>NC_086449.1:487919900-488242400 GCF_028390025.1 Pseudophryne corroboree | reverse complement strand
TTGTCAAATGAGGTATTAAATAACTCTCAAATGATTTGTAATAGGCAAAAGGTAGGCCATCAGGCCCTGGGGCCATAGAAGTTTATTGGAGTTTGAGCGCAACAGAAACCTCTTTGTCAGTGATAAGCTTGCAAAGTTCATTAGGGGAAGAAGGGTTAATCCAGTGCAAAGCACAAGAACCTTAATATTCTGAAGTTGTTACAGATGAGTCCGATGAAGACGACTTAATATTTGGGGAGTTATATAAGCGTGTGTAATATTCTGTGAAAAGGTTATTAATTTAAGAAGGGTTATAATGGATATTACCATTGGTGTCTCTAATTGAGACAATAGAAGAGGTGGTTTTACGTGCTTTTAAACTATTAGCAAGGAGTATATTAGCTTTGTTGCTTTTCTCATAGAACCGTTGGTTTAGCCATCTAAGGGATTTGTCTATTTTTTCAGAGTAGATAGCATTAAGGGCTGTTCTGGCAGCAACGAGTTGTTTGTAATTTGTGTCAGTGGGGCTGCGTTTATGGATGGTGTCTAATGTGTGGACTTGTTCCGTGAGAGTTCTAAGAACTGTTTTTTGTTCTTTGCTACGATGAGAAGCAAAACTAATTACGTGTCCTCTAAGGACTGCTTTGTGTGCTTCCCACACTAGCAGAGAGTAGCCTGATTCAGGGTTGTTAAACGAAAAGTAATCTGTAAGTACGTCAGATATTTTATTTTTACATGCTGGTATCTTGAGAAGGGTTTCATTCAAGCGCCACGAGGAGCGGGAGGTCAGGACGTCCAATAAGTCAAACGTGGAGGAGACTGAAGAGTGGTCTGACCATACATTAGGAGTGATTGAAGAAGAAAGCAGGTGATTTAAGGCTATGGGGCCGCAGAAGAGGAAGTCTATTCTGGAGTATGTATGGTGAGGAGCAGAATAGTAAATATAATCTTTAGAACTTGGATTAAGGGCACGCCAGTTATCAAAAAGAGAAACATCCTTGATTTGATTAGATAGGAATCTAGACAAGTTCAAAGACCTTTCTGGGGGGTGGATTTATCCAAAGACCAGTCCAGAAAAGAGTTGAAGTCACCTCCTAGAAATACAAACCCTACCCGGTATTTATGGAGAGTTATAAAAGGATTTGAAAAACTGTTGTTGGCCAATATTTGGGGCATATAGATTGGCAAAAGTCACCTCTAGGTGGCCCAACTTGCCAGTTAGAATGATAAACCGCCCATCTGTGTCCACATGGACTGAAGTTTGAGTGAAGGGAAGTTTGTTACTTATCATAATGGCAACTCCATTATGTTTGGATTTGCTTGAGAAGTACAGCACAGTGGAGAAGTGTTTAGATAGCAAAGAGGGATGGCCAGAATCAATCAAATGTATCTCTTGAAGCAGAACAACATCGGCATGTAGGGAACGGATCGTACGGAACAGGTGTGAGTGCTTTTGGGGAGTGTTCATGGAAACAATCGTATGAGGCATGGTGCAAGGAAAAAAAACATTTGAAAAAAAAGATAAGGGGGGGTGTAGGGAGTAAAGAAACTGGCTCACTCAAAAAGATGGAAAGTAGATAAAAAGGATTTAGAGAAAAGCTATAATGAAAAACTAGAGAGAGAATAAGGAAAGGGAGGAAGAGAACTCAACCTTGGCTGAGCAGGACTGGAAAAGTGGAAGGTGGTAGTATATAATATTCCAGGACAGTTGGAAATTAGGAGTCAAAGTCAGAGTAGAAGGGGAGCATCCCCTGGGTGAACAATAAAAAGGAGGGAAGATAATCAAGAATACGAAAAGAGGCCACGAAAATAAGAGCTATCTGTAGCCGGAGAAATAAGAGGGGAAGCAAAAAAGGTGTGAGGAGATGAAAAAGGAGGTAGCTCCTGTACATGAAAATAAAGGGGGGGTCTGACACAAAGGGAGGGAGACATGAAATCACAGGTAATAAACTAACCATTCTCTACGTTTTTACCATGTATGCAAAATAAAAAATAAAAACAAACAAAAAACATACCCTGTCGGAAGCAAAGCGTAAGACATCAGAAAACGACAATAACAAATAACATTCCAAAACTTGGAAAAAATTATATTAATGTTGATAAAGATAACAGACACTGGGGAATCCCCACAAATATTACAATAGTAGTAACATTTCCTGGCTGGGAGCGATTTGAGTCTAAGGGTTCATGAAACTACGAGGAACTAAAATATCCACAATTATAAGGTACATCGAATCAAGCAAATAAATTACCCCTGGCTCTAAAAGAGGTATCAATAGAGGTGGTATAAACCAACACGTGTTTCTGTGGTCCATTCCGGACAAGTATATTAAGTATATAAAAGTATTACAGAGGTCTTTAGTGCCCCTCACTACAAGGGGGTGTGGACATCAAAACCCTGTTGCTAAATATACTACTCTCCTGAAAATAAATAATCTAAGGCAGGCTTTTTCAACCAGTGTGTTGTGGCACACTAGTGTGCCGCGACCAGTTGCAAGGTGTGCCGCGGAGCCAGAGCAGCTTCCTGTACCTTCAGAGTGAACTGTTGGCCCAGGCTCTTCTTAGAGGATCAGTCGTGCTCTCGCCGTGACCTTTACCTAGAAAACGGTGTGATATCATAAGTCATGGCTGCCGCTTCTCACCACCCAGCCAGCCCACCTGCCTGCATTCACATATTCCAGTTCCCACCCTGCATACACAGCTTTCCTTGCCAACCCACATCCACACCTGCCCGACCGCCCGCTGCTCAGTATTCGCAGAACTCCACTATGAACAACCCCCGCCACTGAGGGACAGGGAGGAGGACAGCTGAGAATAATATTTGTTATTTTATTTCTACTGTGGGGAACAATAGGATTTCAATAGGATTTATGTGGGGAGAATAAGAATTTATGGATGTATGGGGGAAACAATGTGAATAATTCATGTGGGGAGCAAAGGATTTATGTGGGGAGAAATGTGATTGATTTATGAAGGGAGCAATAGGATTTATGTAGGGAGCAACATGATTTATGTGGGGAGCAATGTGATTGTTTTTTCTGTGTAGGCCAATGTATGTGTGGAATTTTTCTTTACTGTGAGGGCCAATGTGTGTGTTTTGTTTTTTTCTGTGGGGAACTTGGCAATTTTAAAATATTGTTCGGTGTGCCACGAGTAAAAAAAAGGTTGAAAATCACTGATCTAAGGGAATAAGCAAGGTGTGGACCCATATTATAAAACGTCCCTAAGATCTGTTGATTGAAACCAATAAAACAGGTAATTTATAACACAGAAGTTGTTAAACAAACCCAGCCCAGAGGAGTGTCCTAGGGGAACATAGTATACAAAGGGACAAAGAGGAAATTCTCTGTTGGAGTCCCTAAAAACACTCTATACATAGAGGGCTTAATGTAAGTTAGATGAAATGACCGGTCTATAAGGATGTGTGTGAATAAAGCAATACTGTTGTGTACAGACCAATTGCACCATCAGGATCTGATGAAAAGTTCACAGGAGTAAACAACAAGATAAGTTTTTTCTGGCATGAAGATGATATTTTTAGGGAGTGTGATCATCCCCAATGGGGGGTCCAGATTCTTCAATATATGATAGCAAGTCCTTACTTTCGCGGAGGTCTCTAACAATAACTGTTTTACCCTGCAAATCCACAATCAATTTGAAGGGGAATCCCCAACGATAATGGATGTTTCTATCACGCAGAGTTTTGGTTAAATCACGGAATTCCCTTCATTTTGCGATGGTTGGAGGTGCCGGATCTTGAAAGAACTGAAGTTTAACAGACTTTGATAGGATATGTAGCTGTCCACGAGAAGAGGTCAAGATCTTTTCTTTGTCTTTAAAGCTGAGAAATCGGAGGACCACGTCGCAAGGGGGTTGACCATCCCGAGGTTTGGGACGGAGAGCGCGTTGGGCCCTTCCCAATGGCAATTGTTAAGATCCGGTTTTAAGAAGGAAAATAGCATATGAAGGTTGGGTTTCAGATTTTCCATGGTGATAGACTCAGGAATGTTGCGTATGCAAAAGTTATCCCACCGTTCGTGGTTCTCAAGATCTTCATTTTTAGGGCGGAGTTCAGAAAGTTCAGATACCACATGATCTAAATCACGACCTGTATCGTTTAGAGCTTTCTGGAAGCTATCCTGACGAGATTCCATCTTGGAGGTCCGCGTAGTTAGAGAAGAGATGTCCGATTTAATGGATGCCACCACTTTATCCAATTTGTATTCCATGGAGTCTTTAAATTTGGTGATCAGAGAACGAAGAGCCAAGATGTCATCTTTAGTAGCTAAAGCAGAGGGTGAATTAGTAGAGTTATCCATGGTCTCGCGTGGGGGGGATGGAGGCTCCTGTGCGGAGTATTTTTGTTGCCCCTAGTAAAGTGTTGAGAAATATCAGCACTCCCTTGTTTAGGAGTCTTGGACACTGATTTCTGCATGTGGACCAGACCAATATGGGCTCTGCAGTGATATGATCAAATAGAAAAAAAAGTGTAAATTCCAAAGCTATTGAAGATAGAGAGGATGAGAAAGGTAGGGCAGCCAGGGAACACTGCCACCGGTTTTCAAGCAGGCATCTGGAAACTGAGAATGGGCAATATAAAACCCATCAAGCACATATGAAAGGGTGTGGCTCCACCATACTCACTGCAGTACTACAGGCCGTGTAACAAATGAGGCGGTGAGGCCTCTTGGGTAGATTCACCCCCTGCCTTTGCCATAGAATACAGACCACTGCCTCTGGGCAGGAAAGTGCAGGATCACGGTCCAGTCAGTGCCCACTATGTCTCGGACCTAAATGGCTGGGGGCCACACATGTAGGCACGAAGCCCCAAGCCGCGGGCACAGGGGACCACCAGAGCTATCAGGTAGTGTACCGCAATATTACAAATGGGCCCGGATGTCAGTATCAGTCCGGGATGCTCGGGTATAATAGATTGCCTCAGACAGTACAGCTAAAACTCAAAAAAACAGTTTTGGCACTGCGCTAAAGAGAGAAAATAGGTTAAACTGTAAAGTGCTGCTGTAAGGAGTGGAGCTACTACCTGGCTCCACTGAGTTAAGGACACAGAAAAACTAAATTATTCCCCAGCGCACAGTACAGGGTATACCATAAGGAAAAAAAAACAAAAAACAATTTTGTTTCAATTCCTTAAAATTCTTTTTTATTTGATAATTCAAAAGAGGTTCAATATTCAGTTAAAAATACATATCAATAAAAAGGTGACTGCCTATTACCGGTAAACATACATATAACAATCACAGACACAGAAAAAACATATAGATGGGGATTATTTTAAAATTTAAATGTTCACTATACCCCACGATGGTGTAGTGGTCTCCAGTGCAAAAATTGAAATGCAACCAATTCTCATAGGTTGGATGCGCTGCTTTGCGGCTTACTCCCTCTATGTTAATATGGTAATGACCACAGATATCCTCTTAACGTAACAATCCTTTTTTTAAGGGGGGGGGGGGGGCACACTCCAAGTTATAGAACTGAATTTGTAGAGGTAGGTGATTTTTCCAAATAGATTGTGCACATCCCCACAGAAATTGTTAGCAGCAAATGAGGTCCTGTTTCGCCTGCAGTCCTGACGAAGCCTCCCGCAGGCGAAACGCGTCGATACGGAGAACATCGATCCCGAGCAACGCTGAGTAGCGCAACACACAGCGTGCACGGGACTTCCGCCGGCGGACTCCGGACCCTGCCTATCAGCCTGGAGGACAGACCAGCCAGAGAGCTTCCTCCTGGAGAGAACATTTGTGCGCTTGGAAGGTAACCTCTTCCTAAACAGGACCTCATTTGCTGCTAACAATTTCTGTGGGGATGTGCACAATCTATTTGGAAAAATCACCTACCTCTACAAATTCAGTTCTATAACTGGGAGTGTGCCCCCCCCCCCCCCCTCCCCTTAAAAAAAGGATTGTTACGTTAAGAGGATATCTGTGGTCATTACCATATTAACATAGAGGGAGTAAGCCGCAAAGCAGCGCATCCAACCTATGAGAATTGGTTGCATTTAAATTTTTGCACTGGAGACCACTACACCATCGTGGGGTATAGTGAACATTTAAATTTTAAAATAATCCCCATCTATATGTTTTTTCTGTGTCTGTGATTGTTATATGTATGTTTACCGGTAATAGCCAGTCACCTTTTTATTGATATGTATTTTTAACTGAATATTGAACCTCTTTTGAATTATCAAATAAAAAAGAATTTTAAGGAATTGAAACAAAATTTTTTTTTTTTTTCCTTATGGTATACCCTGTACTGTGCGCTGGGGAATAATTTTGTTTTTCTGAGTACAGCTAAAACTACTGCGGGGGAGGATATTATAGTGGGGCTGCGGCTTTAGCAGGTAAGAGGACCCTTTTGCAGCGTGCCACTCGTGTAGTCCAGGGAGGCTTAAGTAAGTGACCAGCTTGCTGTACCTGGATGTGGTTAGGAGCAGGTTCCACAAAGTATGCAGCTGCCAGTGGGAGCCAAGATGGCGATGGTCCGCTGATTGATCCTCGCACTCCCCACCCTCGTACCTTTCAAGGCCCGTCAGTACAGTGCTCAGGGAGACGGGAGTCAGAAATGAAGCTGAGGGGAGTGCCTGATCAGCCCCCGCTCCGAGGATGGGTGTCCATTGTTTAATTTTTAAATACACTGTTATATGGCTTATTTATGGACTAACACATAATAGGATAGGGGGCTTATGATCTTTATTTCTGACAACATTGTGCATTCGTCAAAAAAAATTTTTTTTTAACAAATTTAATGAATGAACTTAGTCATGGAAGGGTGAAAGAGACACCAAAAGAAACAAGAGATTAGTACATTGTTCACCACAAATTGCTAACATACTGTATTAACAGAGGGATATTGATAATCAATGAGACAATAATGTTCTATAGAGACAGACATCTTGCTTTGGTCTCTTGCTATTCTAACCATGCTAACCTAGCTATAAGACTATATATTTATTTTTATTAACAATAATTCTTTACTTTAAATTCTCATTAGACAACACCAAATGGAGGGACCTTTTTCATAATTTACACAGCAAATATTTAATTACAAAATCTTGTGCTGCTGACTTGTCTGAATTTCATTTGCACTATGGTAAACTACTCCAGCCCATGGTGTAAATCTTTGTTCCTCTGCACAGGCAATTTACTGTAATGTACAAATCAATACATTTTGGCATTTGGTACAACAGCCAACATTGATAAAGAACAGTAAACATTTTAATCCAAGAAATGAATGAATAGAGGCCCTCATTCCGAGTTGATTTTCACAGCGCAGCGATTACGTGAAAAAACGGCTTTTATGCGCATGCGCAGGGTACGCAGCGCGCATGCGCTAAGTACTTTCACACAAAACTTTGTAGTTTTACCCAAGCTCGAGCGATGTTTTCCAGTCGCTCGAGTGATCGTAGTATGATTGACAGGAAGTGGGTGTTTCCGGGCGGCACCTTGGCGTTTTCAGGGAGTGTGCTAAAAAACGCAGGCGTGCCAGGCAAAAACGCAGGAGTGGCTGGAGAAACAGGGGAGTGGCTGGCCGAACGCAGGGTGTGTTTGTAACGTCAAACCAGGAACTATACAGACTGCATTCATCGCAAGATAGGAGTAGGTCTGGAGCTACTCAGAAACGGCATTACATTTTTCCTGTGCAGTTCTGCTATCCTTTCGTTCACACTTCTGCTAAGCTAAGATACACTCCCAGAGGGCGGCGGCCTAACGTGTGCACTGCTGCTAAAAGCAGCTAGCGAGCGATCAACTCGGAATGAGGGCCAGAGATCAGTAGTTACTGTACTAGTATAATCTACCCGCCAAATTGAGGGATTCCCCACTCCCTATCCTAACACCTGCAGCACTTTCCAGCTATTCCTTTTCTCCATCTCCTGCAATGGGAGTTGTGGCAGAGACGGGATAGACCATCTACGATTATTATATATAATATGTATTCATTAATTTGTTTTGTTTTAAAGGGTTTCAAATGAAGATGAATAACATACCACTGCTGACAAGTATTCTATTTATAATTCCCTGCTATTTATGTAAATCCTCTAATCCCGGCATCAGCAGAATCTGTAACTGCCCCTATTTCTGCCTGATATTAGGCCCATTAGACGTCCTATTAGTTCTGATTTGCAGAATATAACTGTACAGTAAACATGTTTCAACAATAACAAACTTGAAAATAGGTAGGTAATTCAGATCTGATTGCTGCTGTGCGTTTTCACACAGCGGGTAATCGGATCCGAACTGCGCATGCGTATGCAGCCCATTGCGACAGCAACGGGCATCGGCGCCTAGCGACGGAATGGTGCGGAAAATCTGAACGCACAAGCTTTCACGAGGTGATTGACAGGAAGAGGCCGTTTTTGGGTGGCAACTGACCGTTTTCCAGGAGTGTCCGTAAAAACGCAGACGGGCTCAGGCGTTTTGAGGGAGCGTGTCTGACGTTAGCTCCAGCCCCGCTCAGCAGGATTCCATTGCACAGGAAGAGTAAGTCCTGGGTTGCACAGAGACTGCACAAACTGATTTTTGTACAGCTCTGCAACAGAAGCGAAAGCACACTTGCACAGCGCTTTCCCCCTCCCTCTGTAGGCGGCAAATATCTGTTCGCAAGGCAGCAAAAAACGCAGCCCAGCGATCAGATCTGAATTAGGCCCTAAGCCACCAGAATGCTGAGAACTGCTACAACTCAAATGACACTTTTCTAAGTCAAGAAACGATATCTAAAAATAGCATGCATACAGATAGATACCACACATACCGATAAAGAGTAATTTAAAAGTATGTATCGGGAAAATTACTTATTTTTAACCCATTTGTCATTTTAACATTATGACGTCAAGTTGCAACAAAGTTAGAAAAGCATGCAAGGTTTAATTTTACCTTTGCCTGCACCCACAGTGGGTAGGAGAATACCAGCTTTATATGGAAACAGAGGAACACTGGATAAATTAGATATAATGCATAATGTACACAAGCACTCTCTAGTGTAAGATGTTACGTGTTTGAAATTGAAATTTAATAGGGTTAAATCCCAAACCATCACATAAATGTGAACACTAACTATTTTTTCTGAAATTTTAACTAACTTGCAATTCTTGAGAATATGATAGCACTTAGTGATGGGTTCATAAAGTAATTCCTATGGTAGCATTTACAATTATTGTATATCAGTCACCTGAATGACCAATGTGTTCCTCTCTCAATGTGGTCAAGGGGAAGGGTTCACGCATACTACTGTATTTTAGAGCAGGCTTAGAAACAGGGACCCAATGACAAATTTCTGGTACTGTAGGGGGTGTTGCCATGGTAACACCCCATTGTTAATAACGGGCTCACTCTGGCAGCAAGGTGGTCACATGACCTGAGAGGCAGGCCCCCTTCTGGATGTACCTGGCTAGAATACAGGCAGCTTTCCAGCAACATGTCCCTGCATAATGCCCACATCAACTTGCACTGTAACTTTTGTTTAAACAACAGCATGGCAGCCATTGGTTATATCCTATGTTTCTGGAAACATGTAAAGGTCAATTAGCATGGCAGCCATTGGTTATATCCTATGTTTCTGGGAACATGTAAAAATCAATTCTAGAGAACCTGAGGCCTAGAAAGCTTGAAACAGAATCGTCAAAATGTACTTTGATACGGCATGTAAAGGAAATTAATGTGAAGGGAAGAAAGAATGGCTATACAGGTACATACCCATCTTACCTTCATCCATAGCAGTTATAGCTTCCTGGGTGCTTTGGCTGCCAGGTCCCACAGCAGTGTGCGCATAAAAGTAAAACTTGTACCTCGTGTTTTGGTTTAAGTTTTTTAAAACATAACTTGACTCATTTGCAGGGATTGTAAGTTCAACTGGTGGGCCTAGTTCATGTGTGGCATTTACTAGAATGAAAACAAAGTTAATTAGTGGTCATCACTTAACTTAACAGGTTTTAAGTCGCTAGATCAAAACTGCTTTAAAGTCTAAGAATAACGTTAGTTACAATGTTCCTGATAAAGTCTTCAGTATAAACACACTACAGGACCTTAATATGTCAGACTGTCCCTACTCACACTCCCACATCATGCATCGCATAGGGTCTGATCACAGGGGGACACAAAATACTGATGCTTACGCAGTTGGTCAATACTTCTCCTACCACACATGTCTCAAATTTGCACAGTGCATAAATTTGCAGTAATGGTCCTGTGATGGTATTCATGGTGCGGATTAGGATACCGGGACCGTTAGTGGGCAGCAACTGGAGGGGGGAGGGGGGGGGGGGTGCCAGCAGCTGAGTTGTCAACAGTTGAGATATATAATATTTATTAATGGTGGAAAATTGACAGTCAGCAACTGTATATGTAAGTCCTTATAGTAATTTGGGGTACAAAAACAGTTTGTCATATATTGGAAAAAAAACTCCTGCAACTCCCACCTGCAAGTTTATTAAAGTATTATATATATATATATATATATATATATATATATATATTTATCTCCACACATACAATATGTAAATATATATATATATATATATATATATATATTTATATTTATCTCCACACATACAATATATATATATACATACACTGTTCAAAAAAATAAAGGGAACACTAAATAAATAACACATCCTAGATCTGAATTAATGAAATATTCTTATTAAATACTTTGTTCTTTACATAGTTGAATGTGCTGACAACAAAATCACACAAAAATTATCAATGGAAATCAAATTTATTAACCCATGGAGGTCTGGATTTGGAGTCACACTCAAAATTAAAGTGGAAAAACACACTACAGGCTGATCCAACTGTGATGTAATGTCCTTAAAACAAGTAAAAATGAGGCTCAGTAGTGTGTGTGGCCTCCACGTGCCTGTATGACCTCCCTACAACGCCTGGGCATTCTCCTGATGAGGTGGCGGATGGTCTCCTGAGGGATCTCCTCCCAGACCTGGACTAAAGCATCCGCCAACTCCTGGACAGTCTGTGGTGCAACGTGACGTTGGTGGATGGAGCGAGACATGATGTCCCAGATGTGCTCAATTGGATTCAGGTCTGGGGAACGGGCGGGCCAGTCCATAGCATGAATGCCTTCGTCTTGCAGGAACTCCAGCCACATGAGGTCTAGCATTGTCTTGCATTAGGAGGAACCCAGGACCAACCGCACCAGCATATGGTCTCACAAGGGGTCTGAGGATCTCATCTCGGTACCTAATGGCAGTCAGGCTACCTCTGGCGAGCACATGGAGGGCTGTGCGGCCCCCCAAAGAAATGCCACCCCAAACCATTACTGACCCACTGCCAAACCGGTCATGCTGGAGGATGTTACAGGCAGCAGAACGTTCTCCTTGGCGTCTCCAGACTCTGTCATGTCTGTCACATGTGCTCAGTGAGAACCTGCTTTCATCTGTGAAGAGCACAGGGAGCCAGTGGCGAATTTGCCAATCTTGGTGTTCTCTGGCAAATGCCAAACGTACTGCACGGTGTTGGGCTGTAAGCTCAACCCCCACCTGTGGACGTCGGGCCCTCATACCACCCTCATAAAGTTTGTTTCTGATCGTTTGAGTAGACACATGCACATTTGTGGCTTGCTGGAGGTCATTTTGCAGGTCTCTGGCAGTGCTCCTCCTGTTCCTCCTTGCACAAAGGCGGAGGTAGTGGTCCTGCTGCTGGGTTGTTGCCCTCCTACGGCCTCCTCCACGTCTCCTGATGTACTGACCTGTCTCCTGGTAGCGCCTCCATGCTCTGGATACTAAGCTGACAGACACAGCAAACCTTCTTGCCACAGCTCGCATTGATGTGCCATCCTGGATGAGCTGCACTACCTGAGCCACTTGTGTGGGTTGTAGACTCCGTCTCATGCTACCACTAGAGTGAAAGCACCACCAGCTTTCAAAAGTGACCAAAACATCAGCCAGAAAGCATAGGAGCTGAGAAGTGGTCTGTGGTCACCACCTGCAGAACAACTCCTTTATTGGGAGTGTCTTGCTAATTGCCTATAATTTCCACCTTTTGTCTATTCCATTTGCACAACAGCATGTGAAATTGATTGTCAATCAGTGTTGCTTCCTAAGTGGACAGTTTGATTTCACAGAAGTGTGATTGACTTGGAGTTACATTGTGTTGTTTAAGTGTTCCCTTTATTTTTTTGAGCAGTGTATATAGATATATAGATATATAAATATGATATTGTATGTACACACACAGTAGTAACAGTCTGTTTAATTTTTCAGATCCTACAGTTGTGACCTTTGACCCCCTCACCCCCATCGCTGGCCCTGGATGGGTGTAAACGCTCTTCTGACATTTTGATCTTAGACTCAGGAATTTTCCCACCTATTCCCCTGCTCAGCCAGGTGTGCACAACAACAACAAAAAAAATTTGATTTTGCCTTGATAAGTGTCCACAATACTGGAATTGGATTGTGTAAAAATGACAGATGTAATTTTTAGTCCCAATCTGCATAAGTGGGGAGCAGTGGAGAAGTTGCTTATAACAACCAACCAGCTTCTAGCTAACACTTATCAAGTATATTCTATAAAAAGATACAAGCGGATTGGTTGCTATGGCTCTTTAGAAGATTTGATACATGTCCACCGAAGTTTGAGATCTGAATAAGGCCCTGACCTTTCATCCATTGTCATTACATGCACATTTGATTAATTTATAGAAAGCACTGTATATATTTTTTACTGTAAAACATCTCATGGGGAGGATATGAGATGTATATTAAAGGCTAATAGCTGTGTGTAATATAATAAAAAATATATTACACATCATAATACATCTACACCGTTAGGAAGAAACATTCGATAGGAAGAAGAGAAAATCTTTAATATCTTATAGCTCAACTCTTCTTCATAAGGATAGGTGTGTACATTGTGTACATACCGTACATATCTGCATGTATTTTGGAAATTTCACACAGAGCACACTGGAACTAATTCTGAGTTGGACGAATCTGCGGTTGCTTTCCTGTATGGCCGCAGCAGCCTACTTACTATCTTATGCTAACGTGGATGCAGGCGGAATGCCGGCTGCAGCAGCCTACTTAATATCTTATGTTAACGTGGATGCAGGCGGAATGCCGCAGCAGCCTACTTACTATCATCTTATGCTAACAAGGATGCAGGCGGAATGTCGGCCGCAGCAGCCTACTTACTATCTTATGGTAAGGTAGATGCAGGCGGAATGCCGGCCGCAGCAGCCTCCTTACTATTTTATGCCAACATGGATGCAGGCGGAATGCTGGCCGCAGCAGCTTATTTACTATCTTATGCTAACATGGATGCAGACGGAATGCCAGCCACAGCAGCCTACTTACTATCTTAGGCTAATGTGGATGCAGGCCGAACGCCGGCTGCAGCAGCTTACTTACTATCTTATGCTAACGTGGATGCAGACGGAATGCCGCAGCAGCCTACTTACTATCATCTTATGCTAACAAGGATGCAGACGGAATGCCGGCCGCAGCAACCTACTTACTATCTTATGGTAATGGATGCAGGCGGAATGCCAGCGGCAGCAGTCTACTTACTATCATATGCTAATGTGGATGTAGACGGAATGCAAGCGGCGGCAGCCTACTTACTATCATATGCTAATGTGGATGTAGGCGGAATGCCGGCCGCAGCAGCCTACTTACTATCAAATGCTAATGTGGATGCAGGCAAAATGACGGCAGCAGCAGCCTACTTACTATCTTATGCTAACGTGGATGCTGGCGGAATGCCGGCCGCAGCAGCCTACTTACTATCTTGTGCTAACGCAGGCGGAATGCCGGCCGCAGCAGCCTACTTACTATCTTATGCTAACGTGGATGCAGGCGGAATGCCGGCCGCAGCATCCTACTTACTATCTTATGCTAACGTGGATGCAGGCGGAATGTCGGCCGCAGCAGACTACTTACTATCATATGCTAATGTGGATGCAGGCGGAATGCCGGCTGCAGCAGCCTACTTACTATCTTATGCTAACGTGGATGCAGACGGAATGCCGCAGCAGCCTACTTCTATCATCTTATGCTAACGAGGATGCAGACAGAATGCCGGCCGAAGCAGCCTACTTACTATATTATGGTAATGTGGATGCAGGCGGAATGCCAGCGGCAGAAGTCTACTTATTATCATATGGTAATGTGGATGTAGACAGAATGCCGGCCGCAGCAGCCTACTTACTATCTTATGGTAATGTGGATGCAGGCGGAATGCCAGCGGGAGCAGCCTACTTACTATCATATGCTAATGTGGATGTAAGCGGAATGCCGGCCGCAGCAGCCTACTTACTATCAAATGCTAATGTGGATGTAGACAGAATGACGGCCGCAGCAGCCTACTTACTATCTTATGCTAACGTGGTTGCAGCTGGAATGCCGGCTGCAGCAGCCTACTTACTATCATATGCTAACATGGATGCAGACGAAATGCTGGCCGCAGCAGACTACTTACTATCTTATGCCAACGTGGATGCAGGCGGAATGCCGGCTGCAGCAGCCTACTTACTATTTTATGCTAACGTGGATGCAGGCGGAATGCCGACCGCAGCAGCCTACTTACTATCTTATGCTAACTTGGATGCAGGCGGAATGCCGGCCGCAGCAGACTACTTACTATCTTATGCTAACGTGGATGCAGGTGGAATGCTGGCCGCAGCAGCCTACTTACTATCTTATGCTAACGTGGATGCAGGCAGAATGCCGGCCGCAGCAGCCTACTTACTATCTTATGTTAACGTGGATGCAGGCGGAATGCCGCAGCAGCCTACTTACTATCATCTTATGCTAACTTGGATGCAGGCGGAATGCCGGCCGCAGCAGCCTACTTACTATCTTATGGTAAGGTAGATGCAGGCAGAATGCCGGCCGCAGCAGCCTACTTACTATCTTATGCTAATGTGGATGCAGGCGGAATGCTGGCCGCAGCAGCTTATTTACTATCTTATGCTAACATGGATGCAGACGGAATGCCAGCCACAGCAGGCTACTTACTATCTTAGGCTAATGTGGATGCAGGCCGAACGCCGTCTGCAGCAGCTTACTTACTATCTTATGCTAACGTGGATGCAGACGGAATGCCGCAGCAGCCTACTTACTATCATCTTATGCTAACGAGGATGCAGACGGAATGCCGGCCGCAGCAACCTACTTACTATCTTATGGTAATGGATGCAGGCGGAATGCCAGCGGCAGCAGTCTACTTGCTATCATATGCTAATGTGGATGTAGACGGAATGCAAGCAGCAGGCAGCCTACTTACTATCATATGCTAATGTGGATGTAGGCGGAATGCCGGCCGCAGCAGCCTACTTACTATCAAATGCTAATGTGGATGCAGGCAAAATGACGGCAGCAGCAGCCTACTTACTATCTTATGCTAACGTGGATGCTGGCGGAATGCCGGCCGCAGCAGCCTACTTACTATCTTGTGCTAACGGAGGCGGAATGCCGGCCGCAGTAGCCTACTTACTATCTTATGCTAACGTGGATGCAGGCGGAATGCCGGCCGCAGCAGCCTACTTACTATCTTATGCGAACGTGGATGCAGGCAGAATGCCGGCCGCAGCATCCTACTTACTATCTTATGCTAACGTGGATGCAGGCGGAATGTCGGCAGCAGCAGACTACTTACTATCATATGCTAATGTGGATGAAGGCAGAATGCTGATCACAGCAGCCTACTTACTATCTTATGCTAACGTGGATGCAGGCGGAATGCCGGCTGCAGCAGCCTACTTACTATCTTATGCTAACGTGGATGCAGACGGAATGCCGCAGCAGCCTACTTCTATCACCTTATGCTAACGAGAATGCAGACAGAATGCCGGCCGAAGCAGCCTACTTACTATATTATGGTAATGTGGATGCAGGCGGAATGCCAGCGGCAGAAGTCTTCTTACTATCATATGGTAATGTGGATGTAAGCGGAATGCCGGCCGCAGCAGCCTACTTACTATCTTATGCTAACGTGGATGCAGCTGGAATGCCGGCTGCAGCAGCCTACTTACTATCATATGCTAACATGGATGCAGACGGAATGCTGGCCGCAGCAGACTACTTACTATCTTATGCCAACGTGGATGCAGGCGGAATGCCGGCTGCAGCAGCCTACTTACTATTTTATGCTAACGTGGATGCAGGCGGAATGCCGACCGCAGCAGCCTACTTACTATCTTATGCGAACGTGGATGCAGGCGGAATGCCGGCCGCAGCAGACTACTTACCATCTTATGCTAACGTGGATGCAGGTGGAATGCTGGCCGCAGCAGCCTACTTACTATCTTATGCTAATGTGGATGTAGATAGAATGACGGCCGCAGCAGCCTACTTACTATCTTATGCTAACGTGGATGCAGCTGGAATGCCGGCTGCAGCAGCCTACTTACTATCATATGCTAACATGGATGCAGACGGAATGCTGGCCGCAGCAGACTACTTACTATCTTATGCCAACGTGGATGCAGGCGGAATGCCGGCTGCAGCAGCCTACTTACTATTTTATGCTAACGTGGATGCAGGCGGAATGCCGACCGCAGCAGCCTACTTACTATCTTATGCCAACGTGGATGCAGGCGGAATGCCGGCAGCAGCAGACTACTTACCATCTTATGCTAACGTGGATGCAGGTGGAATACTGGCCGCAGCAGCCTACTTACTATCTTATGCTAACGTGGATGCAGGCAGAATGCCGGCCGCAGCAGCCTACTTACTATCTTATGCTAACGTGGATGCAGACGGAATGCCGCAGCAGCCTACTTAATATCTTATGCTAACGAGGATGTAGACGGAATGCCGGCCGAAACAGCCTACTTACTATCTTATGCTAATGTGGTTGTAGGCGGAATTCCTGCCGCAGCAGCTTACTTACTATCAAATGCTAATGTGGATGCAGGCAGAATGACGGCAGCAGCAGCCTACTTACTATCTTATGCTAACGTAGATGCAGGCAGAATGCCGGGCCGCAGCAGCCTACTTACTATCTTATGCTAACGTGGATGCAGGCGGAATGCCGGCCGCAGCAGACTTCTTACCATCTTATGCTAACGTGGATGCAGGCGGAATGCTGGCAGCAGCAACCTACTTACTATCTTATGCTAACGTGGATGCAGGCGGAATGCCGGCTGCAGCAGACTACTTACCATCTTATGCTAACGTGGATGCAGGCGGAATGCCGGCCGCAGCAGACTACTTACCATCTTATGCTAACGTGGATGCAGGTGGAATGCTGGCAGCAGCAGCCTACTTACTATCTTATGCTAACGTAGATGCAGGCAGAATGCCGGGCCGCAGCAGCATACTTACTACCTTATGCTAACGTGCATGCAGGCGGAATGCCGGCCGCAGCAGCCTACTTATTATCCTCTGCTAATGTGGATGCAGGCAGAATGCCGGCCGCAGCAGCCTACTTACTATCTTATGCTAATGTGGATGCAGGCGGAATGCTGGCTGCACCAGCCTACTTACTATCTTATGCTAACATGGATGCAGACGGAATGCCGCAGCAGCCTACTTACTATCTTATGCTAACGAGGATGCAGACGGAATGCCGGCCGAAACAGCCTACTTACTATCTTATGGTAATGTGGATGCAGGCGGAATGCCAGCGGCAGCAGCTTACTTACTATCAAATGATAATGTGGATGCAGGCAGAATGACGGCCGCAGCAGCCTACTTACTATCTTATGCTAACGTGGATGCAGACGGAATGCCGGCTGCAGCAGCCTACTTACTATCTTATGCTAACGTAGCTGCAGACGGAATACCGGCTGCAGCAGCCTATTTACTATCTTATGCTAATGCTAACAAAGGCGGAATGCTGGGCGCAGCAGCCTATTTATTATCTTACGCTAACGTGGATGCAGATGGAATGCTGGCCGCAGCAGCCTACTTACTATCTTATGCTAACGTGGATGCAGGCAGAATGCCGGCCGCAGCAGCCTACTTACTATCTTATGCTAACGTGGATGCAGACGGAATGCCGCAGCAGCCTACTTAATATCTTATGCTAACGAGGATGTAGACGGAATGCCGGCCGAAACAGCCTACTTACTATCTTATGCTAATGTGGTTGTAGGCGGAATTCCTGCCGCAGCAGCTTACTTACTATCAAATGCTAATGTGGATGCAGGCAGAATGACGGCAGCAGCAGCCTACTTACTATCTTATGCTAACGTAGCTGCAGACGGAATACCGGCTGCAGCAGCCTATTTACTATCTTATGCTAATGCTAACAAAGGCGGAATGCTGGGCGCAGCAGCCTATTTATTATCTTACGCTAACGTGGATGCAGATGGAATGCTGGCCGCAGCAGCCTACTTACTATCTTATGCTAACGTGGATGCAGGCGGAATGCCGGCTGCAGCAGACTACTTACCATCTTATGCTAACGTGGATGCAGGCGGAATGCCGGCCGCAGCAGACTACTTACCATCTTATGCTAACGTGGATGCAGGTGGAATGCTGGCAGCAGCAGCCTACTTACTATCTTATGCTAACGTAGATGCAGGCAGAATGCCGGGCCGCAGCAGCATACTTACTACCTTATGCTAACGTGCATGCAGGCGGAATGCCGGCCGCAGCAGCCTACTTACTATCCTCTGCTAATGTGGATGCAGGCAGAATGCCGGCCGCAGCAGCCTACTTACTATCTTATGCTAATGTGGATGCAGGCGGAATGCTGGCTGCACCAGCCTACTTACTATCTTATGCTAACATGGATGCAGACGGAATGCCGCAGCAGCCTACTTACTATCTTATGCTAACGAGGATGCAGACGGAATGCCGGCCGAAACAGCCTACTTACTATCTTATGGTAATGTGGATGCAGGCGGAATGCCAGCGGCAGCAGCTTACTTACTATCAAATGATAATGTGGATGCAGGCAGAATGACGGCCGCAGCAGCCTACTTACTATCTTATGCTAACGTGGATGCAGACGGAATGCCGGCTGCAGCAGCCTACTTACTATCTTATGCTAACGTAGCTGCAGACGGAATACCGGCTGCAGCAGCCTATTTACTATCTTATGCTAATGCTAACAAAGGCGGAATGCTGGGCGCAGCAGCCTATTTATTATCTTACGCTAACGTGGATGCAGATGGAATGCTGGCCGCAGCAGCCTACTTACTATCTTATGCTAACGTGGATGCAGCTGGATTGCCGGCTGCAGCAGCCTACTTACTATCATATGCTAACATGGATGCAGGCGGAATGCTGGCCGCAGCGCCTACTTACTATCTTGTGCTAACGTGGATGCAGGCAGAATACTGGCTGCACCAGCCTACTTACTATCTTATGCTAATGTGGGTGCAGGCGGAATATCGGCCGCTATCTTATGCTAACGCTGGCGGAATGCCGGCCGCAGTAGCCTAATTACTATCTTATTCTAATGTCGATGCAGGCGGAACGCCGGCCACAGCAGCCTACTTACTATCTTATGCTAATGTCGATGCAGGCAGACCATTGTTTTTATATCTGCAGCCACTCAGTCATCATTAGTATCTGGGTACAGAACATCTCTGTACACATGCTACTGAATGCAGTGATGTGCAGTCAGGGGAGGCAGGTGAGTATTACCGGTCATACTCCAGTATACTATAAAAATGGTTAGAATGCAAAGAAGATATTTATAACTTATACATATAGTTGTATTATTCTAATCAATTGGATAGTCAACTCACCAAATTTGCAGCACTCGGATACATATATACTGTATGTGTGGGTAAATCTGACTCTGATAGTAGGCAGTGACTCCCTAACCTTTCGGGATCAGTACGAAATCATGCCGGACGGGATCCTGGCGGTCAGAATACCGACACCGGGATCCCGACTGGCACAATCCCGACAGGGGGACGAGCGCAACGCAACTCTGTGGACACCCACAGAGGGAGAATATGACGGGATTGTGCCGGTCGGGTTCCCGGTGTCGGTATTTCGACCGCCGGGATTCCGTCCGGCGGGGTCTTGACCGCATCCCAACCTTTCACCTCACGTCACTCCCACTAGACGGAACAGATCCACGTGTCTGCATTGTCCATGCCCAGTTAGTGCCCCAAAACAACAAGTTCACTGAAAGAGTGGTCTGTTAAATCCATCTGCACTCGCGAAGATATGACTCAGGCCCACTACATATTATTCCATTTTAGGATTGATCTGCAATGGAGTGTTCATACTTCAAGATACAGTATGTCTGGAGACGGTTAGGTGATATACCAATAAAAATAAAAGCAATTGTAAAAAAGCACAACACACGCACTGCACTTACTTGACTGGTACTTCAGAGTATACTGTGTCAGGACCCCATTTGGATGTACAGGTGGGCTCCATGTCAAAGTTAATGACTCAGGAGTTTGATGAGTAATATGTAAAACCGCCATACCGGGAACTGTAAAACCAAAAAGATTAATGGTCATTGTTATATACTGCAAAAAAATTATTGTTAGCCTATCAGCCCCTGATATGTCTGTGAACTACTTCATTCACAGACATATTGCGTCGGCCGTGCAGCACAGCCGAGGGCTGATATATGCCAACTTGCTGCAGGGACCGCTGGTGATTGACATCTCACCTGGCCGGGCACATTTAAATGAACGACCAGTGATATAGGTTGGCAGAACGGTCAGGTGTGTACCCAGCTTAAGACTGTATGAAGCTCATCATTGGTCTGACAGGCATTTAATCTGCCTGTGTATGCCCGGCATAAGTGTTGACTGAACACCTATCTTGTAAGAATAAGTTTAGCTACTATATTCATATACTTCAATTACTTACTTCCATACAGAGAAAAACTATTTTTTATTATATCCAATTATTCAGTTGTATCTTAAGAGACAGTTTTACTTAAAAAAAGAATGATAATAAACCTATTTACATGAACATATAAGTAGAGTATATTTATGTGAGATGACTGAGCTGTTACTCAGCACGTTGTTTGTACACATTACCTGTTGCCTTACAACGGACTGTGCAGAGTTAGGGGGACAAGTGGAGGTACAGTATGGGCAACACCTCCACTTGTACTCCTTGGAAAGTTTGGTAAATCTGTCTCTTAGGGTCTGATTCAGAGTAGCTAGTAAAGGCTGCAACTGCTTCAGCATGTTTTGTCATCACGGAGTCTCAATCGCTACTGTGACGCATGCAGTGGGACACATGCGCAGTTGAAAAACAATGACCATTTACACAAATATTGTGTGTGAAACAGGTCCTTAGTGTGATATAATGTGGCATGTACCCCACAGCCTGACAGGAGGGGAGTGGGCAAAGAAAAAAGCTGCATTATCTGTAAGTCACTTTTCAAGTTTTACTTTTTTTTTCTAGAAATGTGTTGTGTTGTATTGTCTTACATACTGTAGTATTTACTAGCAATTTAAAAGTTAATTGTTGAATTGTGGCAGATTACTTTGACAAAACAAATATGATATACATTTTTATTTTTTTGTTTAAAATTCAAAATTAAGGAGTACCTCCTTCTGGGGTCTCAAAGTATTTATCCTTGCTGGAAGGACCCTCCCCTTTCCCATTGACCACTCTGACATTGAGAAAGTAGTTGGTATTGGGTAATAACCCAGGGAGCATTCCATGGGTCCTGTTTCCAGCAAAGGTGAGCATCCATTTTTCTAGATGCCTCCTATTCCTGTTCAGTGGATTCTGTGCTTTCCAGTAGTAGACCTACAACATCCATCAAAATCAGTTCATTAGTTGTCCAGTTTATCCTGCATATACATACAAATAATTATATATATATATATATATATATATATATATATATATATATATATATATATATATATATATTAGCTACCAGTGAGATGCGGTTATGTGACCGGTGGTCGGGAGACCGCCAGTAACTATGCAGACGCTGGAAGCCCGTCCAGTGGAAAGCCCGATAGTTGGCATGCCGACTGACAGGGACTTTTCCCACTTGTGGGTGTCCACGACACCCATAGAGTGGAAATAGAACCTGTGGCGAGTGCAGCAAGCCCACAAGGGGCTTAATTGTCCTCGGCCTCCCCGCCGGCAAACTAAACACCGGGATCCTGGTGTATGTATGGTGACCGGCGGTATCCCAACTGTCGGTCACCCAAACCCAACCCCTACCAGTGACGTGCCATGAGGTGAGATAGAGCATTTCCTGTCATACTCCAGTATATATAAGGTATACGAAAAATACAAAGAATATATTATATCTTTGTATTATTCTAATAATTTTTATAGCCAAAACTCTGGAGTAAGTGCCTCACCTTTTTACCTTGTCTGCACATCCCTGATCAAAACTCACCAAATTTCCAGCAGTATACAGATGGAGCCTCCCTTATCGTTGCTGTTTCTCTGCCTAAACGGAGGATTAGTCACACCTAAGCAATAGCTCAGGTTGTTCAGTTGTACCACAGACAGGCACGTTGAGGCATGAATACACATGCAGCATGCAATACACATCTTGACCACTGGGTGGCTAATGCTCCACTAATCCAGTACTGTAGAGCGAATAGCGGCGGATTGATCTACAAGTTCTGGAAAAAGGTCAGTGACAACTGTAATGTTACTGTATACTGTACACACAGAACAATGATCAGACAGAGAGAGTCAATTTAAAAAAAATAAGCCAATAAATCAATCAATAAAATTAGTGTATACAGACGCAAGCGAATGTGTTAAAGCAATGGTCCATTGACATTAAGACTACAGCAAGATAAAAGCTCCTCTCTAAGTTCCTGGATGCCAAAACACTGTGCTTAGTGTCTCTATACAGTATTTTCTATCTAGCCAGAAACCCTGTACCCCATGCAAGCTGGGCGGACATTTGGAGGGTACCCGACACACAGCTGCTTGTCGTTTCCTTTTGCGGTGTCACATAATCTAGTGGCTGGTCTGTCCGAAAGCCAAGACTCTCCTCTTTCCTATGGTACCAATTTCAAGTCTCTGGGATACCCAGAACCGGAGATATCGGAACACAAAGTGGACCCATTTTCCTGTAGACTATAATGGGCCCGTTAAATCAGACCCACCATGGGTTCCGACGCTTGCCGTTTGCCTTGTGGGAGTCACAGAAACCCGTTTCTGAGCCGATTGGACTCCCAGAACCAGAGATATTAAGCTTTAAGCCCATTTTAATTTATTTTATAGCTGACATAAACCTAACGTCAATGGACCATTGCTTTAACATGTTCGTTTGCATCTGTAGACACTATTTTTATTTATTGATTTGTCTACGGGACCTCATTGCCGCAGTGTATTTTAAATAGCATATTGATACGTGTGTACAGCATTGCCCATACAGTGTACAGTAAAGTAGTTCTTGCGCTATAGTGTACTGTATTTCAATGGAGACCACACGCATGCGCAATGGTGATTTTAGAAAAGTGACATTTGGTAGATGATTGCAGGTATTACACTCACCAGTAACGACAAACACCATGATAAGCTCTGTGAGCCTCCCTACGACTAGGCACGCCGCCATGCGCCCAGGCACGCAGAGACTCCGTGATCGGGACTAACGCCATAGATAGCATAGATGAGGCTCCATCTGTATGCTGCTGCACCTTTGTATAATGCCCATATTGAAGTCCATATTGTGTGTAAATCTGGCTCTTTTACTTGCCAGTGTTTCCTCAACCATTTACCTCCCTGCATGTCCCTGGTATCTACCCGTCATTGCCAAGTGATTATTAATTTTATTCAATGACGCCGAGTGAATATTCCTTTTATTCACTAATAAATAAAAATCATTCACATTTTTTTAGTTCATTCATCAGTCTTAATATCTTCTAGTTAAGTAATATTTATTTTAACAATGAAATACCATTGAAAACAGATATCTATAAAAAAGTGTGAAGATGTTGTAATAAGAAAAATCTTAAAGATCGCAGTGACATGTCTGATGCACAAGTAGCCTGCTTGCACAGTGCCTGTGCGACCGGGAGTTCTTTAGACGCTGACTTCAGTTTGTCTCACTTGCATATGTTTTGTCTTTATCGGGTGTGTCGTGGTAGTGATGAGGGAATAACGTATGCATACATAAGAAAATTCAGGGGGGGTGGGGGGGGGGTGCATGTATCCCCCTCCTGTCATTTAGGGGAAGTTTTATTTTATTCAAATGCAGCAAAAGTGTGGAAAGAGGCACAATGGTTCTGGGGCCCGGGGGAGAACACCCGCCCAAGTCAGCAGCACTGCAGATACATGCAAGTGACAGGCAAATAGTAGTAGTTTGCTCAGCGCACAGCGCCCCCTCTCCCTCATACCAGCAAGTGCCTTTGGACACGGTGTTGCTGCACTTGAATAAAATTTTAATTTTCCTAAATAGCAGGTGGAGCACATTATTATGTGCCCTATTATCCATGTGTGCCTCTGACCCCTCCCCATTACCTGTGTGAGGCTCTCACCCCCATGTTACTTGCTCTGTGGCATTTCAATGTCGATTCAATGTGCAGATTATTATGTTTGCTAATTAGCCATGTGAGATGATTCATAACCTATGTTATGCGGAGGATCCAAAGGAAAATGTCAGTGAAACTGAAAACCTGATACAGATATATATGTACTATACATATATTTATACATATTTCAATGTAATACAAGCAGGGGGGAAGAACAATCCAATGTTTCTATGTCTTTATCTCACATTGTGAACATTGAAACACTGGATCATTCTTGCTGCCTGCTTGTATTAGTGTAAGAGACCTGAGTGCCGCCCTTTCCTTGGTACATACTGAGTCAATCAGTCAATTCTGCAACCGTACTGATGAAAAGCATGTCAAAGGTTCCAGGTTCATTTTGAGATTTTTCTCTTAAATAAGTTGATCTAGAAAGAAATACCTACCCGGTATCCTTGTAGATGACCCCGGACAGATGTCAGAGGGACAGAATCCCACTGAACCTTTACTAAAGTGGTATTAATGACATCCACCTCAACGTTACCAGGAGCAATCATTGGAACTAATGTAAAAAACAAACAAACAACAATCAGAACAGTGCATTTCCGACTCATTCAATTCAGAGTACTTATCTTACTAAGATTTTTAGTGTACTCACGGTCTTCTCCAGAATGTCCAATGACAATAGTGGGATCTGGAGCATACCCAAGATCATTTAAAGCTTGAACCTTCACTTCATATGGAACAAAGGTCGGAGTGCCAGACACTATATATTTGGAAACATTTGCAACTGTGACAGATGTCCATTCCTCATCAACGTCTTTCTGCCTCCAGCTCACTTTGTATTGAAGACCAGGTCCATTAGAATCAAAGCCTTTCATAGGCTGTTTGGAATAGGATGAGAAAAGCACTAAGTCAGAGAACATCTAATGCACACTTTGCCTGCACTTAGAGCATAAAGTTGCAATTGAAAAGTGCACATGTGCACTTATCATCTAGATGCATTTTATTGCATAGAGGGAATAATAGCTCTTATTCTTTTAAACATTGCTTGCCAGTAAATTGAGCTCCAAATGTACCATATAAATATAGCTGTGGGATAAACAGTGTTGATTTATCACATACTATATCTAGGGGGTATATAGGAGTGCTGAATTATCGAAGAGGAGATGTTGACCATAACAGTCAATCAAATTCTAGCTATTATATTCTAGAAGGTGTTAGTTAAATTTTAAGTGGAATCTGATTGGTTGATATAGGCAACATCTCCACTTTTCTAAACCCACACTTTAGTAAATATACCTCTGGGTTTAGAAGAAAACTATTATAAAAGAAAGATGGTGAGACTTACTTTCCAGGTGATTACCAAGTTGTCTGGCTCTGTACCTATTCCTCTAACACCGGATGGACTTGTATCAGGCTCTGAAAATAACAGAAAGCTAGTGTTTGTGTAGTGCTTCTTTTGTTTTTACAAGTAATGCAGCAGTACTGTACATCTACAGCCCTGAAATCTGATGATCTGCGGTCCATTGGGAAATTGGGAAAAAATGGCATGTTAAAAATCCCTGACTCGCTGGTTGGAAACGGCAAATCAAGGTTTTCCAACATTTACCAATCCCCCAACCCAGCCGTAGGGAGAACGGGGTAATTGCCCCAATTCTTTCCTAATAGATGAGCCCAATAGTTGTGAGACTACACTAACTCTTCAAATGATTTCAATAAACAAAATAATGACAATAGAATGAACCCTCTTAATGCTCATTACTTGTCAACTATTATAACATGTAAAAAGTAATTTATGACAATGCATTTACACAAATTATGATACATATGCATATAATTTTATATTGTTATTGAGATAAAAAAAGTTGTTTTGCTGTTTACAAACCTGCTGCCTTTGTCCTATAACGTTCAGATGATTCACTTGGGTCACTCCGTCCAATTTCATTAACAGCAATGACACGGAAGGAGTAGTTGACATATGGAGATAGGGTGAGAGTGGCTGTGGCCTGTGTACCACTGACCTTGGTCTGGATGTGCCATACTCCAGGTTCTCGCATGGCATCCTCATACTCGATGATAAATTCTAAAGACAGATGAATAAAATTTCCATACTTCCTTATTACAGTACTTATAAACAATTGGCTTTCTATAAGTTTCTGTCAGGTTGTCAAAATAGTGGGATATTGATTTCAAAATTACAAGACACACTTACAGTGATTAATATACCACATCTAACTTATTTTATTCAGTATCCGGATGCTAGGTTGACCAGGATAAGATCGACAGTCAATAGCTCGACCACTAATGGTCGACAGGCATTAGGTCTACATGGTCAAAAGGTCGACATGGCAATGGTCGACACGGGAAACGGTTGACATGATTTTTTTACAATTTTTTTGACCTTATTCATACTTTACGATCCACGTGGCTAACAATTAGGAATAGTAACCTGTGCCGAGCTCAGTGGTAGTGGAGCGAGGCACCTTGCCCAAAGCAGGGCAAGTGAAGCGAGCCATGTGAGCGGATGCGGTGCACTAATTGGGGTTCCCAGTTACTTTACTTTAGTAAACGACATACAAAATTGTAAAAAGCTCACGTCGACCTTTCCAGTGTCAACCTTTTTGGGTGTCGACCCTGTCAACCTTTTGGGGTCGACCTAGACACTGTCAACCTTTTCCTGTTCGACCTAGACAGCCATACTTTTAGTCATCAACTAAACAGCTGCAGTACTTTTTATCTATCATCATAGAATTACAAAGTATGAGTGAAATAAATTGCTTCCCAACCAACAAGTCATAGATCTGGAGTGGCTAAAGCCAAAAAGCAAAACTGTGACAGGGCATGCTGGGATGTGTAGTTCTACAGCAGCTGGAGGGACATGTATTGTCCACCCCTGCACTATAGCCACATGCAGTTCTTAAATATGGCTTGTGGCTGGCAGCATGAGCATATTGCTCCGGACACCTGTGGCTGGGGGAGGATGCTGGCATGGGTGGACTGACGTCTGCTTCTGTGGCACGTCACCACTGCATATTGTATGGAGCTCACCCAATTAGGGGATAAGGAGGCAAGGAGGTAAATGGCTGAGGCACTGACTAGTACCAGAGACAGATTTACACACAATATATGAGCCCATGGGTGCATGTGGGCATTATACACAGGTGCAGCAGTATATACTGCTGGATATTTGGTGAGGTTTGATCAGAGATGTGCAGAATAGGTAGGTGCCTCCAATGCCATAGACTTTTTACTCCAGAGTTTTGACTAAATATGATTAGAATAATGCAAAGAAGATATTTCTAATATATTCTTTGTATTTTTCCTATACTTTATATAGTCAAAACTCTGGCATACACTGTAGTATGAGAGGAAATGCTCTGCCTCACCTCTCCGCACGTTACTGGAAGGAGGATAGTGTAAGGTTCCCTAACACCTTTCTGGTCTCTGTGATAAGACATATGGGGGTGTGAGAAGACTTTCTGTGAAGTCTGATGGATATCTGGGAGAATGTGGAAAGGTCTGATTGATTGTGGGGAGGTTTGAAGGGCATGTGAAGAGGTCTGATAGCATGGTGGACTCAGGGGTATGAAGAGTATTTAAAGGATATATGGAGAACCTGATGATGTGAGGTGCATGTGGGGAGGTCTAAAGTGGCATGATGGCCATATATAAAAGGTTTTTATTCCTCATGAAGAGTACTATTTGAAGCCTTGTGAACTCACCTCCTCTGGACACAGTAGCGAGATAAGAGCTGTGCCGATCTGATGATTATTGTGAACATTTTAGCATTTGGGGAGATTTAATGAACATGTAACAATGTAGTAACATTGAGTCAAATATTTCAACACATAAAGTTAATAAAATAAATATTTTAATTGTTTTGGTATTGAATTATATTGTAAACTATATTATATTTTCAATGTATGTGTGTACGGTATGCACATATGTACACACATTAAAACTGTAAACTGGACTATGGGCCTACTTCAGCGTGGACTGCTATTCTGAGAAATTGCAGTTGTCTGCCACCCCGACAGGAAGAAAAAACGCCATGCAAAATTGCGAATGCATTGCAGATCGCTATCCACTCGCAGATGCATACACAATTCCTGGAACATCGAAAAGACTTTGCCATCTGAGCAAATGTGAGTAGGTCTTGGGCTGCCACTAATCTGCGACTGAGACGGCCTGGAAGTGGTCTGCGCTGATGTCAGAGATCCTCCCCAAAAACACCTGGCACACCAGCGGTTTTTGTGACACACCCAGAAAATGGCAGGTTTCTGCCCAGAAACGACGGCTTCCTGTAAGTCAAACAGCGACTACATTGCGATTATAATCTTTACGTATTTTCTGTCGCTATTACCCCTCACGCGAACGCTATGCATGCGCAGCCGTTCGATAATCGCTCAATTTGCAATTTCTCTGAATAGCGATCCATTCTGAATTAGGCCCGAATTGCAGTATATTTAGAGTTTTCTACCCTTTTATTCTCTGTCACAAGTGAAGACAGGTTAATGAAATTACAGGTTGAGTATCCCATATCCAAATATTCCGAAATACGGAATATTCCGAAATACGGACTTTTTTGAGTGAGAGTGAGATAGTGAAACCTTTGTTTTTTGATGGCTCAATGTACACAAACTTTGTTTAATACACAAAGTTATTAAAAATATTGTATTAAATGACCTTCAGGCTGTGTGTATAAGGTGTATATGAAACATAAATGAATTGTGTGAATGTAGACACACTTTCTTTAATGCACAAAGTTATAAAAAATATTGGCTAAAATTACCTTCTGGCTGTGTGTATAAGGTGTATATGTAACATAAATGCATTCTGTGCTTAGATTTAGGTCCCATCACCATGATATCTCATTATGGTATGCAATTATTCCAAAATACGGAAAAATCCGATATCCAAAATACCTCTTGTCCCAAGCATTTTGGATAAGGGAGACTCAACCTGTACTGACAAAAACAAAATCACACACAGAACACAACAAGATCCCTTAAATATAGCACTTAAAAAAAGAGTATTCCAATAACATGTATTGTTATATTTTCTTAACTGGATGAGAAGTGGGAAAATGACAGCAGGTTTTTTGTTTTGTGTTTTATACATATTAAGTTACCCGTGATAGGGCTGTTATTGTCATCTCCTGGCACCCACGAGAGCTGCACACTTCTTTCAAGAGCATCAGTCAATTCCAAATCCGAAGGTGCGTCTGGGCGATCTGAAAGTCAAATTATCCATTATATCGTGGAAATAGGCTGCTTCCTGTATAGCTGAGAGAGAGATTAGCAACAATGCCAGAAAAGAATCTCGGAAGCAAATCTATGTATTCATGTGGAGTAAAAAAGTGAATCCATTTCCATGCAATTGAACATTACACTGCAAATGACAGCTGTGGCATGTCACATATACACAACACTGGAAGATAAGATAGAAGATGTCTACAGATCTGTCATAAATCAGAATAAGACAATGAATAAAATAAAGCAGAGAAGAGAAATGCACCAAATGGTATAGCTTATTAGCAGGAGCGGATCCAGGCACGGGCAAGCAGGGTGGGCAGCCGCAGTCACCCGCCGCCCACCCGCACCCTGGCTGCAGCAGGCGCCGTGGGCTCTGTGGACACCCGCTGCAGCCGGCGCCGTTGTCAGACGCTAGAGGTCATAACTGACCTCTAAGGTCTGTGCGGCGCTATGGGAAAAACGTCATAACTGTGGCCACGCCCCTTCCCTATGAAGCCACAAGGAAAACTTTCACCCTGGGCGCCACAAGGTCTAGAACCGGCCCTTCTTATTAGGGCAGCCATAAAGCAATGAAATGTTCTCAAGAAAACATGACACAAGCTATTGCTTCTTTGTTGGTATTCTTATGTTACAAAAGGATGCAAGAGAGTGGATTACGCAGCAAGTAGGGTATGAGCAGCTGTGCCTTCATGATGACAGCAAATACGGTACTGTGAGCACATTAGTATTAGTACTACAAAACTAATACACACTCACAACACACGTCTAACAAATACAAACACTACAACACAATACTACTATGAATTCTATCACTTCCAGCACTAGATAGATAGATAGATAGACAGATAGATAGATAGATAGACAGACAGACAGACAGACAGACAGACAGACAGACAGACACAATGAACAAATAAAAGTACCCTTTCACAAGAGCAGAGGCCATGCACAAATGTAAAAATGCTTATAGCAATAGTAAAAAAACGAAAAACATTCTACTTAAAGGGGAAGTACAGTATCTAGAATACAAATGAGGGAGTGTTGTACTTTGCTAAAGACCAGAGCATGCTATAGTAAATGCAGAGCATGGTCACTGACTAAGCCCTCTTTAGTCAGAAATAGCCTTAATATATTATAGGACTGATTCAGAGGTGGACACAAAAGTCACTGCTGCTGCTGCTGCTACTTCATACGCATCGGCTGTGCGAAAATATGCAAAAACTACAGGCGGCATATTGTGTAATGAGACCACTGTCGGCTTCTGTGACCTGCTGCCTACGTCCAAAGACACAGCATCTGATCCACTGTATGAACAACGAAAGCCCATCAGACATGTGAGTAACTCTCAGGTTAATCGGGATATCCAGCAAAACTTTGTTGCCAGGGCCTGAGAAACTGCGTCCGAAGAAGTAGCCACTGGCTTTGGCATGCCCAGAAAACCAGGGGGTGGGAGGGGGGACATTCCTACAATTTCTATAAAACACTCCCTGTCACATCCCCAAATGCCAGCAGATGGCGCAGATCAAATGCCATCAGAAAAGTGCGTGAACATCAAATGACTGTCAGACTCAGAATTAGCCTCTATGAAAAGTAGTTAATGCCATTGGGTCATTAAAATTTGCCATTTCAGCTGATTGTCTAAGCAACAAGAGCACATAAAACAGCGCATTTCTCCTGCTATGTATATTTCCCCTTTAACATATGCATAGAAAATAAATAAAATATCATGCAACGATATCATCCAAAAAAAAAAATGCAGATGAGGTGTGATATGTTTATGCATAAATGGATGGGTGCATCTGTTTACCGTTCTTTACAGGTGGTGGCAGAGTAGCTGCTGCAAGGGATATTAACACAATATTAGTAACGACCAACATCTAGCATGTAGCGTAATAAACATGCAGACCAGTCTAACTATACAGAGCAGACAGAAGTAAGAGAAAAATTCAGCTCTCATTTTTATGTGTCAGGCTGCAAAAGGGCCTCAAATCAAATATTTAGGTTATAATTACAAATAATGTTGTTAAGAAGCCTCACCAAGCCTAAATATACAATTCAAGTTAAAAGTTATATTGGCAGATATAATAGTAATAAACTGGATATACACCGGTTTTAAACATTTCCTAGGATGTTAATCTCTTGTATGCTTTACTGAAAAACTATTTATCTGGGATATTTTATTATTTGAAGTACTAATGAATGACACTGATTAATATAACTTAATTAGTTTTCCTTTTCTAGTGTTATAATCGCAAACCATACCCACAAATCTGCCAATCTTACACATGAAAGAGAACACAAGTGAGATTGCAAGAGTATGGATGGAAACTAGCGAGTAAAGTCCAATACAAGGACACTACATGGAAAGAAGGAAAAGGAAGGGAAAAAGTAACAATTCTGGATGCAGACATGGTTGTCTTATCATGTTCTTTCTTTTTATCTGTATGATTTACAATCTCATACAATGAAATATTGATATAGTTAGAAATGAGTTGTGTTCAGATAGCTTTATTTTTTATTTTATAGTCTTTATGTTGATGCTTTCTTACGCATAGTGGAGACAGTAAGTAGCTAAACCAGAATGGTACAAAAAAACCAACAGAAGCTTGGCAATTGTTATTCAAAATAGTTCACCTACAATATAAAATATTCTATGGAAATAATATATACAAATGGTAATTTCTAAACTACTTGACAGTACAAAAATAAGTTATGTCTTACCAACTACAGTGAGCATGGCACTAGCTGAGACGCTGTCCAAGGTAGTGTTTGCAACACAAGTGTAAGTGCCTTCATCATTTTCTGTTACATTCTTTATAATCAAACGTTCCTTATCAAGAGTGTATCTGAAAAACATACAATTGAATATTGCTATATGCTTTCTTTTACTGTATATGTGTGTATATATATATCTAGAGAGAGAGAGAGAGAGAGAGAGAGAGAGAGAGAGAGAGAGAAAAAATACTTCATGTCTTACTACAAGCTAGAATAGGGCACATACTATGGGCAGAACAAGTGATTAACTCCATGCAAATGAATCACTGTGCCTTTTCATCTGTTTTTTAATAAATATTTTTCTTTCAATAATTGGCATGGTGGCGTGATGGTCCAAGACCCTGATCTGACCAGGGAGAAGGACCCTGCTCTGACTGCCTCAGCTCCATGTCTTTCAGCCTACAACAGGATATTTAGTCTGACATACAGGGTGCACAGCTAGTCATGGAACAGGGACGATCAGCTCCACTTCCCTGCTTTCTGTCTCCTGTTCTCCCCATCTGATTCTCCTCATCCCTCTGCTCTTGCCCCTGCTCTGTGCACCTCCACTTCTACTTCTCACTCTTCCTTTTATATTCCTCAATGTCAGTTAATCCTCTGCCCTTCTATTTATCAACTTCACTTCAGCTCTAACACTCCCTGGGGTCTCTACCTAGCTTAACTTTCAGCACATAGTGAGTTTGTATCAGCACCCCTCTGTGCAGAGACCTGCAGGAATCAGACAGACTTCGGGCTGTTGCATCCCACCAATCAATAGAAAATTGCTCTTTGAAGTCTTGAACGGATGATTTAGATGATTATGGTTGCTGCAACAATAGAGGGCCCTAACAATATTTGGGGTTTGAAAACATTACCTAAAGTAATGTTGGGGTTTTCTGTTTAGCCTGCAAGTTCATCGTGATGGCAAGCTGACACCCCTAGATTCTCCTTTGGACCTTGATTCATTCTTCTCATCTCTAAATATTCAACCTCTGGTGCTTCCAAAATAGACAGATCTTCAGGGGCCAGTCAAAATTTCTTTTCTCTCTACAACTGAGGAATCCTGGTTTCACGTTCAGAGTTCAAAATGGAAGTCAAGTTGTCCGGTCCCAGCTCATTTGATGCTACCTGAACTTTTCTTGAAGATATTTGGTTTTGGTGAGATTGTTCCTCTTTTCTATTTCTAGCCAAAACATTTACTTATTACTGCACTCCATATGTCTGCTTAGGTGTAATTTTTTTTGTTTAGCTTTAGCTTAAGTTGACTACACTTTTACGGGCAGATTTACTAACCTTTTTTTTAAACTAAAATAATGTGAAAAAGGGTGTTATTACTACTGCTCATTGAGAGGAGGAAGTGACTTCTCATGGTAAAAAAAACATGTGACTGCTGTGACAAGGACAGGAAAGATGTGGAACAAAGTAGAATGCACAGAAAGTTATAAGAGGCAATAACAAAAGGTTAGAAATGGGAGGGGAACAGTCTGGAAGAGTGAAAGCAGGAGAGAATAATAGGGAGAGATGGAAGAAGGATGACATTGAGAAATAATAATAAGAAAGAAACTGGGAAACATTTTAGAAAGCATAGGAAAATTAAACAAGAAGGAATTAGTTAAGAAGTGGGAATAGGGGCAGACTCGGATATGTAGGAGAACTGTGAGAAGTCTCTCAGGCTTTCAGTAGTCTAGAAAGTAGCAAACAAAACAGAGAAGACAAGGAAGTAGGACGTAGAAAAATGGGCTAATGGTTGAGATCTGCTGCAGCTGATTTAGAGTGCAGGAAGAAACTACAATAACCAGCAGCCACATTCTAGAATTGTTCGAGTTCATGTATAAGACACAACAAATCAATTTGTACCACTAAAATAACCAATCAACAAAAGTGTCAGCCTTTACAAACACACACAGGTTTTGGCAAGGTAAACATTTATCTTATGTAACCCTAAATAACTGGAGTAAGAGTATAAAACAATTATCTCAGGACACAAAGGACCATTACCTGTAATTCTGCCTATTCCTGAATCAAATGAAAAAGGAAAAGTATAAATCTGGAACTAAAACATGACAGAGGCTCAACTGAACTAAATGTTTCTAAAGATCTAAGAATTTAAAATTACAGAAAATAAGTTTAGAAGAGATGTAAGGTTAATGTATATACAACTGATGGTAAATAATAGTTTATACTAGTAAACAATAGCTTATACTTAGATTCACTATAAACGAACAATAAAGACCATGGGGCTTTGGTGTATAATACACATTTCCATATTGCGGATGTGTATTTACTGTTGCATCTTACACTTGTGACTCTATGCAAGAAATGTAGAATAGCAACTATCTCTACGGCAAATATGAAGAAAGTTAAGTGATTGAGGAAAGTTACAGGTACAAAATGATTAGGCTGATGTTATTTAGCATACTGTACACAGTACATGGGGGGGTCATTCCGAGTTGATCGCTCGCTAGCTACTTTTAGCAGCCATGCAAACGCATTGTCGCGGCCCATGAGGGAGTGTATTTTCGCTTTGCTGTTCGAATGCGTGTGCAGCCGAGCAGGACAAAAAAAGTTTTTTGCAGTTTCTGAGTAGCTCTGGACTTACTAAGCACTTGCGATCACTTCAGTCTTTTTGGTCCTGGAATTGACGTCAGACACCCGCCCTGCAAACATTTGGACACGCCGGCGTTTTTCCAAACACTCCCAGAAAACGGTCAGTTGACACCCACAAACGCCCTCTTCCAGTCAAGCTCCTTGCAATCGGCTGTGCAGATGGATTCCTCGTTAAATCCATTGCCCAGCAACGATTCGCTTTGTACCTGTAAGACGCACCTGCGCATTGCGGTGCATACGCATGCGCAGTAGTAACCAGTTCGCTGCGCTGCGAAAAGCGGCAGCGAGCGATCAACTCAGAATGACCCCCATGGAGTCTAATCACTGTGGCCTGCTGAAAAATATTTAATAAAAGGAAAGTAGCAATACCAGTTAGGTATGCTTGTACCTCTCATCAATGGCAAGGTCACTCTTATCCTTCAGCCATAACACCTCTGGTTCCAGCGTTGGATCATGCCTAACTTTGCATTCAAAGGATGCGCTGCCATGTTTCTGAATAACCTTGTATTCTGGCTGAGAAATAATCATAGTAGGATCTGAAATATTAAACAGACTGTTACTATTGGGTAGTGTACATACAATATCATATTTATATATCTATATCTATATATATATATATATATATATATATATATATTTATTTATTTATCTATCTATATATGTTCTCATTTATTAGTCAAACAATTCATCATTACCTTTGACTTCCAGTTGAACAGTTTTTTCAGCTGTTCCTAATTTATTTCTTGCTATACAGGTATATGGGCCATTGCTGTCTTTTTGTGCAACTGGTACTTCTAACGTCCCATTTTCATGGAAGACGTACCCATTTCCATGCAGAATACTGGTTTGCTTGCCTTTAAACCTGTGCAAGGAAACAAAAGAAAACCCCTGAGAAATAAAGGCTCAGGTTATCTTTCTGGGCACACACTTCTATTTACTCACTATGCACATACACAGATAGGGAATAGGCTCCCTTCCACTCTTATAAACTTCTTCTAACTGTGAAACAACTATCCACCACAGGATGGAAGGGGCAATTCCTACCCACTGCATAGAGCACAGTCCAAGTGTGTAGAGAGAAAAACATACAATAAATAGAGTCTAGATAGTGACTCAATAAACAATATGTACAGTGCATCTGGAAAGTATTCACAGCGCTTCACTTTTTCCACATTTTGTTATGTTACAGCCTTATTCCAAAATGGAATAAATTCATTTTTCCCCTCAAAATTGTACACACAATACCCCATAATGACAACGTGAAAAAATAAGAATTTACTTACCGATAATTCTATTTCTCGGAGTCCGTAGTGGATGCTGGGGTTCCTGAAAGGACCATGGGGAATAGCGGCTCCGCAGGAGACAGGGCACAAAAAAGTAAAGCTTTTACCAGATCAGGTGGTGTGCACTGGCTCCTCCCCCTATGACCCTCCTCCAGACTCCAGTTAGGTACTGTGCCCGGACGAGCGTACACAATAAGGGAGGCAATTTGAATCCCGGGTAAGACTCATACCAGCCACACCAATCACACCGTACAACTTGTGATCTAAACCCAGTTAACAGTATGATAACAGAAAGAGCCTCTTAAAGATGGCTCCTTAACAATATAACCCGAATTTGTTAACAATAACTATGTACAGTATTGCAGATAATCCGCACTTGGGATGGGCGCCCAGCATCCACTACGGACTCCGAGAAATAGAATTATCGGTAAGTAAATTCTTATTTTCTCTATCGTCCTAAGTGGATGCTGGGGTTCCTGAAAGGACCATGGGGATTATACCAAAGCTCCCAAACGGGCGGGAGAGTGCGGATGACTCTGCAGCACCGAATGAGAGAATTCCAAGTCCTCTTTTGCCAGGGTATCAAATTTGTAGAATTTTACAAACGTGTTTTCCCCCGACCACGTAGCTGCTCGGCAGAATTGTAATGCCGAGACCCCTCGGGCAGCCGCCCAAGATGAGCCCACCTTCCTTGTGGAATGGGCCTTAACAGATTTAGGCTGTGGCAGGCCTGCCACAGAATGAGCAAGTTGAATTGTGTTACAAATCCAACGAGCAATCGTCTGCTTAGAAGCAGGGGCACCCAACTTGTTGGGTGCATATAGTATCAACAGCGAGTCAGATTTTCTGACTTCAGCCGTCCTTGAAATGTATATTTTTAAGGCTCTGACAACGTCCAACAACTTGGAGTCCTCCAAGTCGCCAGTGGCCGCAGGCACCACAATAGGTTGCTTCAGGTGAAACGCTGATACCACCTTAGGGAGAAAATGCGGACGAGTCCTCAGTTCTGCCCTATCCGAATGGAAGATTAGATAAGGGCTTTTATAAGATAAAGCCGCCAATTCAGATACTCTCCTGGCGGAAGCCAGGGCCAGTAACATAGTCACTTTCCATGTGAGATATTTAAAATCCACCTTTTTCAATGGTTCAAACCAATGGGATTTGAGGAAATCTAAAACTACATTTAGATCCCACGGTGCCACCGGAGGCACCACAGGAGGCTGTATATGCAGTACTCCTTTAACAAAAGTCTGTACCTCAGGAACTGAGGCCAATTCTTTTTGGAAGAATATTGACAGGGCCGAAATTTGAACCTTAATAGATCTCAATTTGAGACCCATAGACAATCCTGATTGTAGGAAATGTAGGAAACGACCCAGTTGAAATTCCTCCGTCGGAACACTCCGATCCTCGCACCACGCGACATATTTTCGCCAAATGCGGTGATAATGTTTCGCGGTGACTTCCTTCCTTGCCTTAATCAAGGTAGGAATGACTTCTTCTGGAATGCCTTTCCCTTTTAGGATCTGGCGTTCAACCGCCATGCCGTCAAACGCAGCCGCGGTAAGTCTTGAAAGAGACAGGGACCCTGTTGTAGCAGGTCCCTTCTCAGAAGTAGAGGGCACGGGTCGTCCGTGACCAACTCTTGAAGTTCCGGGTACCAAGTCCTTCTTGGCCAATCCGGAGCCACTAGTATTGTTCTTACTCCTCCTCACCGTATAATCTTCAATACCTTTGGTATGAGAGGCAGAGGAGGAAACACATATACTGATTTGTACACCCAAGGTGTTACCAGTGCGTCTACAGCTATTGCCTGTGGATCTCTTGACCTGGCGCAATACTTGTCCAGTTTCTTGTTGAGGCGAGACGCCATCATGTCTACCATTGGTCTTTCCCAACAGTTTATTAGCATGTGGAAGACTTCTGGATGAAGACCCCCCTCTCCCGGGTGAATATCGTGTCTGCTGAGGAAGTCTGCTTCCCAGTTGTCCACGCCCGGGAAGAACACTGCTGACAGTGCTATTACGTGATTCTCCGCCCAGCGAAGAATCTTGGCAGCTTCTGCCATTGCACTCCTGCTTCTTGTGCCGCCCTGTCTGTTTACATGGGCGACCGCCGTGATGTTGTCCGACTGAATCAACACCGGTTTTCCTTGCAGGAGTGGTTCCGCCTGGCTTAGAGCATTTTAGATTGCTCTTAGTACCAGAATGTTTATGTGAAGAGACTTTTCCAGGTTCGTCCATACCCCCTGGAAGTTTCTTCCTTGTGTGACTGCTCCCCAACCTCTCAGGCTGGCGTCCGTGGTCACCAGGATCAAATCCTGTATGCCGAATCTGCGGCCCTCCAATAGATGAGCCTTTTGCAACCACCACAGAAGATATACCCTTGTCCTTGGCGACAGGGTTATTCGCAGGTGCATCTGAGGATGCGACCCTGACCATTTGTCCAACAGATCCCTTTGGAAAATTCTTGCATGGAATCTGCCGAATGGAATTGCTTCGTAAAAAGCCACCATTTTTCCCAGGACTCTTGTGCATTGATGTACAGACACCTTTCCTGGTTTTAGGAGGTTCCTGACAGGTCGGATAACTCCTTGGCTTTTTCCTCGGGAAGAAAAACCTTTTTCTGAACCGTGTCCAGAATCATCCCTAGGAACAGCAGACGTATCGTCGGAAAACAGCTGCGATTCTTGGAATATTTAGAATCCAGTCGTGCCGTCGAAGAACTACTTTAGATAGTGCTCTTCCGACCTCCAACTGTTCTCTGGAACTTGCCCTTTTTAGGTCGTGCAAGTAAGGGATAATTTAGATGCCTTTTTTCTTTGAAGAAACATCTTTTCGGCCATTACCTTGGTAAAAAGGCCCGGGGTGCCGTGGATAATTCAAACGGCATCGTCTGAAACTGATATTGACAGTTCTGTACCACGAACCAGAGGTACCCTTGATGAGAAGGACAAAATTTGGACATGGAGGTAATCCTTGATGTCCAGGGACACCATATAGTCCCCTTTTTTCCGGTTCGCTATCACTGCTCTGAGTGACTTTATCTCGATTTGAACCTTTTATGTAAGTGTTCAAAACATTTTAGATTTAGACTATGTGTCACCAAGCCGTCTGGCTTCAGTACCACAATATAGTGTGGAAAAATAATACCCTTTTCCTTGTCGTAGGAGGGGTACTTTGATTATCACCTGCTGGATATACAGCTTGTGAATTGTTTCCAATGCTGCCTCCCTGTCGGAGGGAGCCGTTGGTAAAGCAGACTTCAGGAACCTGCGAGGAGAAGATGTCTCGACTCTCCAATCTTTACCCCTGGGATAATACTCGTACGATCTAGGGGTCAACTTGCGAGTGATCCCACTGCGCCCTGAGACTCGAGACTACCCCCCCACCTTGAGTCCGCTTGCACGGCCCCAGCGTCATGCTGAGGACTTGGCAGACGCGGTGGAGGGCTTCTTTTCCTGGGAAAGGGCTGCCTGCTGCAGTCTACTTCCCTTACCTCTATGTCTGGGCAGATATGACTGGCCTTTTGCCTGCATGCCCTCATGGGAAAGGAAAGATTGAGGCTGAAAAGACGGTGTCTTTTTTAGCTGAGATGTAACTTGGGGTAAAAAAGGTTGGATTTCCCAGCTGTTGCTGTGGTCCCCAGGTCCGATGGACCGACCCCCAAATAACTCCTTCCCTTTATACAGCAATACTTCCATCTGCCGTATGGGATCTGTATCACCTGACCACTGTCGTGTCCCTGACATCTTCTGGGAGATATGGACAACGCACTTATCTTGATGCCAGAGAGCAAATATCCCTCTGTGCATCTCACATACATATATATAGAATGCATCCTATTAAATGCTCTACATGAATAAAATATTTTCAGTCAGGGAATCCGACCAAGCCAACCCAGCACTGCATCTCCAGGCTGATGGCGATCGCTGGTCGCAGTATAACCACCGTATGTGTGTATATACTTTTTAGGATATTTTTCCAGCTTCCTATCAGCTGGCTCCTTGAGGGCGGCCGTATCTGGAGACGGTAACGCCACTTGATAAGCGTGTGAGCGCCTTATCACCCTAAGGGGTGTTTCCCAACGTACCCTAATTTCTGGCGGGAAAGGGTATAACGCCAATATTTGCTATCGGGGTAACCCTACGCATCATCACACACTTCATTTTATTTTATCTGATTCAGGAAAAACTACAGGTAGTTTTTTCACTCCCACATAATACCCTTTCTTGTGGTACTTGTAGTATCAGAAACACGTAACACCTCCTTCATTGCCCTTAACGTGTGGCCCTAATGAGAAATACGTTTGTTTATTCACCGTCGACACTGTATTCAGTGTCCGTGTCTGTGTCTGTGTCGACCGACTGAGGTAAATGGGCGTTTTTAAAACCCCTGACGGTGTTTCTGAGACGCCTGGACCGGTCCTAATAGATTGTCGGCCGTCTCATGTCGTCAACCGACCTTGCAGCGTGTTGACATTCTCACGTAATTCTCTAAATAAGCCATCCATTCCGGTGTCGACTCCCTAGAGAGTGACATCACCATTACAGGCAATTTCTCCGCCTCCTCACCAACATCGTCCTCATACATGTCGACACACACGTACCGACACACAGCACACACACCGGGAATGCTCTGACAGAGGACAGGACCCACTAGCCCTTTGGGGAGACAGAGGGAGAGTCTGCCAGCACACACCAAAAACGCTATAATTATATAGGGACAACCTTATATAAGTGTTTCTCCCTTATAGCATCTTTTATATATATACAATATCGCCAAAATCAGTGCCCCCCCTCTCTGTTTTAACCCTGTTTCTGTAGTGCAGTGCAGGGGAGAGCCTGGGAGCCTTCTCTCCAGCTTTTCTGTGAGAGAAAATGGCGCTGTGTGCTGAGGAGATAGGCCCCGCCCCTTTTTCGGCGGGCTCGTCTCCCGCTATTTTTGAAGTTAGGCAGGGGTTAAATATCTCCATATAGCCTCTGTGGGCTATATGTGAGGTATTTTTTGCCTCTAATAAGGTTTTTATTTGCCTCTCAGAGCGCCCCCCCCAGCGCTCTGCACCCTCAGTGACTGTTGTGTGAAGTGTGCTGAGAGGAAAATGGCGCACAGCTGCAGTGCTGTGCGCTACCTTTATGAAGACTCAGGAGTCTTCAGCCGCCGATTTTGGACCTCTTCTCTCTTCAGCGTCTGCAAGGGGGCCGGCGGCGCGGCTCCGGTGACCATCCAGGCTGTACCTGTGATCGTCCCTCTGGAGCTAGTGTCCAGTAGCCAAGCAGCAAATCCACTCTGCACGCAGGTGAGTTCACTACTTCTCCCCTAAGTCCCTCGTTGCAGTGATCCTGTTGCCAGCAGGACTCACTGTAAAGTAAAAAACCTAAGCTAAACTTTCTCTAAGCAGCTCTTTAGGAGAGCCACCTAGATTGCACCCTTCTCGTTCGGGCACAAAATCTAACTGGAGTCTGGAGGAGGGTCATAGGGGGAGGAGCCAGTGCACACCACCTGATCTGGTAAAAGCTTTACTTTTTTGTGCCCTGTCTCCTGCGGAGCCGCTATTCCCCATGGTCCTTTCAGGAACCCCAGCATCCACTTAGGACGATAGAGAAAAATGTTTTTGAGCTTTTTGATAATTTATTAAAAATTAAAAACTAAGAAATCACATGTATATAAGTATTCACAGCCTTGGCTCAATACTTTGTTGGTGCACCTTTTGGAGCAATTACAGCCTCATGTATTTTTGTATATGATGCCACAAGCTTGGCACACCTATCTTTGGCCAGTTTCACCCATTCCTCTTTGCAGCACCTCTCAAGATCCATCAGGTTGGATGGGAAGCGTCGGTGCACAGCCATTTTCAAATCTCTCCAGAGATGTTTAATCGGATTCAAGTCTGGGCTCTGGCTGGGCCACTCAAGGACATTCACAGAGTTGTCATGAAGCCACTCCTTTGATATCTTGGCTGTGTGCTTAAGGTCGTTGTCCTGCTGGAAGATGAACCGTCGCCCCAGTCTGAGGTCAAAAGCACTCTGGAGCAGGTTTTCATCCAGGCTGTCTCTGTACATTGCTGCATTCATCTTTCCCTCTATCCTGACTAGTCTCCCAGTTCCTGTATCTGAAAAACATCCCCACAGCATGATGCTGTCGCCACCATGCTTCACTGTAGGGATGGTATTGGCCTGGTGATAAGCGGTGCCTGGTTTCCTCCAAACATGACACATTGCATTCATGCCAAAGAGTTAAATCTTTGTTTCATCAGACCAGAGAATTTTGTTTCTGAGTCCCTCAGGTGCATTTTGACAAACTCCAGGCAGGCTGCCATGAGCTTTTTACTTCTTTCTTGCCACTCTACCATACAGGCCTGATTGGTGGATAGCTGCACAGATGTTTGTACTTCTGGAAGGTTCTCCTCTCTCCACAGAGGACTGCTGTAACTCTGACAGAGTGACTATCGGGTTCTTGGTCACCTCCCTGACTAGGGCCCTTCTCCCCCGATCGATCAGTTTAGACGGCCTGCCAGCTCTAGGAAGAGTCCAGGACTGCTTCCATTTACAGATGATGGAGGCCACTGTGCTCATTGGGACCTTCAAAGCAGCAGATATTTTTCTGTACCCTTCCCCAGATTTGTGCCTCGAGACAATCCTGTCTCGGCGGTCTACAGACAATTCCTTTGACTTCATGCTTGGTTTGTGCTCAGACATGCACTGTCAAGTGTGGGACCTTATATAGACAGGTGTGTGCCTTTCCAAATCATGTCCTATCAACTGAATTTACCAAAGGTGGACTCCAATTAAGCTGTAGGAACATCTCAAGGATGATCAGTGGAAACAGGATGCACCTGACCTCAATTTTGAGCTTCATTGCAAAGGCTGTGAATACTTATGTACATGTAATTTTTATTTTTTTATTTTTAATAAACTCGCAAAAACCACAAAAAAACTTTTGTCATGTTGTCATTATGAGGTACTGTGTGTAGAATTTTTAGGGAAAAATTTAAATTATTCCATTTTGGAATAAGGCTGCAACATAACAAAATGTGGAAAAAATGAAGGGCTGTGAATACTTTCTGGATGCACTGTAGGTGGTATCTAGTCATGGAATCAATGCAATGCTGCCATTCGATACGGTATAGTCGACTGTAAACACAGTACAACTCACCAAAGTGTAAATATTCAGCTGCTTTTAATATATCTCCAGTACTAAACATAAATATTAATGAGCATATAAAGATTTATATTAGTGAATAAAAATGTGAGAGCATAGAACAGAATTCGATTAGTCATGAGGAACATGTGTGCAGGTTCACATATAAAGAGTTAAAAAATATATACACACATATATATGTGTGTCGGCCTCTTGACTGCAGCCTGTGCAGACCAGTGTGTGGTAGGTGGGCATCATGATGGAAAGCCAGAGAGCCGCTAGTGTAAGGTGCCAGTAACTGTTAAGGAAAAGTATCTTTAGGGAGATGTCTCCAAGAGTAGGAATAGGCAGGCTCCTGGACCCTTAGGGTGCAGCATCACTATATCCAAAATCAGTGAGGAGAGATAGGAATCAAATCTGCCTCACTGCGCTTTCACTGGATATACCAGCTTCATCAGAGGCAAGTGTATGCACCTCAAGATTCTGTGTTCCCATTCCTCCAACCAGCACCTACTCAGTGACCAGATACCTTGCTATGTTGTAAATTGACCTCAGTGTTACCAGTTTCTCATTTAGAATTAAAATCTCGGCTTCTAGGTGTGCAACTTATTCTCATCTTTCACAGCAGTATTTGTCCTGGAACAGTTCTGTCAGATGTGCATAGACATCACAAAATGTATAATGGTCTACCAATCACGGAACCTTGCTTTCCTATTACTTGTGTTCAGCGAGATCTTTGCAGTACACTATGGGGGTCATTCTGAGTTGATCGTAGCTGGGCTAAATTTAGCACAACTACGATCAGGAACACAGACATGCGGGGGGACGTCCAGCACAGGGCTAGCCCGCCCCGCATGTCAGTCCCAGCCCCATCGCTGAAGTACAAAAGCATCGCACCGCGGCGATGCTTTTGTACTTCAGGAGTAGCTCCCGGCCAGTGCAGCTTTTGCACACTAGCCGGGAGCTCCTCGTCACTGCCCGGCTCGCAGCGACTGCGTGTGATGTCATGCAGCCACTGTGGCCCAACCCCCCGCACGATCCGGTCACACCTGCGTTGGCTGGACCGTGCCCACAAAACAGCGACCAAACGCCGCCACGCCGCCCCCCTCCCACCTCTGCCTGTCAATCAGGCAGAGGCGATCGCTAGGCAACGACAGCCGTTGACTGTCAGCCATGCACCGCCGCTGCGCAGTTCTGACCTGAACGCTGTGCTGCGAAGAACTGCAGCGAACGTTCAGGTCAGAATGACCCCCTATGTACTTCTCAGAACAAATGTACTTTTAATACAGTTGCAAGGAAAATTAAAACCATTGCACAGCTCAGAAACCTGGCTTGGTTTTGTACTTAAGATGTAACCTAAGGCTATGTAGACAATATATTGTGTTTAGAGACGAACAATGATATTTTGGCACGACCAATTGTGTGTACTCATCTTTCAAAGACCTCCAGTACAGATAAATCGCCAAACTCTGCGGCAGATGTAACAAATCAGAAAGATATGTCGCTTGTAATGTGTATGGATGATCTGACAGTGTGTACAGAGACATGATTAGTAGCTTACAAACCTCAAAATAGACATATTATTCAGATAGGAAAGATGATTGTTTAGTGTGTATGTACAATATCATGTGTTCTCAATCATTAGGAAAATAGTCAGGTTGGTTGTTACAGCATTCAAGTGTGTATCCAACATTAGTTAGAAGCCAGGTACACAGGAATGCCATATCCTTTTCAAATAAACAAATCATGCTTCGAAAGAAATCTACTGGTCTTACCATTCTATATTAGGAACAGGTGATCCAAAAAATGGGCAGTCTAACAAAGCAGCCCTATTAGCAATTACTTGATAAACCTTTTGTGATGATAGAATCCGTGGCTTTTCCGCTGAAAGGTAAACACAAAATGCTGAAGACTGTGAGCAGTAAGGGGAATAAATGCATAAGAGCATACATTACACATGATATATGCATATCACATATGGTATGTTATGTTTGTTTGTTTGTTTTTAAGTTAGACACAAAAACAATTAAAAACCTTTGTGCCCTGCTTTAAAATTCTTACATCTAGCATTAAATGTTGTTCATTCATTGTTGTTAGTTAATGGAATTGGCAAGAAGGATAAATGTAGGAACTTACCTAGTACATTCACAAATGCATTTGCCAACTTGTAGCCATATATATTAGAGGTGTTGCACTGGAAGACTGCGCTGGCTCGTTCCTGCACCTTGGTAAATATAACTGTATCACCAACTACCCTCCTACTAGGATCATTGGGAGCCACTGCAAACACAACAGACAACTTCATTCAGTTAAAAAAAACAAAAAAAACACATTCTTTTATTTCTTGTTTTCAAATACAGAATATGCAGATGTGCCTTCATTTAATATGTACAGAATTATTTTGTTTCAATGCAGTTTGCAGCATATAGCTGATAAATATTCCAGGAATGACAATGCAATGTCATAAAAAAAAAAAAATAAGAATTTACTTACCGATAATTCTATTTCTCATAGTCCGTAGTGGATGCTGGGGACTCCGAAAGGACCATGGGGAATAGCGGCTCCGCAGGAGACTGGGCACAAAAGTAAAAGCTTTAGGACTACCTGGTGTGCACTGGCTCCTCCCCCTATGACCCTCCTCCAAGCCTCAGTTAGGATACTGTGCCCGGACGAGCGTACACAATAAGGAAGGATTTTGAATCCCGGGTAAGACTCATACCAGCCACACCAATCACACCGTACAACTTGTGATCTGAACCCAGTTAACAGCATGATAACAGAGGAGCCTCTGAAAAGATGGCTCACAACAATAATAACCCGATTTTTGTAACAATAATTATGTACAAGTATTGCAGACAATCCGCACTTGGGATGGGCGCCCAGCATCCACTACGGACTATGAGAAATAGAATTATCGGTAAGTAAATTCTTATTTTCTCTAACGTCCTAGTGGATGCTGGGGACTCCGAAAGGACCATGGGGATTATACCAAAGCTCCCAGTACGGGCGGGAGAGTGCGGATGACTCTGCAGCACCGAATGAGAGAACTCCAGGTCCTCCTCAGCCAGGGTATCAAATTTGTAGAATTTAGCAAACGTGTTTGCCCCTGACCAAGTAGCTGCTCGGCAAAGTTGTAAAGCCGAGACCCCTCGGGCAGCCGCCCAAGATGAGCCCACTTTCCTTGTGGAATGGGCTTTTACAGATTTTGGCTGTGGCAGGCCTGCCACAGAATGTGCAAGCTGAATTGTACTACAAATCCAACGAGCAATAGTCTGCTTAGAAGCAGGAGCACCCAGCTTGTTGGGTGCATACAGGATAAACAGCGAGTCAGATTTTCTGACTCCAGCCGTCCTGGAAACATATATTTTCAGGGCCCTGACTACGTCCAGTAACTTGGAATCCTCCAAGTCCCTAGTAGCCGCAGGCACCACAATAGGCTGGTTTAAGTGAAATGCTGAAACCACCTTAGGGAGAAATTGAGGACAAGTCCTCAATTCTGCCCTGTCCGTATGAAAAATTAGGTAAGGGCTTTTATAGGATAAAGCCGCCAATTCTGAAACACGCCTGGCTGAAGCCAGGGCTAACAGCATTACCACTTTCCATGTGAGATATTTTAAGTCCACAGTGGTGAGTGGTTCAAACCAATGTGATTTTAGGAACCCCAAAACTACATTGAGATCCCAAGGTGCCACTGGAGGCACAAAAGGAGGCTGTATATGCAGTACTCCCTTGACAAACGTCTGAACTTCAGGAACTGAAGCTAGTTCTTTTTGGAAGAATATTGACAGGGCCTAAATTTGAACCTTAATGGACCCTAATTTTAGGCCCACAGACAGTCCTGTTTGCAGGAAATGCAGGAAACGACCCAGTTGAAATTCCTCTGTAGGGGCCTTCCTGGCCTCACACCACGCAACATATTTACGCCAAATACGGTGATAATGTTGCACAGTTACATCCTTCCTGGCTTTGATCAGGGTAGGGATGACTTCATCCGGAATGCCTTTTTCCTTCAGGATCCGGCGTTCAACCGCCATGCCGTCAAACGCAGCCGCGGTAAGTCTTGGAACAGACATGGTCCCTGCTGGAGCAGGTCCTTTCTTAGAGGTAGAGGCCACGGGTCTTCCGTGAGCATCTCTTGAAGTTCCGGGTACCAAGTCCTTCTTGGCCAATCCGGAGCCACGAGTATAGTCCTTACTCCTCTCCTTCTTATGATTCTCAGTACCTTGGGTATGAGAGGCAGAGGAGGGAACACATACACTGACTGGTACACCCACGGTGTTACCAGAGCGTCCACAGCTATTGCCTGAGGGTCCCTTGACCTGGCGCAATATCTGTCCAGTTTTTTGTTGAGGCGGGACGCCATCATGTCCACCTTTGGTTTTTCCCAACGGTTTACAATCATGTGGAAGACTTCTGGGTGAAGTCCCCACTCCCCCGGGTGGAGGTCGTGTCTGCTGAGGAAGTCTGCTTCCCAGTTGTCCACTCCCGGAATAAACACTGCTGACAGTGCTATCACATGATTTTCCGCCCAGCGAAGAATCCTTGCAACTTCTGTCATTGCCCTCCTGCTTCTTGTGCCGCCCTGTCTGTTTACGTGGGCGACTGCTGTGATGTTGTCCGACTGGATCAACACTGGCTGACCCTGAAGCAGAGGCCTTGCCTGACTTAGGGCATTGTAAATGGCCCTTAGTTCCAGGATATTTATGTGAAGTGACGTTTCCATGCTTGACCACAAGCCCTGGAAATTTCTTCCCTGTGTGACTGCTCCCCAGCCTCTCAGGCTGGCATCCGTGGTCACCAGGACCCAGTCCTGAATGCCGAATCTGCGGCCCTCTAGAAGATGAGCACTCTGTAACCACCACAGGAGAGACACCCTTGTCCTTGGAGACAGGGTTATCCGCTGATGCATTTGAAGATGCGATCCGGACCATTTGTCCAGCAGATCCCACTGAAAAGTTCTTGCGTGGAATCTGCCGAATGGAATCGCTTCGTAAGAAGCCACCATTTTTCCCAGGACCCTTGTGCATTGATGCACTGACACTTGGCCTGGTTTTAGGAGGTTCCTGACTAGGTCGGATAACTCCCTGGCTTTCTCCTCCGGGAGAAACACCTTTTTCTGTACTGTGTCCAGAATCATCCCTAGGAACAGCAGACGTGTCGTCGGAATCAGCTGCGATTTTGGAATATTTAGAATCCATCCGTGCTGTCGTAGTACTACTTGAGATAGTGCTACTCCGACCTCTAACTGTTCTCTGGACCTTGCCCTTATCAGGAGATCGTCCAAGTAAGGGATAATTAAGACGCCTTTTCTTCGAAGAAGAATCATCATTTCGGCCATTACCTTGGTTAAGACCCGGGGTGCCGTGGACAATCCAAACGGCAGCGTCTGAAACTGATAGTGACAGTTCTGTACCACAAACCTGAGGTACCCTTGGTGAGAAGGGCAAATTGGGACATGGAGGTAAGCATCCTTGATGTCCAGAGACACCATATAGTCCCCTTCTTCCAGGTTCGCTATCACTGCTCTGAGTGATTCCATCTTGAATTTGAACCTTTGTATGTAAGTGTTCAAGGATTTCAGATTTAAAATAGGTCTCACCGAGCCGTCCGGCTTCGGTACCACAAACAGCGTGGAATAATACCCCTTTCCCTGTTGTAGGAGGGGTACCTTGATTATCACCTGCTGGGAATACAGCTTGTGAATGGCTTCCAATACTGACTCCCTGTCGGGGGGAGACGTTGGTAAAGCAGACTTCAGGAACCGGCGAGGGGGAGACGTCTCGAATTCCAATTTGTACCCCTGAGATACTACCTGCAGGATCCAGGGGTCCACTTGCGAGTGAGCCCACTGCGCGCTGAAATTCTTGAGACGGGCCCCCACCGTGCCTGAGTCCGCTTGTAAGGCCCCAGCGTCATGCTGAGGACTTGGCAGAAGCGGGGGAGGGCTTCTGTTCGTGGGAAGAGGCTGTCTGCTGCAGTCTTTTTCCCCTTCCTCTGCCCCGGGGCAGATATGAGTGGCCTTTTGCCCGCTTGCCCTTATGGGGACGAAAGGACTGAGCCTGAAAAGACGGTGTCTTTTTCTGCTGAGAGGTGACCTGGGGTAAAAAGGTGGATTTCCCAGCCGTTGCCGTGGCCACCAGGTCCGATAGACCGACCCCCAAATAACTCCTCCCCTTTATACGGCAATACTTCCATATGCCGTTTGGAATCCGCATCACCTGACCACTGTCGCGTCCATAACCCTCTTCTGGCAGAAATGGACAGCGCACTTACTCTTGATGCCAGAGTGCAAATATCCCTCTGTGCATCTCGCATATATAGAAATGCATCCTTTAAATGCTCTATAGTCAATAATATATTGTCCCTGTCCAGGGTATCAATATTTTCAGTCAGGGAATCCGACCAAGCCACCCCAGCACTGCACATCCAGGCTGAGGCGATTGCTGGTCGCAGTATAATACCAGTATGTGTGTATATACTTTTTAGGATATTTTCCAGCTTCCTATCAGCTGGTTCCTTGAGGGCGGCCGTATCATGTTTTGATAAGCGTGTGAGCGCCTTATCTACCCTAGGGGGTGTTTCCCAACGCGCCCTAACCTCTGGCGGGAAAGGGTATAATGCCAATAATTTTTTAGAAAATAGCAGTTTTTTATCGGGGGAAACCCACGCTTCATCACACACCTCATTTAATTCATCTGATTCAGGAAAAACTACGGGTAGTTTTTTCACACCCCACATAATACCCTTTTTTGTGGTACTTGTAGTATCAGAAATGTTCAAAACCTCCTTCATTGCCGTGATCATGTAACGTGTGGCCCTACTGGAAAATACGTTTGTTTCCACACCGTCGACACTGGAGTCAGTGTCTGTGTCGACCATCTGAGGTAACGGGCGCTTTAGAGCCCCTGACGGTGTTTGAGACGCCTGTACAGGTATTAACTGATTTGCCGGCTGTCTCATGTCGTCAACAGTCTTTTGTAAAGTGCTGACACTATCACGTAATTCCTTCCATGAGACCATCCAGTCAGGTGTCGACTCCCTAGGGGGTGACATCACTAATACAGGCAATTGCTCCGCCTCCATACCATTTTCCTCCTCATACATGTCGACACAACGTACCGACACACAGCACACACACAGGGAATGCTCTGATAGAGGACAGGACCCCACTAGCCCTTTGGGGAGACAGAGGGAGAGTTTGCCAGCACACACCAGAGCGCTATATATATACAGGGATAACCTTATATAAGTGTTTCTCCCTGATATAGCTGCTGTATATATTTATCTGCCAAATTAGTGCCCCCCCCTCTCTTGTTTTACCCTGTTTCTGTAGTGCAGGACTGCAGGGGAGTGTCAGGGAGCTTCCCTCCAACGGAGCTGTGAGGAAAAAATGGTGCCAGTGTGCTGAGGAGATAGGCTCCGCCCCCTTCTCGGCGGCCTTTCTCCCGCTTTTTTATGGAAAAATTGGCAGGGGTTAAATGCATCCATATAGCCCAGGAGCTATATGTGATGTATTTTTTGCCATATAAGGTGTTTTTATTGCGTCTCAGGGCGCCCCCCCCCCAGCGCCCAGTGACCGGAGTGTGAAGTGTGCTGTGAGCAATGGCGCACAGCTGCGGTGCTGTGCGCTACCTTATTGAAGACAGGACGTCTTCTGCCGCCGATTTTCCGGACCTCTTCAGTCTTCTGGCTCTGTAAGGGGGCCGGCGGCGCGGCTCTGGGACCCATCCATGGCTGGGCCTGTGATCGTCCCTCTGGAGCTAATGTCCAGTAGCCTAAGAAGCCCAATCCACTCTGCACGCAGGTGAGTTCGCTTCTTCTCCCCTTAGTCCCTCGGTGCAGTGAGCCTGTTGCCAGCAGGTCTCACTGAAAATAAAAAACCTACTTTAAACTTTTACTCTAAGCAGCTCAGGAGAGCCCCTTAGTATGCACCCTTCTCGTTCGGGCACAAAAATCTAACTGAGGCTTGGAGGAGGGTCATAGGGGGAGGAGCCAGTGCACACCAGGTAGTCCTAAAGCTTTTACTTTTGTGCCCAGTCTCCTGCGGAGCCGCTATTCCCCATGGTCCTTTCGGAGTCCCCAGCATCCACTAGGACGTTCGAGAAAAAGGATTATAAAAGACCTAATTGTGGTTTATTTGTTCTCAAATAGTCAGTAAAAATAATGTATAGTTCACATTATTATCTCACAAAATATGCAATCTATACCCATCTCCATGTAAACCAAAGAGGACATTAGTAAGCATCAGCTTCATCAATAAATTCTGCTTTTAAATTTCCAGAGTGAGATCAGATCTGTAAGCCTAGTGGCAGGGCCGTTTTTAGACAATATGGCTCCCAGTGTGAACAGTAAGCCCTCCTCTTTGGATATTTAAAAGTGTAGCATACCGAGAAACATTGGCATATGAAAAAAAACTATGCGTGACCCTGAGGGTAAGGGGTGTGGCCTCGCAGGAAAAGACTACCTTTCACCACAGTCACGTTAGCATCTCATTCCCATTCCCATTAATCCACCACACATAATCTAATTAGTAAATACCTGCAAATGTCACATGTACAGCTGCATTCTTGGGCAGGAAAACACAGGTGTGCTGAAATATTAGATTACAAGCTCTTGGAAGGGTTCACTACGGCTTGCCGGCGGTCGGGCTCCCGGCGACCAGCATACCGGCGCCGAGAGCCCGACCGCCGGCTGACCGACAGTGTGGCGAGCGCAAATGAGCCCCTTGCGGGCTCGCTGCGCTCGCCACGCTACGGGCACGGTGGCGCGCTACGCGCGCCACACTATTTTATTCTCCCTCTATGGGGGTCGTGGACCCCCACGAGGGAAAATAAGTGTCGGTATGCCGGCGGTCGGGCTCCCGGCGCCGGTATACTGAGCGCCGGGAGCCCGACCGCCGGCATACAGAAGACCACCCCTCTTGGAGACAGAGGGACAGTATTTACCTGCTCCTAGTGCCCTATGATAGGTAAGGGAGTGAGATATGCAGCTATCTAAAGGCATGTCTGTACTGTCCCCCTCTGAGTGTACTCACTAGACCGGATCACCAATGCACCGGAGCTGATCCCCTGCCGTCTTCTGACTCTTGCTTATCTTTAGCATCTGCCTCCAATATAAGCCCTGGACAGTAAGATGTATTTCTGTCTGAGCCCGATCCATCCCGCAATGTCCCACTTAGTTATATGCCAGTCCCCATTCTGTAGCTGCAGCAATTCCTGTAATGGTAAGTAACCTGATGTGCAGGCTAGGCAAGGTGGGCCTTCGGGAGGTGGAAATACTACTGATGGAATGCAGTTCCGCCCTGTAATGGCCCACTTTAACCCCTGGCTGTGCGACCAAAAAACTGTGCTGACTGAAAAACGGCCCTGCCTAGTGGAGCAATCAATAGCAGTGCCTTACTACTTAACCCAGTGTTGCTACCACTAAGTACAATTCAGGTAATGGGTTGGGTATGTGTGACCAGCGGTCAGGAGACCGCCAGTCACAATTCCCGATGCCAAGATCCCAACTGTTAGATTGCCAGGGAGGGGAGTTGGGGTTTGTGGTGGTTGAGCGCACTCGCCACAGGTTCTATTCCTACTTGAGTGGGAATAGTCCCTGTTGGTCGGCATCCTGACCGCCATGATAGTGAGGATGTAGGTGCCGGTATTGTGACTGGCGGGTCACATAACTACATATCGTTTGCCATAGTGTCATATTAATCTATGTACATGTCAGCAAACATGCTTATGTCACAAGAAGAGAATAAAGCAGCTTTTTTGTTGTGCTGCAGAATATTTTCACATTTGAAATACACCAGACCCCCACCTCTATCTCCAGAGCTCATGAATGGATACAATGACAACGTAACCATGAACATATTCCTGAAGACCGTGGGAGAGAGATAAATTGGAAAGATATAAAAGTACCAACAAATCCGCTCCTAACTGCCATGTAATAGGATGTGTTTGAAAAATGACAGTTAAGAGCTGATTAGATGGTACTTTATTTCTCTCCAAGGGTTGATGCATAATAAGGGGTCTATGTACTAAGCTTTGGAAAGAGATAATGAGGAGAGAGATAAAGAACCAGTCAATCAGCTCCTAACTGCCATGTGCATTTGAAAAATGACAGGAGCTGGTTGGTTGATACTTTCTCTCCACTTTATCTCTCTCCAAGGCTAAGTATATAGATAGACCCCTATATATGAAAACTAACCTGCTGGTGTGTGACAGACGTGTGAACTGTAGAATGTGCTGCATCTACAGTGTATGGTATATTTATTACAATTCTAAAAAACAAAAAATTTGAAGCCACAGCAATAGGTTACGTACACTCAATTGCAACTCCATTTATTAACCATGTAATAGTTGGAGGAGGATTCCCATTAGCTCTGCAGATCAATGTCCCATCCTCTCCTGGCGACAATACGAGATTCCTAGGTGCAGTGATCCAGTAAGGAGCAGCTACAAGAAGAAATACAGTGGATTATTCACGAGTCAAACATATCTTTAATAAACCGGGGTATTGGTAGAGACAACATGGATTTTTGAAGCAATAAAATTAACTTCCTGCAATATCTGGTCAATGTTTTACATACCATCAAGCACCATTGCCAGACATCTGAAAATCCCTATGCAATTTATACTTTGCTGCTAAGATTAGAAATTATATGAATAAAATAAAATATAAAAATAATTTTAAAAAACTACAGTTGAACATAATTAAAATAATTTAGCTGGGAGAAAACAAAGCATGCCAGATCAAAGTTAGGTTTTTCACATTCACACTGACTTTTATCAAAAATGTAATTTAATGCAAAATGCATATAAAGCACGCATCTTCATATCCCTCAGGCTTGCACCTGGAATGCTGCTAAGGGAGTCATATGGACCGAAAATGAAATTATGCTGTAACTTTTTGACTAGGAATGTGGTAGGTGGTTGTAGCTTTAATGTTTTATGGAAAACTATGAATACAGGTACTATTACCTTATTCTTATTCTGGTACTTGAATAAAAGATCTGATACATAGTTTTGATAAATGTGTTAAACAATTCCCTGTCTCAAACATATAGGTTGTAGTCAATTTTAAAAATAGCCATTCCTGAATGTTAGATATACACAGAATTCTAGTACTAAATAGAGCAAATCTACAGTGTAGCAGTGCCACATGAATAGAGTCCTCACACAAGAGGAGTATATCATATGTGTTACTGTATACACTGTACCAAAAGGCACAGCAATGTCTACTGCATCTGTGGCTTTGCTCAAGTCAGTCATTGTTCATGTGTGCACTGTGCAAATGTATTCCCTGTACACAAGAAAAGGCAATACACAGTTCTATGGTACAGAATGGATTGTGGTTATTTTTTGCACGGTAAATCACTTGGGCAAGAATAGAAAGCAATACTGCAGATTACCATGGTAACAAGCTTCTGCTCCAACATTATCTGAAAAAGGATAATACAAGCAGGACAAAATATGAGTCTCTAAGCCCTGATCCATTTGAGAGCTTTAGTAAGTAAGCACTGAGAAAAAGTGAAAAACTTTAATCAGTATAAAATGGGTTTGAGTGATTTTGTAAATTCAATAGCTTTACTGTACAGTTTCATTATTTGTGTAAAGTATCACTGTGACATCTCAATTTCCCCCCAAAATGTAATGAAATGATTACTGTTATTAGATATGCTAAGAACCCCTGGACTGTACTTTGGGGGTCATTCCGAGTTGTTCGCTCGCTAGCTGATTTTAGCAGCATTGCACACGCTAGGCCGCCGCCCTCTGGGAGTGTATCTTAGCTTAGCAGAATTGCGAACGAAAGGTTAGCAGAATTGCGAATAGAAAATTCTTAGCAGTTTCTGAGTAGCTCGAGACTTACTCCTACACTGCGATCAGCTCAGGCCGTTTCGTTCCTGGTTTGACGTCATAAACACGCCCTGCGTTCGGCCAGCCACTCCCCCGTTTCTCCAGACACTCCCGCGTTTTTCCCTGATACGACTGCGTTTTTTAGCCAACGCCGGGAAAACGCTGAGTTACCACCCAGAAACGCCCCTTTCCTGTCAATCATTTACCGAACACCAGTGCGACTGAAAAGCGCCGCAGAAGCCACAGCAAAACAGCTAAGTTTTTAGTAAAATAACTAAGCGCATGCGCTCTGCGTACCTTGCGCATGCGCAGTAAGCGACTAATCGCAGTATAGCGAAAATCGTCAACGAGCGAACAACTCGGAATGACCCCCTTTGTGTACTCTGAGGTCTGCAACTGGCTCAGAAGCCGTCCAATGATCCGCTGCTCCCATACCAGTGATGTGATATATGCTGATATGGCTATGTAAGACTGTAGGCAACTTTACTATCACATACTGTCAGTAGCGGATCTTGCTATGGGCACACAATACTTTTGCCCGGGGCGCCACCTTCCAGAGGGCGCCGCCGCTGTGGCAAGATCCGCTACTGGTGGGCCCCCCCCCCCCACCGGTGCCGGTACTGCTGTGCGGTGCGCGGTGAAGTCATCGCGCACCGCACTGCATTGTGGGAGTGACACTTAGACACTAGGGCTCATGATTGACCTCTAGTGTCTATGCGGTTCTATGGGAGAGACGTCATGACGTCTCTCCTATAGATCAGAGGAGCGGCGCCAGCGGCCAGAGACGGAGGGCAGCAGCGGTCGGGAATCAGGAGCGGGGATGGTAAGTGTTAATTTTTTTATTTTTATTTTTAAAAGCGGCACAAATGGGGGCAATACGACTGGGGCCACAAATGGGGGCAATACGACTGGGGCCACAAACGGTGGCAATACGACTGGGGCCACAAATGGGGGCAATACGACTGGGGCCACAAATGGGGGCAATATAACTGGGGCCACAAACGGGGGCAATAATACTGGGACCACAAACGGGGGCAATACTACTGGGGGCACAAACGGGGCAATACTACTGGGGGCACATTGACAACACCCCTTTATGAAGCCACTCCCCTATTTTCGCCCGTGGCGCCACAACGGCTAGAACCGGCCCTGCATACTGTACAAATATACACCTTTACTAATAATGCTTTTAAAAGTTCCTATATGATTTTAAAATCACCTACCTTTGACAGTAACTGTTATGATATGGTGTATGGAACCTCTGATATTTTGGGCTGTGCATCTATATTTGCCAGCGTCTGCTTCTGACACATCAATTATCTTTAGGGTTTTATTAAAATTTTCATAAAAAACTCTGTTACTAGGCAACTCGGCTCCTTCTTTACTCCAGCGTATTTCTGGTGTAGGTCTGTAAAGTAGTAATGGAGACACTGAAAGAATTCTGACACACAACCTAATTAGAACATAACATTATAATAGTGTTCTTGAAATATATATATATATTTTTCAACAGACTGCAAGAAAGTGAATCAGTCATTTCAACTTCAAATGAAAAGGTTATTATACAACCTTATTCCAGATACTACAAAGATTATGTTATTTGAATATTTGGGGGGGCTCCTAGGATTTAGAGCTGTAACGAAAAAGGCTATTGCCTAAAGTAAATAATGATAACTATATAAGTGCAAACATTCAGAGAAAGGACCCCAAAAATGTGTGCAAAAGGGCTTGTTAATTCCCTAAATGAATTACTTAAACAATAGATCTGCTTGGTAGTAGTGGTGGTAGTAGCAGTAGTAGTAGTAAAGGACAATACTAGTAGTAAGAGTAATGGTACTAGTTGTAAATGACACACAAATATCTAGATAAGCCAAACAACACACCCCATGATAGTAAACCAGCGGGTGTGGATCATAGGATCGACAGTAACTAGGCCGACAGTTATTAGGTCGACCACTATTGGTTGACAGTGACTAGGTCGACACCTGAAATAGTTCGACACTGTCATTAGGTAGACATGAAAAGACTGACATGGAAAAAGGTCAACATGAGTTTTTAATATATATATTTTTTTTCAATAGAGTATGTTTATTCAGCAGAGGTATTAATCTTACAGACATTTCATATATCCGGAAAAAAAAAAAACACAGTTGGTATTATATATCATTCTGATCACTTTTCCTCCCCAGGCAGCAAGCATATATATTCAGAATTATTAACATACCATTTCCATCGCTAACCAGCCCACAGTACACGTATTTTACTGATGTCTGCAACAAATCATAATTCACATACATATCATTTTCAATTTTCTCCCTGAATTATTTTAATTTACAACCTACCTAGTGGGCCCAAATATGGCCTGCTATACTCAAAAATAAAACAATAACAAAACAAAAACAGCAAAGAAAACACTAAACAACTCTCTTAAAACAGACATTCTTGAATCAGCACAATTATGAGAGGTGATGTGCATCGGCAGTATATGAACAGTACAATATAGTGAGATAAAAGGACTCGACTCGATACCGTAAGGCCCAAGGAACGCACCGCCTCCAGGGCTCAATACATCCTATAGCTTAAGAGCAGGGGAGGCATATATAGAATTGATCCAGGGTGACCATATTTTCTCGTATTTAGAGAGGGCATTGTTTTTCAGGTATATATAGCGGTCCTTCAGTAGGATGTCGTTCACCAGAGCCCTGAATGCAGATACTGTAGGGGACTGTGGAGCCATCCACGTCCGTGCAATACAGACCTTAGCAAGGGCGCAGATGTTGCGAGCGTACATACCCTCCCACCTAGACCCGGAGTCAAACCCTCCCACCACCAGAATACATAGTCTCGGGGTCAGCATGCTTCCTGGTATCCCCGTGTGTTCCAGAATCGACCCGACCCCAGCCCAAAACACCTGCACGGATGGACACTCCCACACAAGGTGACAGAAGGATCCTCCAGCGGCCCCGCACTTGGGACAAACCGCAGCACTACCAGCCCCAAATCTGGCCAGCCTTATCGGCGTCATATATGATCTGTGTAGAATATAGAGCTGTATTTGTTGAAACCGTAATGATTTAGTGACCGCACTCGGGTTCCCCAGCGCTACCTCCCAGTCCCCCACATCATCCTCCCAGCGCTCACGAAGGCTCAAAAGCGGGTCCGCGTGAATTGTTTTAAGAAGGTACGAGTAGGTGAAGGAGATCACCCTAACTTGACCCAGTGTCTGTAAAAAGGTCTTTATGGGGAAGGGGAGGAGCACCGGGGGAGAATCCCCGAACTGTGACTGCAAGGCGTGTCGGAGTTGTAGATATCTAAAGCAGTAGGAGTTGGGAAGACCAAACTCCTCCTTCAGTAGCTGGAACGAGTTCATCGTGCCATCGCTATACAGCTGGGAAATGGAAACTATTGAGTACGGTGCCCACACCGCCCCGCCCTTCAGAGACCCCAGCTCAGAAAACGAAGCAGAGTGCCAGAGGGGAGTATCCGGGTCCATACCAACATACCCGAGCAGACCCCTCAATGCTAGCCAGATCTTCATGGCCTGAAAAACAATAGGAGGAGAGAACCGAGAAGCACTCCCCCGCCCACCAAGACCTGTGTCGGGGAGAGGTCCGGATAGTAGCATCTGAGAAATGCCCAGTACAAACCACCACCGTCCTCCCCCCGGAGCCAAATGCCAATATGTGCCAACTGGGCTGCATAGTAATAAAGTTGAAAGTGAGGCAGGGCCAGACTGCCATCTACTTTCTGTCTAGTGAGAGTAAGCAACTTTATTCAAGGCCTTTTATTGGCCCAGATCAGGGACGTTAATATACTATTCAGTTTCCTAAAGAAGGTCGGGAAGATGTAGACAGGGGATTGTGAAAGAGCATACAATAATTTGGGCAACCCTATCATTTTAATGAGGCTAACCCTACCTGTCATTGTCAGCGGGAGTTTACACCAAGCCCTTGACTTGCACACAATCATCTGTACGAGTGAGTCAAGATTCAAGGGTATAAAGTCCGAAGGGTCATTAGTAACTTGGATTCCAAGATATTTAAACTGGCTTGTCCAGCAAAGCGGCAGGGAGAGCCTCGGGACTTGGGGAGGAGAGCCCATGATGGGCATAATAAATGATTTGGACCAGTTTATGCGGAGACCAGAAAAGCCGTCGAATTTCTCAATAACCTGCAGCACGACAGGCATATCCACAGCGTAGTCATTTAGGAATAACAGTAGGTCGTCCGCATAAAGGGCTATCTTGTCAATACAGGGACCTGTAGCAACTCCCCCAATGTCCGGGTGTGTTCTAATCAAGCAAGCCAAGGGCTCTATGGCTATAGCAAATAGGGCAGCAGAAAGGGGGCAACCCTGTCTGGTGCCCCGAGACAGAGTAAAGGAGGAAGAAATGTATCCGTTGACCAAGATCCTGGCACACGGACTTTGATATAGCAATCTGATCCATTGTATAAAATTAGGGCCGAAGGCCATGCAATTCATAACTCCCCAAAGGTAGGACCATTCGACACTGTCGAACGCTTTGGCTGCATCCAAGGAGACCACCACCGCATCCGAGGGGAAGTCATGAGGAGCCTGCAAAATAGTGTACAGCCTGCGCAGATTGATAGACGTGGACATTCCTGGCATAAAGCCGGATTGATCCCGATGTATTACCGATTTAATGACCGAATTGAGCCGGAGCGCTAGAATTTTTGCCAGGATCTTGGCATCGGTAGGGATGAGAGAGATCGGCCTATAGGATTCCAAGAGACTTGGGTCCTTACCGGGCTTTGGCAGTACTATAATGACAGCCTCGGACATTGAGGGAGGAAGTTGATTAGAGGTGAACACATCTGTATACATTTCATATTTCTTAGGGCCAAAGAACTGTATGTATTGTTTATATAGTTCAGTGGGAATACCGTCACTTCCCGGAGATTTGCCACTGGGAGCCAAACCCACTGCCGCAGTCACCTCTTCCAAGGACAGAGGCGCGTTCAAAATGTCCCTAGCCTTGGAGGAGAGTTTGTAAAGGGGAATACTAGTCAAATATGTGTCTAAGTCCTCCACGGAGCATGTCATCTGGGATTCATACACCTTTTGGAAATAGGAGAGGAACATTTGCGCAATGTCGGGGGTGTTGTCCACAATGGATACGTCAGGGCCAGTCAACTGCACTACCGTAGTCCCGGGACGGTCATAATGCACTAAATGGGCCAGTAAGCTAGCCGGTCTGTCCGCCTGCATATATATGGTAGTGGCCCTGAACAGAAGGGAACGTGCATTTTTGTCTGAGAGGTGAGCCAGCCATGCCTCCCGGGCTGTCAGCCAGTGCGCCTTTAGCGCAGGGGTGCCCTCTGCTAGATATCGGGTCTCTAGGTCCCTATACTCGGATTCGAGCTGTCTCTCCGTCGCCCTACACACCTTCTTACGGGCGGCAATTTTGCCGATCAATGTACCGCGTAAATAAGCTTTAAATGAATCCCATACAACCGGAGCTGGGGCCGAGCCCACATTATCCGCAAAAAAACCCTCCCACCTGGACGGCAAATCCGGGCAGTCGCCCAGCTGAGCCAACCAGGACGGATGTAACTTCCAATAGGACTGTCCCCTCCGGCACTCCACATCCAGAGATAACATCAGGGGCGAATGGTCAGGGGGGCGCCTCATAATGAACATCCTTTATACTAGGTAAAAGTTCGGGCGAGACCAGGGCCAGGTCGATTCTGGAAAATGAACCATACGTGCTGGAGAAACATGAGAACTGCCTAAACGTAAGGTGCCTAGTCCTCCAAACGTCTACCCACTGCACGCTATCCAAAAAATCCGCAAATTTAGATTTAGGTGTTGACTGGTCACCCCCCGCCCCTAAAGCCTGTGAAGACCTCCATCTATCCAGAGAGACATCAAGCACATTATTAAAGTCTCCCACACAAATAACAGGGGTATGAGGGGAAGAAGCAATAAATGAGACAGCTTTCTGCAAGACATCATACGAAAATGGCGGAGGAACATACACAGTCAGAAGGAAAAAATTACGGGAGTTCAATTTGCATTCCAGAAACACAAACCTGCCATAGGGGTCCGTATTTACCGTGATCAATTCAAACTGGACAGTTCTCTTTATCATGACCGACACTCCCCGAGAAGAGGAGGAGTGAAAGGAATGATACGCCCAGCCCACCCAAGGCCTGCGAAGCGACAGCAGTCTATTCCCCTCTAAATGAGTTTCACTCAGGCAAACACTATCCGGGCCATATTTCTTAATCAGTTTAAGTACCAGGGATCGCTTCCCTTTATTATTAATGCCCCGGACATTCCAAGCCAAAATTTTCAAAGCAGACATGTCGTCCAGAGTACCATCAGGGACACAGCACTCATAAACTCCGCAGGGTGGAGAGGAGGCCCCAGTATCAAAATTGTCCGGGCATCTACATGCCCATAGAGAACTCTATCCCCTGAACCGTACCGTCCGCAGGCCCCGAGGCGCGAGCCAAGCCCATCAAAATAACACAACATCACCTCACAGTTCGGTATACAATGATATAGAAAACAATAAACTAAAGAAAAAAAAAAGAAAAAACCTACAAAAAAAAACAACTGCGTCCCCACAACAACCCCCCTCCCCGTATACCTCCCCGAACTGCGGCATACACATATCCCAAACAAAACTCAACCCTGAAGATCCGAAAGCCTACGGCAACCCTATGCTTAGCATACAGACCCAAAAAACAAAACTTATGCGTATATAGCACTACGCAGCAAAGTCCAGAACCACTTAAACTAGAGGGTGCTCCCTGGACGTATACTTGCATTCTTGAGGCCCATATAGGAAGGAAACTGGATGTCAGTCCGGAGCCAGCTGACAGACACATGGAGCATATCTGTCCAGCCAGGCCGCCGCCTCCCTGGGAGAGCTGAAGAATTTGGTTTCCCCATCCGCCACCACACGCAGCCTGGAGGGAAACAGCATCGAATAGGGAAGATTCAAGTCCCGAAGACGCCGCTTGATGGGCAGGAACTGAGCCCGGTCTTTTTGGACATCAGCTGCGAAATCCGGAAATGCCGACACCCGGACACCATTCCGAAGTAGTGGGCCCTTCGCACGGCCCAAGCGCAAGACAGAGTCCCGGTCTTTATAGTGCAGAAATTTGGCAATAAATGTTCGTGGTGGGGCACCTGGGGGCAAAGGCCGGAAAGGTACCCTGTGAGCCCGCTCCACCGCAAACTGGGGTGTAAAGGAGTCAGCGCCATACGCCTCTTTGAGCCAGGACTCCAGGAATTCCTCAGGATGAGCCCCCTCTTCCTTCTCAGGCAGGCCCACGAATCTCACATTATTCCTGCGAAGTCGACCCTCCATATCCAGGAGTTTAGTTTGCATTGTCGAAACTTGCTGGGAGACTGCGGATACGGATCGCTGCAAAGGGCCGCTGAGGTCCTCCAGATTGGAGACCTGTGTCTCGGTTTCGCCCACTCTCTCACGGACGCGTTGGACATCCTGGCGTAACAATGATAAGTCGCACTGCACCTTCTCCATTTTATCCGACAGGCGTTGTTCACTAGCCGCAATGGCATCCAGGACCTGTTGAATGGAAGGAGCAGATGGCTGCATATCCGCACCCAAGTCGGCCCCGGCCGGGGGAACGGGTCGGGTAAAAGGGGAGGGTTTAGGAGACGACTGCGTCGGCTGGGCAGTAAGCTGGCGGGCAAACTTCTCCAATTTAGCCGCAGCCGCGCTCTGACTGCCCCTCACCATAATATCAAGGTTCAAGCAGCACACAGAGTCCAGGTATTCAGTGTCAGGAAATTCAGCAATGAGTAGTAATTGCAGTGTCAGCAAGGCACCAGGACCCCAGACCTCCAGTGATGAAACAGAGGGGAGGGGGGGATGGGGGGGACCCAAGGATAGATGTTATAATACTGGCTGGACAATGAAAGGCAGGGCAGCGTGCCCTGTGTCAATCCAACTGGCCCTACAGCCCCCTCAGAGATATAGAGCAGTGTATTGCAGCGGGGATTAGTGCAGGAGGCTGCTTCCAAGATGGCCGCCGGGCCCACAGCCTCACTCAGTCCCAGCAATCCCAGGCACCAGGGGAACAGGAGCAGCCCGTTTTGGTAAGCAAGGGGTGCAAGGGGGGGCGCCACTCACCCTAAACCGCTGGTGGTGTCTGTCTGCACCGCGGGTACGCGCCCGCGGCAGCTCGGCGGTGGTCCGCAAATTTAGGCCGGGGATGCATTGGCGGCCTAGGTCTACTCTCCGGGCGGCAGCCGGCGCGGGCTTGGAGACGCAGGCAGGAGTACTCTGGTGATGCCCGCCGCCTCCCCAGAGAGACTTAAGGTAGTAGGAGCCGGAACTCAGCCGTAGGAAGGCCCAAGGATTGGAGCAGGATTAATGGTCCAGGGAGCTCCGGAATCCCGCTGCCTACCCGCTCGCTGCCGTGGCCATGCCCCGAGTTTTTAATATATTTTTGTGTTGTTTTCTTCATAAAGTGACCGGGAACCCCAATTAGTGCACTGTGTCCCCTTGCATGACTCGCTTCCCTCACCATGCTTTGGGCAAGGTGACTGTTCCCAATCATAGTCCATATGGAACATAAAGTATGAAAAGGTAAAAAAAAAAAAAAGAAAGAAAAAATGTGAAAAACTCATGTCGACCTTTTAATGTGTCGACCTTTGCCATGTCGACCTAGTGACCATGTCGACTTAATGCACGTCAACAAACAGTAGTGGACCTAATGAGTGTCGACCTAAGTTCTGTCGACCTAAAGACCAGATACCAAACCAGCTAGAGAAGTTATCATTTGTTTATCGCGGATTTAATAAGTGTAAATAAGAAAATTGACTGTACTTAGGGTTACCACCTCATCCCTTTAATTCTGGACACATATTAATTACACAGGTTCTGTGGCTGATTAAAACCAGGTGAAATGGAGTCTTGAAGTCAGCCAGCTACAGAACCTGTGTAATTAATGTGTCCAGAATTAAAGGGATGAGGTGGTAACCCTAACTGTACTCCGTAGTATTGGATTTATTGACTTAAGGTTATCACAAAGTCCAGTTTTGCTCTGAATAATGTGCTGTATACTGTACGTTAGTCTTGTTCTTGTTTAATTCTTCAGTAAAACACAGAAAAGAAAGAAGATAAAGTATGTGGTTTTGTACTGAGAGAAGCAATACCATCAATCACATAATCCCTTGTCCACTACACTAATTTATCAGATGTCATACATGCTATAAAACTGAAATAAGCAATATAGCATACTAAGAAGTGCTCCTGGCCATTTCTTGTTATGTAAAAATGACCAATTACCGTGTCACAAACATGTTATTTATGTGTTCCAGCAATACACAAGTTCCTCTCCACTGAAGGAAATTAGGCAGAAGAAACAAAAGGCCAGGAAATGACAGAGAGAAAAACAGATCTATACGGTGCCAGATTGTACATATAGAATAAACTGGATAAGCTAAATAAAGCCACGCTGTTGTTTCATACTTTCATGCGACTCTTAAGCTGGGTACACACTAGGCAATATACAGATGTGTCCTCTTACAACTTTGCTCCATGTGCTACAAGTTGGGACGCAATAGGACGCAAGAGCAGCTTCTGCTGATTAAAATGATATGCGGCATATTCGGTGTGTAATAGCGGTTCTATCTGCATCCGAAATGAAACGTTACAGTGTTTTCCAGGAAAACACTGTAGCATAGCATTTTGTATGCAAATACAGTCGCAGTTACACACAGAATATAGGCATCTGCATATCATTTTAATCAGCAGAAGCTGCTCCTGCATCCTATTGCATTACATTGCATCTAACCTTGAAGGGCTGTTTAGCGTGACTGCAGCAAAGATGTAAGAGGACACATCTGTATTATCTGATCCGGCGGAATAGACTGACATATAGGGCATATCATCTAGTGTGTACTCGTAATCACTCGCTCCCGTAGGTCAATTGCGGGGACGAGCTTGGCAACGAACTGACAGATGCATACATATTGGTTGTGCCTTCGGCCAGGTACACACATCATTTAGTGTGTACCCAGCTTTAGTGCTCAGCAATTACTTAAAATGCACTGAATGAGAAGTATATATATATATATATATATATATATATATATATATATAGAGAGAGAGAGAGAGAGAGAGAGAGAGAGAGAGAGAGAGAGAGAAAAACACAGATTCCCAAGTGCGCTAATAATGGAATGTAATTACACAATTCTTCCAGCGTTTATTTCGTCGGAAAATGTGGACTGGAGGATGTTTAGATCTGGGGACCTTTTTCAAAGTGCGAGCTCGAAGGGAGTATCTTCACAAACTAGGGTGCGATTTTTTGACTGACAAACCCAACGCGTTTCGTCTTATCGACTTCATCAGGGGTAACGCATATAGGGAGAAAGGCTAATTTGCTCTTGATGAATTTATATGGCAGATCGTAACCTCAAAGTAGGGATTAATCAAAGTCTCCTTTATCTGGATTTAATAGGTGGAGCTCCTATATTCGGGCTCCTAGCTGGAGATTGAATGGTATTCCTTTTTAGATATAAAATCTATAGAATGATAGTGTTTTTGTAAACACTGCCTTAAAACTAATTAAACATAATTCCTTAAGAGCCGTCTAAAAGAACTCTTGATTATAGTCAGTTGGGAATGCAGACAACTGTATGTCGGCGTTTTTGCAAACTGCTAAAGTATGGTCTCCAACTCTTATAATCAAGATTATTTCTGGTTCAAATGTTGACTCACGTAAAACTCAAGACTTATATGGCTGGTTTGACAATCACAGGGATATAAAAGATGCGACTTCCTCAATAGGTCTCAAGGAATAAATCCTGGAGGAAATTTGGCTGTGTTCCACACACAGCCAAATTTCCTCCAGGATTTATTCCTTGAGACCTATTGAGGAAGTAGCATCTTTTAGATCCCTGTGATTGTCAAACCAGCCATATAAGTCTTGAGTTTTACGTGAGTCAACATTTGAACCAGAAATAATCTTGATTATAAGAGTTGGAGACCATACTTTAGCAGTTTGCAAAAACGCCGACATACGGTTGTCGGCATTCCCAACGGACTATAATCAAGAGTTCTTTTAGACGGCTCTTAAGGAATTATGTTTAATTAGTTTTAAGGCAGTGTTTACAAAAACACTATCATTCTATAGATTTTATATCCAAAAAGGAATACCATTCAAGCTCTAGCTAGGAGCCCGAATATAGGAGCTCCACCTATTAAATCCAGATAAAGGAGACTTTGATTAATCCCTACTTTGAGGTTACGATCTGCCATATAAATTCATCAAGAGCAAATTAGCCTTTTTCCCTATATGCGTTACCCCTGATGAAGTCGATAAGAGGAAACGCGTTGGGTTTGTCAGTCAAAAAATCGCACCCTAGTTTGTGAAGATACTCCCTTCGAGCTCGCACCTTGAAAAAGGTCCCCAGATCTAAACATCCTCCAGTCCACATTTTCCGACTAAATAAACGCTGGAAGAATTGTGTAATTACATTCCATTATTAGCGCACTTGGGAATCTGTGTTTTTCTCTGTATGTTTTTGAGGTCTCCCAACAAAGATCTCTCCCAGTGTGTCGCTCCAAAGTTGGCGCAAGATAAAGATACTTCTGTGTTTTTATATATATATATATATATATATATAAAATGCTGTTCTGAGGGCGCTGTTATAGTTAATCCAAACAGTATATCATCTCACTAAGAATAACATAAAAAGCTATTAAAAGTTTAAAATTACGATATACATAAAATTTATTCACAATTCCATACAAAAATGGCAAAAATGTATAAAAATACACATTTTCACAAATGTACAGAGCAAATCTTTCCAGTTGAATAAAGCAGTTTTCTTGGATGGACTATTATTCGAATGGTGATACAGAAATCGAATGAACATAGAACCCAATGTGTTTAGTCTCAAAGGACTTCCTCAGGGGTACATTATCAATAATTTTAAGAAAGCATGGTATACAAATAAATCACTAGAAGTGTCGGGTTGAGACAATCTGAAAACGAACTGATGTATTACATATAAAAGGTCGATCGCTTTTTTCAGATAATATTCTTCAACTGAAGATAGTTCTCGGAAAGAACGGAAGTAAAAATGACCAACTAAAGTGTTGGACCAATAATGCTTGAACGTAAGGAACACTAATTAACTTTTACTGATTCCGGGGTGGTAAAGTGGCTTCACCGAAATAGCAATAGAGGGTGATAATAGCACGATGTGTGTCTGTCAAAGTTCATTAGCAGAAACATAATATACTGTATATATATATATATATATATATATATACACACTTCATTAGTGGACTGGCACTCTTCCTTCCAAGCTCTCATCTGGCTCCGCTGCCCTCTGGTGCACTACATTCAATACAAGACGGCGGCACTCAGAGTCTTTCAACAATAGTAGTGTGTATTTCACGTCAAAACACCAACGTTTCGAGGCTCGTTGACTCCTTTGTCACCTTGACAAAGGGGCCAACGAGCCTCGAAACATTGGTGTTTTGATGTTAAATACACACTACCATTGTTTAAAGCCTCTGAGTGCCACCGTCTTGTATTGAATGCAGTATATATATATATATATATATAAGAAATGGACAGCGGCACTCAGGGACTTCAGACGTGATGAAAATGTATTTAAAAAATATCACATGTCAAATCCAGCGTTTCGGGGCTCGTAGCCCCTTTATAAAGTTGTGAACATCTTGATAAACACAGTGTATATATGACTCTATATGGAAACATATAAGCTATATGGTGGGAAATGAAACTATGACAAACTGTAGTACTTCATGGCTGATGTTTGGAGATTACCCTTGCCAACCCCCTTTCATTTGCCACATACATGCAGTCACTCACAAACTCTGATTTACTCAGCCTCTGAAACATAGCCTAAATTAGACCTTCCACAATCAGTAAGCAGATACATTTCTATCCCTCACTGTGAAGAGACTGATATGTCACAACATGCATCTGCCAGATGAAGCTGTGATTCTCCTGACAATAATGTCCTTTATCCCCCTTGATTTTTGCTCTGGTGATTGAACCAATGGCTGCTCTCATCTAAGCAAACCTGGATATCACCACAGTGCAGGTCGGGGAAAGCAATTGAAAAATGTTTGTAGACGACATTCTGTTGAGCGTCCTAAGACTTCTTTGCCGTATCTGTGTAAGATTTTACATTACTATGGCAATATCTCTGATTACAAAACCAGCTATTGTAAACCAGAAGCTATTCTTCTTCATGTTTTCCATTTGGACAGGGAATGTCTGGCAATAGTATGTACTGTACCCAGGCCCGGCGCTACCCGCTCAGCGAAGGGATGCAGTGCAGGGAGGCGCTGGGACGGAGAGGCGCTCTCCCTGCTGTGCATCTCTTCACTGCTGCGCCGTCCTGCCCCCCCTGCTGCTGCTGCTGCTGTGCCTGTCACTGTATGACAGGCACTGGCATCGGCGCCTGCAGCAGGAAAAGCCTCCCCCCCCCCCCTCACCTGTGTGACAGGACAGCGCTGTGTATGGGACAGAAGGGGGCGGAGCTACACTGGATGGAAGGGGCAGGGCTAAATGGGACAGAAGGGGCGGAGCTACATGGACCAGGCTGCTGTAGTGTACAGAGGGAGACTGGCTTAGGTAAGTGAAGGCTGAGAGAGAAATGTGTGTGTGTATATGTGTGTGTGTGTGTGTGTGTGTGTGTGTGTGTGTGTGTGTGTGTGTGAGGTATGTCTGTGCGTGCGCTTTATGGACGCTACTACTGGGGGGGCATTACATATAACAACGCTACTACTGGGGGGGTGGCATTACATGTAAGGACGCTACTACTACTGGGGGGTATTACATATAGGGACGCTACTACTACAGGGGGGGGCATTACGTGTAATGACGCTACTACTGGGGGGGTCATTACGTATAAGGACGATACTACTACTTGGGGGCATTATGTATAGGACGCTACTATTACTGGGGCGGCATTACGTATAACAATGCTACTACTACTGGGGGGAGGATGCTACTACTGGGGGGGCATTATGTATAAGGATGCTACTACTACTGGGGGTGCACTACGTTTAAGGACGCTACTACCGCTGGGGGGGCATTACGTATTAGGACGCTACTACTACTGGGGGGGGGGCATTACGTATAAGGACACTACTACTACTAGGGGTGCACTACGATAAGGACGCTACTACTACTGGGGGGTCATTACGTATAAGGACGCTACTACTACTGGGGGGGGCATTACGTATAAGATGAATAAGATTGTGCTACATTATGGCTTAATTTTTAATGGGGGTACTATTGTGTGGCTATGCCCCTTACTTGTGAGACCACACCCCTTTTCCCGGCGTGCGCCAAAGGAATATTGGAGGGTGCAAATTTATAGTTTGCAGGGGGGCGCCGAACACCCTAGCACCGGCCCTGACTGTACCACTGAGTGTGATGAAATGAGTTTGATGGTTTAGACTAAGGGAAAAGAAAAAAAAAAAGTCTAAACACACTGAGACAAAGAACCACCAAGGTGAGAGACTGTCTGACTTGGACAACCAATTCATGCCCATTATCTAGGGACTATATGCTGACCCCAGGCACATTTATGATCGTACTCACCTTTAGAATCTAGTACAAACCATCACGCTCAATTCACTAAGTGGTACAGTACACTTACTGCATACTATTACCAGTACCCCGGGGGTAACAAACAGTCCGCCTACTATGGATTTATGAGACATTACAGCAAGACTGAGTATACCCCTTACACTAATTGTTAATATTTTCACCTTGGCTTACTTAAGTCATCCTAGGAATCTATCCCCAATGAAGAGTGGACAAATTTCTGGTGTAGAAAACACCAATATCTTTTTAAACTTTAAAAATTTTCCTGCCTTTAAGAGATTGATAAAATTTTAATAACTGAGATTAAAAGTTACATTTTAATCACACTACAAGACTGCCCCAGCAAAGAGTCTTTCTTTTTCTCTCTGTACATAGTCTACGGCCTACTGACTCAGGGAGCACCACCAACTGATAAAATTACACTGTACACTACAAACCATTATCACAATTGTCGGTATTAGGCATACACTCCGTTGTGAGACCTGCCCACTACACAATAACAAGTTAAACCTTGTGCGGAACTAACACACCCCCTCTGGTCATTGCTATTAGACTTTATTCCACTAAAACCTTCTGAAGTCGTGAATCCACTGTGACACAGCTTGAAACCGTGTTCAATTACCTGAGTCGGACCTGAGTTTTTGGTGGAAAAGGGGTATGACTCATATCTAAGTATATTTGGCAGTTAATAAAGTACCACATGATAAACTAATTGTGCAGTAATGGTCTGTGCCCTAATGAATTAATATTATTATCATATTGCATTACACGGCAAGTAAGGAGATAGCACTATATTTATTCACATAAATTAGAGTGATTGTAAAGGTGCATACACACGGTGACATTCGGGCTAACCCTGATTCTCACTGTGCGATAGGGATTAGGTCGGTATTGCAAGCATATGATGACTGTGCTTGCTATACTGGCTTTGTCCGATTTTGGCTAAGTGTCAATTTTGACTATAGTTTCTACGAGATAGTAAAAATTGACTTGCCTGCACAGTCTATCTAGGCTTGCAATGCCGACCGTGCATCGGTATAGGGATTGCAAGGTGACTTTCACCTTGCGATCTGCACTAACTTTCCTTACGATTCTGACTAGATAGTCAAAATCGTAAGAAAAAATCTCACCGTGTGTACACACCTTATGTAATATTTGTGGAGGAAACAAAAATATAAATGTGATAAAAAGTGATGGAAAAAAAAACCAAGAAGTGTATTCTGCACATTTTAAACAAAGTGGGTGACGATGACTATTATTATTTTACATGGCTACTGTAGCTAATACAGAAGCTTTACATGTGACTTTAACATGACTTTTATCTAGCTGGTTGTATAGTTATTCCACAAACCCAGACACAGCACAGTACAGTTCTCCTGGCTAGCAACTTACAGTCCTTCAGCGATACATTCCAGCATAAGAACTTCCTCTCTTAACACCGTTTTATTACTTCTATGGCCGGTTGGAACCAAAAAAGTCGGACTTCTGTTATCAACTGGACTATCTAAAGGATTAAAACAATAGAAGATAAATCATTACAAAATCCTCTTCATATGGCACAAAAATAACTACTAAGACTATTTGTAGGAATGATCAGACAGGAGTTAAGGGAAACAGACTCTAGAAAGGTGTAGTATAAAGTTATTAAACCAGACATGCAAAGATGTTTCCATAAATGTTTATTTAATATTATTATGCATTTTACCTTTGGGGAAACGCTATAAAGAAACCAGGATTAACTCCAATGAATTACATGAGCAACAGGTTTGAGATTTATTTTTATTGGATTCTACGGTATAAAGTAGAAGAGGTTTTAAGACTTTTCTCATTTATTTCTTTTTAATCAAAAATCCTTCACGCAAAAATTAGTAAGTACCAGTGACAGACCCATATTTTTTAATGATCTATCATATGTGTGATTCATAGAATAATTAGCATGAGCCACCCCCCTGTGGAGCCTAATTTATGTAGGCTTCTACGCAATGGCTTGGAGAGGGAATATGAAATACTGCATAGCTTGATTATGCGAACACTGGGACGTTTCATCTCACTAAAAAACGGAAATATTACCCTTGTGGAACTGAAGTTTACAGAATTAAAATTGAAAAGTAAAAAAAATCGAAGCTTTTTCCTGTAATATTTCCAACTGAGATTACAATAAAAAAATAATCGGTTTAATAAAGCAGTACCCGGTTAGAAGACCAACTTGCAACAAATGTGAAAAATTTAGTCAGATGTGAAGTAAAAAAATATTCTTGTGCTGATGCTTGTCTTCAGTATTTTTCTACATACAGATCTTTCCTCATACACTATTGCCACAGTCGCGGCAAAGAGCTCATCTTGGAATGCCAGGTCCTGTGCGACTCGGCTTGCACTGAGCAGCTCTTTCACTTGAATGTGAAAGAGCTGCGTCTTAGTCGCACAAATAAATAACTGCAAGCAAAAAAATGCTTAATGAGAGTGCACAGATTAATATCATATGCGACACTTGTGTGCTAATGAGTCTAAGGGGGATATACTGTTAGCCCTGGTAAAACATCGGGTGCGAAAAACTTATGTTTTTCGCGATTTTTCCTGATGTTTCACCGATTATTATTTTTTTACAGGCCATCCTGATTGATCACCTGTAGAATAAATGCCCTTTCTCCTGAAAACGCACAGGTTCAGTGAAACCAGTGTGTTTTCGGTAGAAACAGCCCCGTTTTTCACACGAAAACGGGGCTGTTTCCGGGGATTTGGTTTTGCCTGCCTGAGGCAGGTGAAACAAAATACCCGATAAGCCGTGTCTCGTGCCGGCTTATCAGGGCTAATTAGATAGCCCCCAACGGGACAATTAGCCCATGTAAATTACCGGGGATAATAGGATATCCCTAAGTTTCTATGTGAAGTGCTATGATGCAGCGGCCGCAGCTTTTTTCGTGGCAAGTTCCGTTGTGCTTTTTATCTGTAACTGTACATATTTAAAATGAATTCCTATGTGGTTTAAGTTACAGCTTGGCATCTCTGTTACAGTCTGAGTGATGTTTCACTGTGTATGCGGTGTGAATGAGATAAATTTAAGAAAAAGTAATTCACGCTGCGGCTCACTCACGTCAGGCACCTCCTGGTGCATGGCATACGGGTACTGAGGTTTGACATATGAGGACAAATGTGTACATATAGATATTTTGATTCTACAGAAAACCGCAAAACATGTAACATACATACTGTATGTGAATACGATTTTTACAAGCTTAGCAGTATAGCTAAATAAGCTTACATACATTAACATAGAAACATAGAGGGAAATGTAATAGGCAGGTGAAACAAAATCCCAGATAGGCTGCGGCCGGTTTATCGGGGCTAATTAGTAAGCTCCCGGCAGGACAATTAGCCCCGGTAAATTACCGGGGCTAACTGGATATCCCCCCAAGCATTAATTTGGAAAGATTACCGTTTCATTCATCAGCGAATAAGCAATTACTACGCCATTAAAAGAAAACATATACAGTCTTAAATATTGTGTTTTATTGAAAATTAACCTCTTTTATAACATTTAACTAATTCTTTAGACCCTATATGCTATAATATATATATTGTGTATTTATCAAATATTATTTTTTATTAATGTTACTTAAATAAAAGTGTCCTAAGGGAAAGAAGTACGGAGTAATTTATGAAAACTGTAAATGGGTTTAGAAGGAAGACTAAATATCTTATTGATATGTTAGAAGAATAAGATAAGAAGTTGATTATTAATTATAATATTAAGGTAGATACTAATCAATATTTTATTTTACCAAAACTCACCACCATAAAAATCAGTGTCAGTTAAATTAGCAGCTATAGTTTCATTCAAAGAATCCACTAAAAAAAAAGAATAGCATAAATATTTCACAGCAGCAATTAAAACTATTACTAAAAAGAAAAAAAGCATGATTACAATCTTCCATTGACTTAGACAAGTATTATGGCATATTTTCAAAACATTTACAGTACAAAACATTATCATAATATTTTTAAAAGAAAAACATACAATACCTTATATAAAAGTATTAACTTTAAAAATCTAAATATAGAAATTAATCCCACTCTGGAACCGAGAAAGTAAAAAAAGATTACTATATTGCTATCAGACATGCAAGTGCTGCAGTGTTAACCCGTCTGAGAGATTAAATATTGCAGATCCCAGCAGCATAATTTTCTTTGGGCTACTGAAATCTTTCATGGTGGACTAATATCATGGGAAGTGTAATTTGTGCTTAAAATAAAAACAAAACAATATAAAAATCCAACACTGAAAACCAAAAACCGTTTAGATGGCATGACATGCCATGCAGTTGAAGACCGTATGCTAACTGTAAATAAGCCATTAGCTCACTGACCACAGGTGAGAACAGCACCTTGAGTATTACATTAGATCTTTGTCCCTCCCCTTTCCTCCACCCTATGCAGAAACAACTGATAGTGCTGGGTTCATGTCCTTAACCACAACACCATGTAATCCATTGAAACAATAGCAAGTCTGAATCATTGGGCGTATCTGCATCAGGTGTAGTAAAAGAGAGAGAACGTAAGAAAACACATTGAGGGGCTATTCTCATCTGTGGCCAGTGATTATATAAACTGGCTCATTTAGGATTTCTAACAGTAGGGTATATTTACAGTGTGCAAAAGCATGAAAGGATGCAGGTTCCAATCCTAAATAACACATAATGAATATAGTTACATTTTACTGCAATTAATGGGGATATTTCAGTCATCTATATGATTACTGCACAGCTCACAGTCAGTTTCCAGGCTCATTTACAACTTAACTTGGAAAGACTTTATAACATAGGTTGTTATAATGAGACAGAAGGCAACCAGTGTGCTGGCAGACAGGTGTGAAGCCTACAGTATAACACAAAATAACGCAGACAGCACTGCCGCTGCTTTCCATCTAGTAGTAGATACATGTCTTTCCCTTACTGTGAGGAGACTGCGCATCTGTCAAGATTTTCTTGACAATAAAGAAGATCAGAGCATGAGATTAATCTGGCCTTGAAAAGACTCATTTTAAAGACTATTATAGTTTTATTTATAGGGCATTCTAATAAGGAAAGAAGTTTTAAAACTAGAACTAGTATCTTTAGGAACTTATTTGTATGTACATAAAAAGCAATGTATCATTAACCTTTATTGCTCAGTATGGGATATCAAAATGTAACTGATGTCTATGACGTGTGTTGGTATAGTCAGAGCAGGCAGTGTTCTGCAGAAACAAAATGTAAAAGGGAATCTGCAGGCTACACAAAGGCCCATACACACTAGACGAGAAAGTGAAAGAACTCGCTCAGAAGGGCCAATCTGAGCAAGATCTTTCACAACCTCGTCCAGTGTGTACACTAAATGTCGTTAACGATCCCCTCCCTTGTCTGAACATGTACAGATGAGGGATGTCCTCGTAACGACAGCCCCCCCCCCCCTCCTCCCGCTGACGCTGCCTGTCCCGGCCGCATCGGCAAGTGTGTATGCACTTGCCGATGCCGGCCCCCCCACCTGGTCCCCGCCACCGCCAATATCAGCGTCGGCAGGTATCGGGTAGTGTGTAGGGTCCTTTAGAGGTTATGTTTAGTGAAAAAGATCTGCTTGCACAAAAGACAAGTAGCAGCAGCATTACCAAATTAGTGTTCCTGGGTACACACTATAAGATCTGTCGTCCAATATACTGTCCTGAGGCTGATTGGTATACCTCCCAACATTTAGTCAGTAGGACCCAGGCCTCTTCAAAAGGGTGGCTTCACAGGAATGCCGAGACCACAAGTCACTCCCCCGTTTCCGTCACTGTGGGGGAATGCCCAGCACTCCGGGAGATTATCCCAACTTCCGCGAATGGCAGGGAATCTTCCCACTGCCCCCACCACCGCGGGACAGGCCAATATGGGACTGTTCCGACAAAATTGGGACAGTTGGGAGGTATGGATTAAAAGGACCATCTTATACTGTTTACACCCAATCCATCATTCATCACATCTTCCCATTTGTTGTACACACAACCGCACATACTGTACAGGAGAAACTAGTAAATGGATACAATCCTCCATCGTTCAGAAGATGGCATAGTGTGTACGGTCTATATCGTGTGTTTGGGGATTTAGTAAAATTGCATCGTTTTTTTACATTGTATAGTGTCTGTATCCAGCTTAACTGTAATTGGATCAGCGATGTAGCATTTACAAGCATTTCACAATTCTCCAATGATCCACAAAATTTCTAATTTTCCAATAATAACTCTGTATTGGTGTTATACTATACAGCATTTTTCAAGTGGAAAACTGATCCTCCTAGTGTGTAAATGTGCCTGTTTTTGCACAACACTCATGGATTTTACATGTGAGATAGCAGATGAGAGGAGCAGTGTGTATCATGAGGTATGGGGCATTTATGAAGCCATAAACTCATAGAAAAAATGTTTATCTTCGTAAATGGACTTCATTTTTTCATACCACTGGAAGCTGTGGAAACAGAGGCTTGGCCTATACTTTCAATGCAATGCTTTTTGTAGCTTCTAAGCACACACATTACAGGAAAACACGTTTCTGCGGACTTTCCACATTAATTTAAGACAAATAAAGTAAACATTTAGTAAAAATTTCAAATGTGCTTTTGAACTGTTCGTAAGTAGGACCTTGATGCTTTCAGTCATTGTACCATATTGCTGGGTAAATCACCAAGCCACAAAAGTGGTCTACATCCCTCTTTTACATAGACAATTCCAAAGTTGGTGTGTACTCTGAAATGTACTCAAAGGCCAAATGACACAAACAGAGATGCAACACAGGTCTGCATTTTTACTTTGATATGAGCTTCATTGTGTTTTCTAATGTAACTGGGCTGTTTGTGCAGTGTGAATATTGGACTAATATAGTGTTATAATGTATACCATACATATCAGACTACTTTTTCATCCCTCCTGCTAGCTGTAAATTATGATAACCCACACATATATACGGAGCCGGCTCAACCATTAGGCAGCTGCCTAGGGCGCTAGGGTCTGGGGGTACTTAGTCTGCTCATTACAAAATTAAGGATTACTCTGAGAGATGCATCTTTGTTAAATTTAATGTGGATGGCAGCTGTTGAACTTCTAAGATGCTACCTCACCTGAGGGACTGGAGAGTGGGTACTGGTGTGTGGCTTGGGGGGAGGCACAGGCTGAAGTTTTGCCTAAGGTGTCAAGAAACCTTGCATATATAACCCACACATATATATGGAACATTTTTATTTTAGTGAAAATATTAGATCAACAGCAGAAGGGATTGGGTCGGCCTATGTCACTAACCCTGTAGACTAAATAGAACAGCTATAGTAGATGCTACCGATAAGCTTCACTACTCTGTTTTTCAAATTGAATATACTCCATCTGCATGTGAGGGATGAAAATCCTGATCAGCCCACATTTAAATCTGTACCTAATTTTAGCACACATTACCCAGATCTATTCATTAAGGTAGTAGGACCTTTTAGCAAATGACTACACGTGGTCATCAGCAGACAGAACAGATCCAATATGAAGGGACTGACTTGTGACTGCCTAATATGATGGATTTGAGGTTCAGATTATGTGCTTAGCTTTATTTATAAAAAAAAAAAAGTAGTAAACTAACAAAGGAGCCGTACTACAGCAAAGTGTGGTCAACGTCTACAACTAAAGATACAGCCGCTAAACTTGGAACTACACTATGGAACACAATTTAAGCCTTGGTGCTGTACTGAAGCGGAGAAGGTTAAATGGTATAAAAATGGTAATAAAGTTCTGGACTACACTTCACATTTGTTTGTACAAAGGTGACTAATTTGGTAAAGCTGCGTACTACCTACAGTAGTAAGCCTACCCAGCCGCTACATCAATAAGGCTGTAGCCGAGATCCTGAGAGGAGCTGATGGAGGAGTACAACAGTAACATTTTCCCAGAACGTGATAGTACAGCTTTACCTACATAAGTGGTTAAAAAAATATTCCAACTTACTTGTCAAAACCTTTAAGGAAATGGGTTGCTTCTGATGGATAGTCTGAGTAAGGTTAAATCTTGCATAACAGATGTAAAAATCTCGAGTGTCCTCTGGTTGGACATTTGAGAAATAAAGATCACCATTTAGACCTTGTGAAACCCTTCCATTCTGAGGCAAGCGCTGGAAGACTGTACAGAAATAGGTGACACATATTACCAAGTCAGAATCTGCTATAAATTTACAAATACCATATTTTATTTATTGTCATATTCGTGATGTTTTGTAGGTTTGCCTCTTACATTTGAATTGAAATGAAAAAATTATATGAAATTAAAAAATCTCAAAGTGTACTTTTTACATATTAATGGTAACTGTCCAGTGGCGTAACTACAGGGTGTCAAACTAGCAAATCTTCAGCGGCCCACAAGGTGTAGGGGTCTAACCCCAAAAATCAGTCACTTAGTACTGTAGACTAAATACGATACGATGGCCCCGGGGATTGGCATTGCTGTGTGTTTCACTGCCGCAACTGCACTCGGGACACAGCAGCACTCAACTTCTCCTTCCTGTATAAGCCCGTCAATGGGAGTCTGGGGGCGGGCTTATACAGGAAGGAGAACTGAAGCTGAGTACTGCTTCCTGAGAGCACCCACGGCTGTGAAACATAGTGCTGCCAATTCCAGGTGTTAGGTAGCTATCACACATATCACTTGTAACATTAAAGGTATGGTTATTTACAGTATGTTGTAATCACCCTTCTCCATGCTATGAATGGCCCAGGGGCAGCAGTTGCCACTGATGACGATTAGCAGTTGGGTAAGGGGAGCTGATACATTTACAAAGCTTTGACACTATCTTGCTGTACCATCTCACATATTTCTAATATGCATGATACAGAGATTATTCGGATGTGATAAAATATGTAGACCTCAGGGTTTATAGAAATGAAATAGGAGGCCCACCTTGAGAGTTTGCCAGGGGCCTCCAAGCCTCTAGTTACGCCACTGTAACTGTCCATTATAAAGAAGAATTGATTTCTGAAATATTCTCCTTCTTTCACTATATACAGTACATGTGTCAGTTTCAGATGTACCTTCTGTTGTACATACATTACATGAAATAAAATTACCTCTCTGTTATAAAGAAGTAAATGAGATGAACCCTTATTGGAGACTTTGGATATATTTTTATTTTATGCAGAGTTGGCAAGTCTATTTTAACCCCTCATCTGTTGTTTGACCAATCCAATCTGATCAATAACTGTTATCAGGGTATCCATTACATCCTTGTATTCTAGTAATTGGCAAAAATAAGCTGAACCTGGTTCTTAGTGTCAACGTAATACAGGTTGAGTATCCCTTATCCAAAATGCTTGGGACCAGAGGTATTTTGGATATGGGATTTTTCCGTATTTTGGAATAATTGCATACCATAATGAGATATCATGGCAATGGGACCTAAATCTAAGCACAGAATGCATTTATGTTTTATATGCACCTTATACACACAGCCTGAAGGTAATTTTAGCCAATATTTTTTATAACTTTGTGCATTAAACAAAGTGTGTCTACATTCACACAATTCATTTATGTTTCATATACACCTTATATACACAGCCTGAAGGTCATTTAATACAATATTTTTAATAACTGTGTGTGTTAAACAAAGTTTGTGTACATTGAGCCATCAGAAAACAAAAGTTTCACTATCTCAATCTCGCTCAAAAAAGTCCGTATTTTGGAATATTCCGTATTTCGGATATTTGGATATGGGATACTCAACCTGTATAACTTTTACCTGAAGGGGTTGAAGCACTCATTTGATAATTATATGACTGGATGAGCATAATGTTAGGACTTCACTAATACCCCTTTCACACCGAGCATTTGACCTGGGAAATTGCTGTGTAAACCCGGGTTGTGTGTCAGTGTGAAATGGTCAATCCAGGTTAAATGCCCCAGGTTTGCGACCATGGTCATGACTACGGGCTGGATACACTGCGGTGTGAAAGGGAGGACCCAGGTTACTCGACCCAGAATGTTTAAATGCTCATCAGTGCGCACTTTTCATGAGTCATCTATATGAGCCTGTAACATCCACTTTTAATGACTCACACAGTTTTGCAGAGCAGACACGGGTGCAGTGTGAGAGGCGATGACCCGGGAATAACCCAGGTCCAATGTGTGCTGTGAAAGGGGTTTGAGAAGTTGTAACATGGGTGGAAACCGTGTTCATTAACCTAGATCAGACCCGGCATATAGGTCTGTAAGGGGTATAATTGAGCAATGCTAACAATGTGCATAGAATAGGAAAGTTATGTTTTTATTTATTATCTTCAGCTCATAATGTATAATCCATATAAAAAAAATATAGTTATTATAATTTGCAGTCATAACAAATTCTTAACACCATTCTCCAAAATTAAAAAATAAAATGTACTTAGAATGCAGTAAAGCCAGATGGAATGATATTGGCAAGTTAAAAACTACAGGTGATACTTGTCCTAGTCATATGTATCATGACTGGAAATAGGAAAGTACAGTACATCTCTACTGGGATTAATACTAGGTTGCCATATACAGTAGATATTAAATAAGAGTAGGCAACAATCAGTAAATAACTTACAGTTGTCCATCCAGAATATAATAGGCGGTGGTAAACCCCGTGGAGGTTTGCATGGTAAGACCAGAGGCATACCCTGCTGGATTACAATGGGCTCAATTTTCTCTTTGGTCCAGAGTGGTGACCCTGCAAAAATAAAAGACAAACCGTGAATAAAAATGTATATCTATATAATGTATCATACACCAGGTTACTGTATACTCTTGCTCTTCCTTCCTATGTCACATTTGCCTACCAGCTCGTTAAATGATCATTACCATTATATGACAGGAAAGAGGGTCTTGCTTATTTCATACAAGCACAATCATTATTGCTGCATGTCCTATGTAAGTGTCTTGTGACACTCACCAGACTCCTGTGGCCTGGGCTCACATAAAGCCCAGAACAGCTTTAGAACAGGAGATGTAGTGCAAGGGGAACGGTGACAGGCCACAGGTGACTGATGTGGACAAGCCAGTGTTTATATTCTCCACAAGGTTGCTAAAGGATGTGATATATTCATGACTTAAAATGTCATTCTTGTTTTTCTTCTGTATGTCCTAAGTCTGTATGCAAAAACTAAAGCTAACCGTAGCATAGGCCCAGCAGTAAAAATGTCCAGCATTCCACACATTTAGTAGTATACCTCTAGAATGTGTACTTAAAGCTCATTTTAGAAAGTGCATTTCCAGTAATTTGTATAAAAAGTGCATTTCTCACTGTGAAGAAAGTCCTCAAACTGAGATTTTCCATTTCAGTCTTTCTATTCCAGTGTGTAGGAAATGCAATATTGTGTGTTGAAGTCTCTAACATCCTTAAAGTAAGAATCACACTGTGTTCTCAACGTGTCTATATCTGACTTCAGCTAATAGCAGCATTTCCCTATGCCTGCTATAACAACCCAAATCCCCAAATCAATGGGACAATAAATAAATTACAGTACTCTTAAAATCGTCTATTTATACTTCTGTATAAACAAACAACTAAATTCCAATTACTTCTAAATTGCGGAGTTTCCTACAATCTAATGTGAACAAGAAGAATAACTAGCGTTCTGTAAACGTAGAGAGCAGCCACATTCATGAAAAAGAACATTTCATCAAGGACAGAACATCTGGATGATACAGTGAATGGCTTGAGAAAAAAGGAGAGTAAAGAGGATTTGTAGTCATGACATACAGGGTATTTGTGCAATGGCGAACAGGGCGTTTCAGTGAATGTAAAATAAACAATGGGTAATGTAGAACAGAAATGCATAAGCTGATCGAAGCGGCTGCATTATGTAATCAGTTCCGTAATACTGTCTAAATAAGAACTGAGGATGAAGGTGATGTCACACCTTACTAAGCTAACAGTTACTATGCTGTTTTTTATATTGCAAGGTGAGATTTTAAAACATATTTCTCTTTGCAAGTGTGAGAAATTGTCATTACAGATTCAACTCACCAATTACTGTAATTTGTATCAAAATAATTTCTGGCACAATAGAGCACAGTGATAATGTTTTACATTACCCAGGTTTACTTTTTTCAGGTATCTCTGTCTACAATCTCAATACTGATATTGTATCATTCTGGGAGATGATGTTCTGGGGGTCCCACAAATAGGAAAGTTTGAGGAACAGTTTGTGCTTCCATGCAGTACTTAACCAGAGCTTTACGTGATATGCTGTTACCTTCTAATAAGATGGCTTTGAGGATTTTAAAGATGTCTTTAATCAAAGAAAAGAAAAGTAAGAGAATTAAACAGAAAATGCAGTGCTAAAAATAAAATAGAATGGATATTCTTTTGCGACATTAACAGCTATGTATTTGATTCAGCAAAACTTGTATCAAAATAAATATTGAAAAGGAAGAAGCATTAAAAAAAAACACCACGATTTTAAAATATATGGCAAAGTAATCAAAAATCAAAGTAAAAAACATAAATAAAATTAATAATAAATAAAAAACATTTTAAATACAGTATAAAGGCTTAAATAATGTAAGGTTTGCAAATGCTTATCACATGAACAGTACCTTCTTGCCTATGAAATAATGGACTGATTTCCAATCACTTACTAGACTGTCGGACAACAATATTGTTTGAGACCGCAGTCCCACGGTCATTTTTGGCAGAGCACTGGTATTCCCCTTCATAAGCCTCTGCCTTTCCTCCATTCATTATATTTATTTCAAGGGTTCCTGAGTTGAGCTTCATTGTCACCAAAGGATCTTTTTCTATGTCAAAATGGGTGCCATTGCGAGTCCACGAAAAGCTAAAACACAAAAATAGGATGCCAATAAACATATTTCATGTCATTTATACTTGATATTGTTACATGTCAAATATATTCTAAAGACTGACGATTAAGTGAAGTGAAACCATGGGCCTACTTCAGATGCATTTGCTAAGCTGCTATTGTACGCAAATTGGCCGATGTTTTCTTACTGAGCATGCGTCTGAGCGGCAGTGCACACGTGCAGCGAGTAAAATGCGATTCCAGTTGTAATGAGGAATTAGTCAGGGACAGGAAGACAGCGTATGGGGGTGGTAACCGGGAGTAGTCTGGTAGATGCAGGAGTGTCATGGCCATTCAGACGCCATTTTCTGGGTGTGAATTAATTTGCAGTTGTGATCATACTTGCTACTGGAGAGCCCTCTGCATCCCTGGAGAGCAGCTCAGCCTGCGTGTCTACAGAGTTACTCCGACTCTGCAACGTGGTACAGATGCATCAGCAATTATACGCCGTCAGATGGAAATGATGCGATAGCAGTGGGCGTCCCTATGCTCAGGTTAGCTTCTGCCCATATTAGCATATAATCACAATTGCATACGGCAAAGGATAGCAACAGGAGCAGCAAGAACAACTGCATCTGAATTAGGCCCCATGTGCATAAAGAAGCAAACTGAGGCATCTGTCCTGGGTAGTGTGGTTTAGAAAGCAGCAAAATGCAAGGCATTTATTTAAAAAATAAAAAGTTTTTCTTGCTGCAAAAGTCTACATAGCTACATTGGTTGTCTCTTATAACATGACTGCCACTTTATAACTTGACTAACCAGTATATAATTCTGAAATCACTATGATAGCTAATGCACACAATGGGGGTAATTCCAAGTTGATCGCAGCAGGATTTTTGTTAGCAATTGGGCAAAACCATGGGGGTAATTCCAAGTTGATCGCAGCAGGATTTTTGATAGCAACTGGGCAAAACCATGTACACTGCAGGGGAGGCAGATATAACATGTGCAGAAAGAGTTAGATTTGGGTGGGTTATATTGTTTCTGTGCAGGGCAAATACTGGCTGCTTTATTTTTACACTGCAAATTAGATAGAAGATTGAACACACCACACCCAAATCTAACTCTTTCTGCACATGTTATATCTGCCTCCCCTGCAGTGCACATGGTTTTGCCCAGTTGCTATCAAAAATCCTGCTGCAATCAACTTGGAATTACCCCCCATGTGCACTGCAGGGGAGGCAGATATAACATGTGCAGAGAGAGATAGATTTGGGTGGGGTGTGTTCAATCTGCAATCTAATTTGCAGTGTAAAAATAAAGCAGCCAGTATTTACCCTGCACAGAAACAAAATAACCCACCCAAATCTAACTCTTTCTGCACATGTTATATCTGCCTCCCCTGCAGTGCACATGGTTTTGCCCAATTGCTTTTAAAAATCCTGCTGCGATCAACTTGGAATTACCCCCAATATTAGGTACAGATGTGTGAGTGCCGTGTGACTCGGTAATGCCAAGCATCATTTTTTATGTTTGTATTAGATGTAATAGTACGCACAAGTAGTTTCTGCTGATTAAAATGATATGCAGCATGACTATATTCTGTGTGTGACTGCGATTGTATTTGCATACAAAATTCTATGCTATAGTGTTTCATGGAAACACTGTAACAAGGTATTTCGGATGCAGATAGAGCTGCAATTGCACATAGAATATAGGCATGCTGCATATCATTTTAATCAGCAGAATCTGTTTGTGCATCCTATCACATTACTTTGCATTTTTCTTGAAAAAATACAAAAAAAGATGCTCTGCGCTACCGAGTTCCACCACGGCATGGCACGACTTCAAGGGCTGTTTAGCGTGACTGCAGCAAGGATGTAACAGGACACATCTGTACAAGCATATTGCGTATACAAAGTAAATGTAATTAAAATAATAAAAGAGCACATACTGAGTTGTATGCAAATTCTGTTTTTAATTCCTAGGCCAAATACACAGTGAGAAAGTAGCCCAGAATAATGTCGCTGACAGCCTACGGACACCACATGGGAAGAGGAGCTGGCAGGACATGGATCAATCAGGATATTCCATGGAGTGAGTGAGCTAGCAGAAGTAAAGTGCCTGATTTAGTGTGCAGAAGCAATAATGAGGTTTCTTATAGCAGGGGGCAACATTATGATCAATTTCCAGGGATGGATAATTTGCATGGATGACTACCTGTTTTACTGGGTGTTTTAAAGATCTTTTAGTGCACGAAATAGGAACATTCTTACACCACATGAGATACATGAAATCTTTCTACATTCAGTGGGATACTTCTGTGCCATCAAGGGACATTTATGCACCCATGCCCAAATGTAAAATAAAATAAAAAATAAAAACAATGTGTAAAACATGAAATGAGAGCCCTTTTACTGACAGTTTCTCAGTTGAGAGATAAACGAGGCAATAATTTAAATAGAACAGTTGTCATTAATTAAAGGTCTAATAAAGGTTTTACATATTAGCAGTATTTGCAGAATCCGAGTAGGCTGCATTAGAAGGCTGTGCTCCGAAATTACAGTTTTACATGGATGCATTTGTGGTTTCCTTTCTAAGCGATTCACTCACAAAGTGATGGGAAGTAACAGTTAAACAAGACAGTTGAATAAGCCTTGAGCAGCATCTGGGGACATAAGCAACAATCTTCTGCTACTGTATATCCAGAAGCTGCATTCACCATGTCACTGCCCCAAATAATGTATCCCGTTAATTATTATGTCTCACTACTTCCTTTTATTTATACGCTTTGGTGCCTCAGGTACAAACGCAGGATTTCTGGAGGGGTGTTTCCAAATGTTAGATTTTACAGCGATTGTCGTCAGCCCATGAAGGATGCATAATTAGCATGTAACAAGCTATAGTCTGCCCAAAACATAGTGCAGTTTATGTAATACAGTATTTCAAACATATGCAGGCCAAATGATCATGGTAAGTCACTGACCAGATTCTCTCTCGGGTGCAATGATTGAGCACTCAGCTCCACAGACACACACACACACACACACACACACACACACACACACACACACACACACACACACAGCAGACTTGGTAGGAGAATCTCCTGCCACTGGGCATGTGCAGCAGCTGCATTCCGTCCTTTGTACTGCATGTAGTGGCCACTGGACAGGCTGTGGTGAAAGGAGGTTTCCAGCTAACTAGAACCCCCCCCCCCTGCCCTTACCCATGTGCCTTGCCACTCAAATTCTTACCTATGTGCCTTGCCTCACACCCTTATCAAGTTCCACAATATTTCACTGTCTTTCTAAATACCCCTCTGGCAATTAGATTCATAATGGTGATTTAATTATTTTGATTAGTGATTCATAGGAGTGATATCCAATTACCCGAGGTCCATTACCGTGGGTAATGATATCGCCCACGGCTATTCTATTAGCCCTGATAAGCCGACACAAGCTGTGGCTTATCAGGGTTTTTCTGTACTCCATCGGGTGCCCGCTCCTGACAGCTCCCGGTGCAGCACTCCACCTCCGACTCCCCCCGGTGACATGTCCGCTTTCCCATCATGTGACCGCTGCCAGGGGCGGGAGAAGAAGGTGGATGCGGGTCACGGCACTGCCCCGGCTTTCCTGTCGGGGGTCCTAGCGCTGATTGCAGGCTCCCAGGCTGCGGCACCCTCCCTGCAGTTCCAGCCTGCTGCTGCGGCGGGCATGGGGACACTGCAGGTTGCCGCTGTTATTTGGGATTTTGTTTCACCTGCCTCGGGCAGGAGAAACCAAATCCCCGGAAACAGCCCTGTTACACAGAACCCGTGTGTTTTCCGGAGGAAAGCTGTTTTTGTATGGGCGATCTTATTTGGATAGCGTGTAAAAATAACATTTTGCACCTGATGTTTTATCTCCTGTAACAGGATACCGCCCATAGTCTTCTCCTGCCTCGTAGCTATCCTCTCTACACAAGTCACACAAAAAACTGTTGTGTAGCCTCACTAACACTTCCTCCATTGCAGTTTGATTGGATAAGCAAGGAATCTGGCATTAGTTCTCCTGTATAAAACTGTAATTTCCAATAGATTGTAAGCTTGTGAACAGGGCCCGCTTACATCTCTGCCTGGTTGTTGATACACTCAATTATTTTATAACAGTTCATTCTAAATATTACTATTACACCAATCTGCGTGTCGGCAGGTTAATCAAAAATCAAAGATACCTATATCATTATGGTATGGTATTGTATATCACTAGGGTTCCCTGGTCATTGGGCCTAATTCAGACCTGTCTGTAGCAGCAAATTTGTTAGCAGATGGGCAAAACCATGTGCACTGCAGGTGGGAGGGGGAGATATAACATTTGGAGAGAGAGTTTTGTGTGGGATACAGTATATTGTTTCTGTGCAGGGTAAATACTGGCTGCTTTATTTTTACACTGCAATTTAGATTTCAGTTTGAACACGCCCCATCCAAATCTAACTCTCTCTGCACATGTTATATCTGCCCCCCCTGCAGTGCACATGGGCCCTCATTCCGAGTTGTTCGCTCGGTAAATTTCATCGCATCGCAGCGATTTTCCGCTTAGTGCGCATGCGCAATGTCCGCACTGCGACTGCGCCAAGTAAATTTGCTATGAAGATAGGATTTTTACTCACGGCTTTTTCTTCGCTCCGGCGATCGTAGTGTGATTGACAGGAAATGGGTGTTACTGGGCGGAAACACGGCGTTTTATGGGCGTGTGGATAAAAACGCTACCGTTTCCGGAAAAAACGCGGGAGTGGCTGGAGAAACGGAGGAGTGTCTGGGCGAACGCTGGGTGTGTTTGTGACGTCAAACCAGGAACGACAAGCACTGAACTGATCGCAGATGCCGAGTAAGTCTGAAGCTACTCTGAAACTGCTACGAGGTGTGTAATCGCAATATTGCGAATACATCGTTCGCAATTTTAAGAAGCTAAGATTCACTCCCAGTAGGCGGCGGCTTAGCGTGTGCAATACTGCTAAAATCGCCTTGCGAGCGAACAACTCGGAATGAGGGCCATAGTTCCTTCTTTTTGGTTAGCTCAATTACTGTACCTGCATCATTTCTGAAAAATAATCTCAGTGAGCACAGACCTGTCCGTAGGCCACATGTCTATTGCAATTCCCATTAGTGTGATGTGATTTATCCTGATGTAATGGAGCTTAGTAATGCTTGGGTTTGTGCTGAAGAAATTAAGATTTGCATGCACATATCTCAGACAGCAGATAAAGAACATGTCTGCGAGTCAGAAATATAGTAGGTCTAAAGCTTTCAGACACTATTACACTGACACACTTGACATTTATCCTGCTAAAAAAGCACAATAAGGACAAACGTACCTGGGCGGGGGCTTCCCTTTTGCTTTACACTGAATCAAAATGTTCTCCCTCGGATCCACAACATAGTTTTTCGGAGACTGGTGAGTTATAGTTGGAGGCTGTGGTACTGCGTTGTAAATAAAAGCTTGCATATTAATAACATGTAAAAATAAAACTTCATAAAAGAACACACACACACAGTCTTCAATACCACACAAGGGCAACAGCAATTAAAATAAAGATATACTAAATAAATGAACCCATAGGTGCAAAATGAATACTTAACAAATCAATACACAAGTAAAACAACAATATGGAAACATAATGTGGGTAGGGAAAAGGCACAGCAAACACAAAGTCTATCACTTTGACAAGCCAATGAGCAGCAAAGCACACCATTTTCTGTCCAACATGCTGCTTAGTAGTGCATCTGACTGCACAAACACTTACATTGCTCTAGAAGATTTGCTTTTTCCCCACAAGAGAATCAGCAGTCGCAAAGATAAACAGAAATTGAGAGAATTGAATGTTAGTGTAAAAGATTAAAGAACTTATATATATTACCCATAGAGAAGAAATCACAAGTAACATGATTCATTTCTGCCTTGATTGCAAAGAGGAAATATCACAGTCAACATTACATCATAAGGCACAGTAAAGTAATACCATTTCAGATACATTTTCATTTGTAAGGTAAGTACAGGTTGAGTATCCCATATCCAAAATGCTTGGGACCAGAAGTATTTTGGATATCGGATTTTTCCGTATTTTGGAATAATTACATACTATAATGAGATATCATGGCGATGGGACCCAAGTCTAAGCACAGAATACATTTATGTTTCATATACATCTTATACACACAGCCTGAAGGTCATTTTTGCCAATATTTTTTAATAACTTTGTGCATTAAACAAAGTGTGTGTACATTCACACAATTCATTTTTGTTTCATATACACCTTATACACACGACCTAAAGGTAATTTAATACAATATTTTTAATACCTTTGTGTATTAAATAAAGTTTGTGTACATTGAGCCATCAGAAGACAAAGATTTCACTATCTCACTCTCACTCAAAAAATTCCGTATTTCGGAATATTCCGTATTTCGGAATATTTGGATATGGGATGCTCAACCTGTAATATAATTATTTGCCATGGTAACCAAATTGGTGACAGTTGTCATTTCTAAAATACTTTCACTATACCATACCTCCCTACTGTCCCAATGTAGAAAGGACAGTCCGGATTAAGGGGCACTGTTCTGCCAATCAGCACATTTGTTCTCACAGGAAGTTGGGAGGCATGGCTGCCAATTCAAGGCTATTTTAGGGTAAGGACTGGGTTTGGGGTAAACTAGGTACACCCATCCTACTGTAACCACACTCTTTTTAACTAGTGTACTAAAGGTGTCAAAATCAATGTTAGGAGTTATATTTGGATACTTACTCTGTTCTGCATTATTCTCATTGTGGATTCTACATGTTCATTACAATTTTATTATATTTTTGACACTTATTTGTAATCAATGACTATGTCAAGTCTATACTTTTCCACCATCTTATTTACAAATGTCCATTTCTTTATTACTATTCTGATATTTGTACTTTGTTACCATACAAATGTAATAAAAACACTTTTGAAGAAAACAAAACTAAGTGACATCAGAACTTCAATGAATCATACACCTCAGTGAATGATTCACGTTCCTAGCCCTAAGCACGAATCATCCTAATCTTCATATCAGATGAAGCAAAATTCAGCATCTATGTAGATGCCTGTATGTCCATATTCTATACACTTCTCTGTATTCAAAGATTAGTCTTTTTGGCAAAGTATATACATAGCAAAAACATTAATAACCTAAGATAACCTACTCCATACACAATAGATGAGAAAGTAAAAAATATCGCTCAGAAGGGCCATTCTGAGCGATATCTTTTACTCTCTCGTTGAGATTCTCTCAAACCTATGCGTACACTCAACATCATTAACCTTGCGCGCTCCCACACATCGTTAACGACCCCCTCCCTCATCTGAACAGTTCTGACGAGGGAGGACCTCGTTAACGAGCTGCAGCATGAGCCCCGTTTTCCCCCACTGGCATCGGCAAGTGTGTGACCGGGTTCCCACCGCAGCCAATGTCGCCGGTACACACATCAACTAGTGTGTACCCGGCTTAAGTCTTTTGCTGCTGAGATCTGGTTAGAGGAACCTCTACCGAATAGTTTATACATTACTAAAATTTCTACATGGATGTATATACACAAATAGGAACAATAATGAATTTAGGCCCAGATTTATCAAGCCTTGGAGGGTGATAAATTTCACGGTGATAAAGTACCAACCAATTAGCTTCTAACTGTCATTTTTCAAACACAGCCTGTAACATGGCAGTTAGGAGTTGGTTGGTTGGTACTTTCGTGAAATTTATCACTCTCCAAGGCTTGATAAATCTGAGCCTATGTGTTATATATTTAACATTCTAGTCAGGAAATTGTAACTTTCTTGAGGAAAATTGCATAAAGCAATTTGTACCACTATACACTGACTCCCAGAAAAATGCAAGTATTTAGTAGGCAAACAAAATATTTATGTCAACTTAATAAGACATTTGTATGGTATGAAGGCAATGATGCCTAGAGTGGGTGACTTGATTCTCTCAAACCTATGACATCAATTTATCGCTTGAATGTTTGTAAACAGAGATAGCCAGCACACACACAACTGAAATGACTTCAAAACACTAGAAACAATACAATTTCCAATTACATTACAGAGATGTTTTTGTCGCTTACATGGCCTTAAATGTGCTACAGATTGTAACCTAGCGAGCAGGGCCTTCCTATCTCTAAGCCTGTCTGTAATTACCCAGTTTTATCACTGTTGTTTCCAAAATGCAGAGCACAATTGAATTTTCTGCACTATATAAGAAACTGTTAATAAATAAATAAATGTGTGTGGTTTAAAACTGACCTATTAAGAAATACATACCCTTAATTACAGAATGTTAATCTTCCTAAAATATAATTTTACCAATGCTCAACTTTCTAGATAATTGCTGTTCATTTTCTTCCCGCCTGGAGCTCTTGGTGCTGCCTGTGTGTAGCCAAGTGAAGCCAATTTGTAGGACCATGTAGCACAATACTACTCACCATGGAGGGCCAGGTTGGTAATGCTGGGCATACACTATACAATTATCGGTCATTGTCATTTGCTCTCATCCATTACCAGATTTTCTTTCCAACCAGCCAGATGTGGCAGATTATCTGACAGATAATTGTAGTGTATGCCCAGCATTAGGTATGTGAAAGATACGGAACGCTAAAGATACGTAGGGGTTGTGCAGATGTTGAATGCATGTTACATCTGTTTCCTTGCTTATCTTATTGCTGAGCACATGAAAGGAAATGTCCCAAGATGTACGCTGCATGGAAAAGCAGGTCAGTTGTCTGGCAGATTTTTCATCTGCAAATGTTTTGACAGGTGCTGAAAATGCATTTCCCGACAGATCGAATATAGACCCATACAATGATGACTATACTAGCCAGAAAATTATAGATTTTATAACACCATACAACAATATACCATTGAGTTATTAGATCATACTTAGTAGAATTCCATTTTACTTTTTAATAAAAAATGCACACCATATGTTTAAGACTTAAGAATGTGAAATAAAATAAGATTTTAAACCTACCGGTAAATCTTTTTCTCCTAGTCCGTAGAGGATGCTGGGGACTCCGTAAGGACCATGGGGGTATAGACGGGCTCCGCAGGAGACATGGGCACTCTAAAACACTTTAGATGGGTGTGCACTGGCTCCTCCCTCTATGCCCCTCCTCCAGACCTCAGTTAAAGAACTGTGCCCAGAGGAGACGGACAGTACGAGGAAAGGATTTTTGTTAATCTAAGGGCAAGATACATACCAGTCCACACCATACAACATGACATATACGAAACCAGTTAACAGTATGAACAAAACAGCAAAGACTGATCTAAACCATGGGGATTATACCAAAGCTCCAGACCGGGCGGGAGAGTGCGGATGACTCTACAGCACCGATTGAGTAAACATGAGGTCCTCCTCAGCCAGGGTATCAAACTTGTAGAATTTTGCAAAAGTGTTTAAAACCGACCAAGTAGCTGCTCGGCAAAGCTGTAAAGCCAAGACGCCTCGGGCAGCCACCCAAGAAGAGCCCACCTTCCTAGTGGAATGGGCCTTTACCGAATTAGGTAACGGCAATCCAGCCGTAGAATGAGCCTGCTGAATCATGTTACAGATCCAGCGAGCAATAGTCTGCTTAGAAGCAGGAGTGCCAACTTTGTTGGCCGCATACAGGACAAACAGTGCCTCTGTTTTCCGAACTCGAGCATTCCTGGCTACATAATTTTTTAAGGCCCTGACTACATCAAGGGACTTGGAATCCTCCAAGTCACCCGTAGCCACAGGCACCACAATAGGTTGGTTCATATGAAACGACGAAACCACCTTAGGTAGAAATTGAGGACGAGTTCTCAACTCTGCTCGATCCACATGGAAAATCAGATAGGGGCTCTTGTGAGACAAAGCCGCCAATTCGGACACCCGCCTTGCAGATGCCAAGGCCAGCAACATGACCACTTTCCAAGTGAGAAATTTTAATTCAACCGTTTGAAGAGGTTCAAACCAGTGTGATTTAAGGAACTGTAAAACCACGTTAAGGTCCCATGGTGCCACTGGGGGCACAAAAGGAGGCTGGATGTGCAGCACTCTTTTTACAAAAGTCTGGACTTCTGGGAGAGAAGCCAATTCCTTCTGAAAGAATATTGCTAGGGCCGAAATCTGCACCTTAATGGAGCCTAACTTTAGGCCCATATCCACTCCTGTCTGTAGAAAGTGGAGAAAACGGCCCAGGTGGAAATCTTCCGTAGGAGCATTCTTGGCTTCACACCAAGATACATATTTCCTCCAGATACGGTGATAATGTTTCGCCGTCACCTCCTTCCTAGCTTTTATCAGAGTAGGGATGACTTCCCCCGGAATACCTTTCCTAGCTAGGATTTGGTGTTCAACCGCCATGCCGTCAAACGTAACCGCGGTAAGTCTTGGAACACGCAGGGCCCCTGCTGCAACAGGTCCTCCCTGGGAGGAAGAAGCCACGGATCTTCTGTGAGCATTTCCTGAAGATCTGAATACCTGGCCCTTCGAGGCCAATCCGGAAAAATGAGTATTGTCTGTACTCTTTTTCGTCTTATGATTCTCAATATTTTTGAGATGAGCGGAAGAGGAGGGAATACATAGACCGACTGAAACACCCATGGTGTCACCAGGGCGTCCACCGCTACTGCCTGAGGGTCCCTTGACCTGGAACAATACATCCGAAGCTTCTTGTTGAGGCGTGATGTCATCATGACTCTTTGAGGAAGTCCCCAACGACTTGTTATCTCTGCAAAAACTTCTTCATGAAGACCCCACTCTCCCCGATGGAGATCGTGTCTGCTGAGGAAGTCTGCTTCCCAGTTGTCCACTCCCGGAATGAAGACTGCTGACGGAGCGCTTACGTGATTTTCCGCCCAGCAAAGAATCCTGGTGGTTTCCACCATTGCCACTCTGCTCCATGTCCCGCCCTGGCGGTTTACATGAGCCACGGCTGTGACGTTGTCTGATTGAATCAGAACGGGTAGGTCGCGAAGAAGATTCTCCATTTGTCGTAGGCCGTTGTATATGGCCCTTAATTCCAGCACGTTGATGTGTAGACAAGCCTCCTGGCTTGACCATAGTCCCTGAAGATTTCTTCCTTGTGTGACTGCTCCCCATCCTCGGAGGCTCGCGTCCGTGGTCACTAGAACCCAGTCTTGAATGCCGAACCTGCGACCCTCTAGAAGGTGAGCACTCTGAAGCCACCACAGGAGAGACACCCTGGCCCTGGGGGACAGGCTTATTTTCTGATGTATTTGTAGATGGGACCCCGACCACTTGTCCAGAAGGTCCCACTGAAACGTCCTCACATGGAACCTGCCGAAGGTGATGGCCTCGTAGGTCGCCACCATTTTTCCCAGTACTCGAGTGCATTGATGAACTGACACTCTTTTTGGTTTTAGCAGGTCTCTGACCATGTTCTGGAGTTCCTGGGCTTTTTCCGGTGGGAGAAAAACCCTCTTTTTTACCGTGTCCAGAATCAGGCCTAAAAATGATAGCCGAGTCGTTGGAATCAACTGCGACTTTGGTAAATTTAGGATCCAGCCGTGTTGCTGCAGCACTCTCAGGGAGAGCGACTCGCTTTTCAGCAATTGATCTCTCAATCTCGCTTTTATCAGAGATCGTCCAAGTATGGGATAATTGTGACTCCTTGCCTGCGCAAGAGCACCATCATTTCCGCCATTACCTTGGTGAAAATCCTCAGGGCCGTAGAAAGCCCAAACGGCAACGTCTGAAACTGGTAATGACAGTCCTGTACAGCGAATATCAGGTACGCCTGATGAGGGGGATAAATGGGGACATGAAGGTATGCATCCTTTATGTCTAGTGATACCATAAAATGCCCCCCTTCCAGGCTGGAGATCACTGCCCGGAGAGATTCCATCTTGAATTTGAACTTTTTCAAATACAGGTTCAGGGATTTTAGATTCAGAATGGGTCTGACCGAGCCATCCGGCTTCGGGACCACAAATAGGGTTGAATAATACCCTTTCCCCTGTTGCATTAGGGGTACTTTGATAATCACTTGCTGTTGACACAGCTTTTGTATGGCAGCTGAAATGATTTCCCTCTCTGGGGGAGAAGCTGGCAAAGCCGATTTGAAAAATCGGCGAGGAGGCACTTCCTCGAATTCCAGTTTGTATCCTTGGGATACAATTTAGATCGCCCAAGGATCCAAATCTGACTGAACCCAGACCTGGCTGAAGAGTCGAAGACGTGCCCCCACCGGCGCGGACTCCCTCAGTGGAGCCACAGCGTCATGCGGTGGATTTTGTAGAAGCCGGGGAGGACTCTTGCTCCTGGGAACTAGCCGTAGCAGGCGTTCTTTTCCCTCTACCCTTACCTCTGGTGAGGAAGGAAGAGCCCCGACCCCTTCTGGACTTATGCGACCGAAAGGACTGCATCTGATATTGAGGTGTTTTCTTTTGCTGTGGGGGAACATAAGGCAAAAAAGAAGACTTACCCGCGGTAGCTGTGGAAACCAGGTCCGCGAGGCCCTCCCCAAATAAAACCTCACCCTTGTAAGGTAAAGTTTCCATATGTCTCTTTGAATCGGCATCACCCGTCCATTGGCGAGTCCACAGGGACCATCTAGCAGAAATTGCCATGGCATTGGCTCTTGAACCCAACAGCTAAAATGTCTCTCGCAGCCTCTCTCATATATAACGCTGCATCTTTAATGTGACCCAAGGTCAATAAAATGCTATCCTTATCTAGGGTGTCCATGTCAGATGACAAGTTATCTGCCCATGCTGCAATTGCGCTACCCACCCATGCCGACGCTACTGCCAGTCTGAGCAAGGCACCCGTATGTGTATAAATCGATTTCAAGGTAGTTTCCTGTCTGCGATCAGCAGGATCTTTGAGGGCTGCCGTGTCCGGAGACGGTAGCGCCACCTCTTTGGACAAGCGCGTCAAAGCCTTGTCCACCGTGGGCGAGGATTCCCACCGTAACCTGTCCTGTGAGGGGAAAGGCTTCGCCATAATAATTCTCTTGGGAATCTGCAGTTTCTTGTGTGGAGTTTCCCAAGCTTTTTCAAATAAGGCGTTCAGCTCATGAGATGGGGGAAACGTTACCTCAGGTTTCTTTTCCTTAAACATGCAGACCTTCGTGTCAGGGACAGAGGCGTCCTCTGTGATATGCAAAACATCTTTTATTGCAATAATCATATAATGAATACTCTTGGCCACCCGTGGGTGTAACCTCGCATCATCATAGTCGACACTGGAGTCAGAATCCGTGTCGGTATCAGTGTCTGCTACCTGGGAAAGGGGACGTTTATGAGACCCCGAAGGGCCTTGTGCCACAGTCAAAGCCATGGATTGACTCCCTGCTATTTCCCTGGACTCTGCTTTGTCCAATCTTTTATGTAATAAAGTCACATTTGCATTTAACACATTCCACATATCCAACCAATCAGGTGTCGGAGGTGCCGACGGAGACACCACAATCATCTGCTCTCCCTCCTCCCTAGACGAGCCTTCCACTTCAGACATGCCGACACACACGTACTGACACCCCCAAACACTGGGATATACAAATATGGGGACAGCCCCCCCAATAAGGCCCTTTGGAGAGACAGAGAGAGAGTATGCCAGCACACACCCAGCGCCACTGGACATTGGAACAAAATCCCAGTCTGTACAGCGCTTTTATAGATAAATAATACACTTACTGCGCGCCAATTAAATGTGCCCCCCCCCCTCGTTTTTGCCCTCTGTACTTGCTCAGCAGGGGAGAGTCCGGGGAGCAGCTTCTCTGTAGCTTGCTGTGGAGAAAATGGGGCTGGTTAGTGCTGGAGGATCAAGCTCCGCCCCCTCGACGGCAGGCTTCGGTCCCGCTCAAATTCTTTATACTGGCGGGGGTTTTCTAATATACTGCCTCCGCAGTATCTAACATGCTAGCCAGTGTCCCTTGAGGTTATTATTGCTGCCCAGGCACCCCCCCCCCCCCCCCCTGTGCCCTTACAGTGCCTTCTGTGTGTGTGTGTGGGAGCAATGATAGGTACCGCGCAGCGTTACCGTTGCGCGGTACCTATCATTGCTCCCACACTCACACACACAGAAGGCACTGTAAGGGTGCAGGGCGCAGGGGGGGGGGCGCCCTGGGCAGCAATAATAACCTCAAGGGACACTGGCTAGCATGTTAGATACTGCGGAGGCAGTATATTAGAAAACCCCCGCCAGTATAAAGAATTTGAGCGGGACCGAAGCCTGCTGTCGAGGGGGCGGAGCTTAATCCTCAGTAAAGATCTGAAGTCTTCTGCCGCCTGTGAAGTCTTCTTTGTTCTTATACTCACCCGGCTTCTATCTTCCGGGTCTGTGAGGAGGACGGCGGCACGGCTCCGGGACGAACAGCGAGGACGACACCTCTGTTCCGACCCTCTGGAGCTAATGGTGTCCAGTAGCCTAAGAAGCAAAGCCTATCAGTTAAGTAGGTCTGCTTCTCTCTCCTCAGTCCCACGAACAGGGAGCCTGTTGCCAGCAGTGCTCCCTGAAAATAAAAAACCTAACAAAATTATTTTCAGAGAAACTCAGTAGAGCTCCCCTGCAGTGCATCCAGTCTCCTCTGGGCACAGGATCTAACTGTACGGTGTGGATGGTGTGGACTGGTATGTATCTTGCCCTTAGATTAACGAAAATCCTTTCCTCGTACTGTCCGTCTCCTCTGGGCACAGTTCTTTAACTGAGGTCTGGAGGAGGGGCATAGAGGGAGGAGCCAGTGCACACCCATCTAAAGTCTTTTAGAGTCCCCATGTCTCCTGCGGAGCCTGTCTATACCCCCATGGTCCTTACGGAGTCCCCAGCATCCTCTAGGACGTAAGAGAAATGTATATACACATTCAAAACTGGATGTATGCAGAAAATTCAGACTGTCATCCTAGGGATTTCATACTATCTGATCATACACAATAGTAAAGGCCCATATAGACGGGCCGATGTGGGAGTGATGTGTGCTGAGCGAACCGCTCAGCACACATCTCTCCCACCGCTTAGCACAGCGCGATGTGTGCTGAGCGTGCGGGGGGAGACGGGGGGAGGGGGGGCGCTCATTTCACCCAGCGGGTGAAATGAGCGACCTGCTAGATTTGCCTGTCAATCACGCACCTGCTAGATTGGCCTGTCAATCTAGCAGCAGCGATAGCGATGCGCAGGGCTGTGCATCGCTATCGCTGTGGGAGGTACACACGGAGCGATCATGCTTAAAATCTAAGCAATCTAGTCAGATTGCTTAGATTATCGCACCGTGAGTACCCCCCTTAACTGTAGTAATCTGCACTTAAACCAATACACTGTCATGAGACTAGCTTTAGAGATTTTACAATAGGGACGTATAATACATTTGCATACTGTAGTTACTAAATACCAGACAGTGGGCCTAATTCAGCATGGATTGCTATTCAGAGAAATCGCAAATTGAGCGATTATCGAGCGACTGCGCATGCATAGCGTTCGCATTGTGCACATGTGAGGGGTAATAGCGACGGAAAATGCACACAGATTGTAATCGCAATGTAGCCGCTGTTTGACTGACAGGAAGCCGGCGTTTCCGGGCGGAAACCTACCGTTATCTGGATGTGTCAGAAAAAACGCAGGCGTGCCCAGACATTTTTGGGAGGGTCTCTGACGTCAGCGCAGACCACTTCCAGGCCGTCTCAGTCACAGATTAGTGGAGGCCTCAGACCTACTCACATTTGCTCAGATGGCAAAGTTTTTTCGATGATCCAGGAATTGCGTATGCATCTGCGAGTGGATAGCGATCTGCAATGCATTCGTAATTTTGCATTGGGCGTTTTTTTTTCCTGTCGGGGCGGCGGCTTTCTACTCGAAGACAACTGCAATTTCTCAGAATAACGATCCATGCTGAATTAGTCAGTCATAGTTAGTGAGGATGAAAAGAGGCAAAATGCCCATCGGGTTCAACCTGTATTCTGTATTAAGCTGTTCATATTATAATGCACCTGCTGAAGTAATGGTTTTGTACCAATTGACAACTATGATTCTTACCACTCCCAGATATTAATGTCAATATGTTAAATGCTATAACCCTGGATACTTTTTCCAGTTAGAAATTTGTCCAATCCGTTTTTAAATGCATTTACAGAGTCTGCCATTATTACCTTCTCCGGCAGGGAGTTCCAAATCTTAATTGCACTTACCGTGAAGAACCCTTTCCTACGTTGTGTACTGAATTTTCTCTCCTCTAGCCTCAGCGAGTGCCCATGCATCCTATACAGAGTTCTTTTAATAAACAAATCCGCTGCTATCTCCTTGTAATGACCCTTTACATATTTGAAGATATTAATAATGTCTCCTCTTAGACGCCTCTTTTCTAGTGTATACATATTTAACCATATAAGCCTTTCCTCGTACTCCAGTGTCTCTAACCCTTTAATCAATTTAGTAGCTCGTCTTTGAACTCTTTCTAGTTCCCCGATATCTTTTTTATAATATGGTGCCTAAAATTGAACACAATATTCCAGGTGCGGACGTACCAATGATTTGTACAGTGGCAGGATTACATCCTCGTCCCTTGTCTCAATACCCCGTTTAATGCACGCAAGCACTTTACTTGCCGCCTTTGCTGCATTTTGACACTGTGTACTGTTATTAAGCCTATTATCTATGAGCACCCCCAAATCTTTTCCCACCACAGTTACCCCTATATTTTCCCCATTTAGAGTGCAGGATGCATGTGTGTTTTTTGTCCCAAAATGCATAACTTTACATTTTCCATTTAGACGCCCAGATTTCAAGTTTAAATAAGTCATTCTGTAGAGACACCACATCGTTTTCTGAATTAATTACCTTACACAGTTTAGTATCATCTGCAAAGATTGACACTGTGCTTTCCAGGCCTATTAGGCCCAGTGTTTTGAGCCAATATACATTTATTTAATCTTTTAATATTAATTTCATTATATGCAATTTCATTCTTGCATACTGGGCTTAAAAAAATGTATTTCAAGAACTGTAATTGATGAAAACCTGAGTTTGGAATGCTCAGGGACTATGGATTCCAGCAGTGTTTATGTCTATGAAAGGCTAACAGGACACATCTCGAATACTACAGTATAACTAAATAAAAGAGAAATACTTACGGTCAAGTGGCACTTCCAGTGCTATAATCACTTGGCACAAGACAAGAGCCAAAGAAGCTCTGCTTGAGAATAATCTTTTCTTCTGCATTATTTTAAGCTGCCTTAGTGTACTCCTGCTGAGAGAAAGAAGCCTTTCTTCTTAACACAACAGATTCCCTCACAATATGCAACCAAGTGTCATGAAGACGGGAGCTGAAATTAAACAAAAAACACATTCATATTTAATTACATAAAATATAGAAATTATTACTATGTTCTTTAATACAAAATTGAAAAAGCACAAAATAGTGTTGAGGTTACCTAAAGGTTACAAAAAGGGGCAGACTAGATGGGCCAAGTGGTTCTTATCTGCCGTCAAATTCTATGTTTCTATGTAACCAAGTCTCCAAAATTCACAATTGTGCAAAATATATCTATAATAAAAATGTAAAAATAACAAGACGCATAATAAACACAATTCTGCTATTCAAATATGTTCAACCACTGCCGATTCATTTCTCCGTTACTTCTGTCTGAGGCCAGTCATCATCAAAGAGAAAATACTGATTTACAGAATGATAAAATAAAATTGTACTTATGGGCCATTTACAAATAAGCAAATGTAAGCCTTCCAATTTTGGTATCTGATAGAATGCACTGTTCTTCATCGAGGGGCTGATTCAGAGTCACCCGCTGCTGTGACTGCTCTAGCGTCTTTTAACATACAGTATTTGCTGGCGTATAAGACTACTTTTTTGCCCTGAAAAACATGCCTCCAAGTGGGGGGGTCGTCTTATACGCCGGGTGCACTTCAGTTGGGATAGACATAGCTGCCATAGTGGCCTTCCGATACTCGCCCGGTGCCCATAGTGGCCTCCCGATGCCTGCCCACCTCATTCTACTCACCATCCAGTATCGCGCGATATCCAGTGCGGCCGCGGCGGGTCACTAGTGCCAATTACAGGGAGATGCAGGGACTGGCCGGAGGCGCTGCAGTCGCGTTGTGGCCGTACAATGGTGACAATGACAGGTACTGTAATGGCACTAATACTAATACTAATGGCACTGATGTGAAACCGGTAACACTAAATGCACACAGGGGTATACTTTTATACATTTTACAACTTTCTCCTCGCCCCCTCCCCCCTTCTTATGCATACCTTGATAAATACTCCCTATCCAAATCTCTTATCAGGTCATAATATACAGTATGTCACAAATCTGATGTTCTTTTACGTTTTATTTGGTGTGTGGAAGGCGGTAGTCTTATACGGCGAGTATATAACAAACTCTATAGTTTGAGTGGAAATGTTGGGGGTCGTCTTATACGCCCAGTCGTCTTATACGCCGGCAAATACGGGTAGTTGCGCCTGTGGCTTTATGCTACTGCTAGTATTAGCCCTGCCCTGGGTGTACAGGTGTGCATCTTATACCCCTTTCCCACTAGCTCTTAGAAACACGGGTAAATGCACCGGGGCGCACATTTACCTGTGTTTTGCCCTAGTGGAAAAGGGTTCCCTGGCAAATTCCCGGATCAAGTGATCCGGGAATCTTACCCGGCTAGCTAGCTGGGTTGAACAAGGCTAGCTGTCTACTGTGAACGGGTGCCGTGTCGAGGCGACACGGCTCCCGTTCACAGTGTATAGGGAGGGACCCGGCAATATGCCGGGTTGGTGAGCGCTGTTCAAAAGGGGCTGTAGCACGGGTCGCAGCCGTGTCAGGCGAGCTGCGACCCGTGCTTTAGTGGATAAGGGGTATAAATGTTCAGTAACTTAGTAACTGGCCACAAACGCAGCGCCATCTCACAACACTGTAGTCCGTGGGCAATGCACCCATTCATGGGAATAAAAAAAAAAATCATAACTTACCCCTCCTGAATTCTCACATTGTCTCTCCACATGCTTCCATACAGTGAATGGCTGTCAGCACTCTGATTGGTGGATGGCTGGAGCCATCCACCAATCAGCAAGCTGACAGCCATTCGGTGTCTGGCTGGCAGCAGGGAGGCAAGTAGAGAAAACAAAATAAAAGGGTGTGCTATCAATAGTAGCTGGTAAGGGGATGGTAAGTTCCCCTAAATTAGTGGATACAAAACAAGTAAAAGATTACCAGCGCTGGCTGCTCATGAAATATATGAAATGAATTAAATATCTAAACGGCTTTGTTAAAAAATACTATATTTATTACATATTCATATTAAGCAGGATGAGATAGCTCATGACCATGCTCCTGAGGAAGCTGGATCAAACACACCAGCAAAACGCGTTGAGCTTTTCATCTCATCCTGCCTGTTGTTTGGAATCCACAACCATCGCTGGCATCGATTGGTCACTCCTCTACAATCATTGGGACATTTCCACTGCAGTATCCACTGTGCCTGGTCCTATTTCATTACTGGTAAAGGACAAATTTCTTCAACTGCTAATAAGGTGGACAATTCCTGCACTTGGATCACTGGTAATAGCTTCATGATTGCAAAACTATCGGATTTATGCTAAAACAGCCGATTATTGATGTTTATTCCACTGACAATAGTCCCATTGGAGTGAATCCTAGTCAACACTGTGGCTCAATTTCAACATTTATCAATGCAGGTTGTTATGTGGCATTTTATATAAATTTTATATTGTGAGTTTTAATATGAATATGTAATAAATATGGTATTTTTTAACAACGCCGTTTAGATATTTAATTCATTTCACATATTTCATGAGCAGCCAGCGCTGGTAATCTTTGTCTAGGCAAGTAGAGAAAGCTGTATGGCTACACTGACTGTATGTACTAATCAGAGCAGCTGGGCATCATTATCTCCCTGCCTCACAAGAAGCTCCAGTGGCAACAGCCAGGGAGCCCATGCTGTCCCTGCCCGAATGCCCCTAAAATCGTGGTGCCCTGGCGCAGAGCATATTTCCAATACATTTCTGACACCGTGTATCTTACCTGCAACTGTGCCTCTGTGCATGCACACTGTGAAATGCATGCGCTGTACAAATTTTTTTGTCAATGCATTCACAATAGCAAAAAAAAAAATCGGTAAACTCCATGAACATCAGCATTGCGTTAAGGGCCAGATTAAGGGAGCAACAACAAGGGCGGCTATCCTGGGGCACCCACATATTAGGGACCCCCACACAGTGCATTTTTTATTGTAGGAGTCTCTCTCCAGCAACTCAGCTGTTTAGCAACAGCTGCCGCAGAGAACACACTGGCATGTGCTGCTCTGCCGTGAGTGATCTCCCTGCTCAATGTGTGTGAGCGTGTGTGTTTGTGTGTTGGGTGGGGGGTTTGATTTGCCAGCGACATTAGAAGTGGAGGCCCCCACCAGCCTTAATCTGGCCCTGATTGCGTGTGACTCAGAATCAGGACATGAATGTCTTAGCAGCATGAATGTGCCATATTAAGCACTCACGTGCAAAAATTCTGATTTATGGGATGAAATATATTTACATAACACTGAACCGTATACATCTTCAGATATGGTGGAAACCACATTATATTTCAGCAGTGGAACTTTTCTTCAAATGTTCCATGCTCCAATCCCCAGCATAAAGTATAACAGAACAGTTCTCCATAGTGAATTCCATTTCTATCATTTTCACAATGTACATATGCAGACAGGATTCCGCATTTTCTCTGCGTTTGTATATGGCCTGTTCTGATTCTCACATAGATGCATGTTACATGAAGCTCTTGATGATTATTAGTCATGTTTTTGAAACACTGATAATACGAGTGTGATATGGGATCCCCGTGGTTGAGATGTCAGCAGTCACATGACTGACACCAGCATCCCGACCATGAGAGTTCCAACAGGGGACCTTGTAATTATTTTACCCCTCCCCTGCCCCAACCTGGATGGAGTGGCGGCTAGGACGAACATAGTGGGGGGTGGCTAGGGCTAAGACCCAGGGGATGGTGGCTAGGGCTAAAACTCTGGGGGGGGGGGGGGTGGCTACAGCTAACTCCCACACTCTAGTGCCTATAACTGGGTTCTAACCCTAACACAGGGTCTGGTTCTTACTCTCGGGATGCTGGGGTCTGGTATTCCGGTGGTCCCATCTGCAGTGCCAGGATGTTAACCGATTACCGATTATAAATGTCTGCTTATTATAATCAACAAGCCAGATGTCAACGATTTTCAATTATATGTCACAAAACATAGAATTAGATTAGACACATTATTAGCGAGAAGTCAATGCAAAAAAAAAAAAATAGAACAGCAGTTAAAACTACATTTAACAAAAAACGATAAATATTTCATCTCCATCTTTCCGTACTCTGTATCTGATTCAGTGTCACACAAGTTGGCAGCAAACCTGGCCACTCTGCGTGCGGGGAAATAAATGTGGACATTCCCCAGAGCTGAGCATTTCATGCATCTATGTGGCCGCACTGCCCCATACATCTGCTTGTTGAAGTAGACGTCATACGTATCACTGTACATTTGCACCAGCCTATACCTTACACCCACTCAGTGGAGATGCGACTGAGATGAGTATGACTCACAATATCCTGTAATTGCTCATAGATGCGTACGTTCAGCCATGAAGCATTTACATTGCTAATAATCGCAAGATCAGTCTACAAAACACAGTTGTGTGCAACTCTGAATCCTCCATTGTAGCTGTCATTTGCATTCCACAGAATGAACAGAGCCAATACAACAGTCATTTCGGGTTAGGTTCAGGAGACCGGCGGTCAGGATCCCAGCGGTCAGCATACAGATGCCAGGATCCTGGCCACCAAGATGCCAGCAAGGGGGCGAGCGCAACGAAGCCCCTTGTGGGCTCTGTGGCTTGCTGCGCTCGCCACAGGTTCTATTTCCACTCTATGGGGTAAATTTACTAAGATGGGAGTTCTATTTAAGATGAGAAGTTGCCCATAGCAACCACTAGAAGGTGCCAGATAAATGAGTAGAATGTTATTGGTTGCTATGGGCAACATCCCATCTTAAATAGAACTCCCAACTTAGTAAATTTACCCCTCTGGGTGTCGTGGACACTAACGAGTGGGAATAGCTCTGGGCCCGTTGCCGGCATCCTGGCAGCCGGGATTCCGACCGTCAGCCACCTGACTAGTGACTACATCCCATCATTTTATACTGTTATATTGTTGTGGTTAGCATAGGACTAGGAACACAAAGACAATTCCACCAGCATAATATGCAATTATTACATAATAGGGGGAGATTAATCAGACCTCCTAAAAAAGATAAGAGGATATGTTTATCATAGCAACCAATCAGATTCTAGCAATCATTTATCTAGTAAGTTCTATAAAATGAGAACCAAATTAATCACTATGTTGTAAGCAAAATCTCAACTTGTTCTCTCTAGAAGGTTTGAGAAACAAGTCTTAAGGTGCATATGCACAGCGATGATCGTGAACATCATTGGCAGGAAAACATCATTGGCAGGAAAATAGCTCAGTGCATACACACTGAGCTATTTTCCTGTGCCCAGCGATGTTCATGGGGAAGGGGTGGGGGGCGGGTGAAGCACTTTCCACAGTAGGAGACTGTGGAAAGTGCTTCACTCGGCTGTTCAAACAGCCCGACGGACAGCGGCAGCCAGCGATTATGCGGGAGCGCGCATCAGCGCTCACCGCTCATCGCGTGGCCATACACACTGGCCGAGTTTGAGCTCAAAGTAACTCAAAATGCCAAAAGTTAACTACTTGGAGCTCAAAATCGCTCAGTGCGTATGGGCCTTTACAGAGTTTCAGTTCTCCTCCAGTACCTCTTTTAAATTCAAATGACTCAGACATACAGTTGTGCTCATAAGTAGCAGAATTTGTGATTTTCTGGCCATTTGTCAGAGAATATGAATGATAACTCACAAACTTTTCTTTCACTCATGGTTAGTGGTTGGGTGAAGCCATTTATTGATAAACAACTGTGTTTACTCTTTTTAAATCATAATGACAACAGAAACTACCCAAATTACCCTGATCAAAAGTTTACATACCCCAGTTCTTAATACCGTGTATTGCCCCCTTTAACATCAATGACAGCTTGAAGTCTTTTGTGGTAGTTGTGGATGAGGCTCTTTGTTTTCTCAGATGGTAAAGCTGCCCATTCTTCTTGGCAAAAAGCCTCCAGTTCCTGTAAATTCTTGGGCTGTCTTGCATGAACTGCACGTTTGAGATCTCCCCAAAGTGGCTCAATGATATTGAGGTCAGGAGACTGAGATGGCCACTCCAGAACCTTCACTTTATTCTGCTGTAGACAATGACAGGTCGACTTGGCCTTGTGTTTTGGATCATTGTCATGTTGGAATGTCCAAGTACGTCCCATGCGCAGCTTCCGGGCTGATGAGTGCAAATTTTCCTCCAGTATTTTTTGATAACATGCTGCATTCATCTTGCCATCAATTTTGACCAAGTTTCCAGTGCCTTTGTAGCTCACACATCCCCAAAACATCAGCGATCCACCTCCGTGTTTCACAGTAGGAATGGTGTACCTTTCATCATAGGCCTTGTTGACTCCTCTCCAAATGTAACGTTTATGGTTGTGGCCAAAAAGTTCAATTTTGGTCTCATCACTCCAAATGACTTTGTTCCAGAAGTTTTGAGGCTTGTTTCTGTGCTGTTTGGAGTATTATAAGCGGGATGTTTTGTGGCATTTGCGTAGTAATGGCTTTCTTCTGGCGACTCGACCATGCAGCCCATTTTTCTTCAAATGCCTCCTTATTGTGCATCTTGAAACAACCACACCACTTTTTTTCAGAGAGTCCTTGTCACGATCCGGGTATCTGGACGCCATTACTTACCCTTCAGATGCCTCCTAAGGCTGGCTCAGCGTTCCAGGACCGGATCCCGCTGTTCCCGAGTTTCCACATGCAGAATGTCAGAGTGGTGATTTCATCAGCCGCGGCCTCCGCTGTGCCCGCGTGGTTAAATGTGCGCTTGTCAGTCTGGCGTCTCCTGTCTCCTGTGGCCGGCGTCGCCATTACTGTTTCAATTCTCACATGGATTACAAACCAAACTTCCCTCCAAGTGTCTGCATGGGCGCAGCCATCTTGGATTTTGTCATCTGATTATTTCCACCAATCTGCTGTCTGTATTGTTGATTTGCATAATTGCCTAGCCAACCCCTTCCTTGCTGCAGGTATAAGTAAGCTGTGCCTGAGCAAGGAAGGCGTCAGTGCTTTGGTTGTCTAACCTAGTTCCAGTTTGTCTCTCTCCTGTGGTTGTCTTCCAGGTTCCAGCTCCTGTCTCCAGACTTCTGCTATAGAGACCCGCACCAGCATTCCATCTGCGGTGTAGCCTGACTCTCCGATCCATTCTGGACTCACCTGTTTCCAGCTACAACAATCACCTGCTTCCAGCCCAGCTTCCAGCAGTGTACAGCTTCTCTTAAAGGGCCGGTGTCCTTTCTGCAGTTTACCACTCTCCACTGGTATTATTATTTCACCGCTCTCAAACAATCACCTGCTTCCAGCCCAGCTTCCAGCAGTGTATAGCTTCTCTTAAAGGGCCGGTGTCCTTTTCTGCAGTTTACCACTCTCCACCGGTATTATTATTTCACCGCTCTCAAACTCCAAACTTCATTATTATTTCATCGCTCTCAAGTTCGTTTATTATTTAACTGGTTCCAGCCAGTATCCACTCCATACCAACAACAGTCTGGTTCCAGCCAGTATCCACAGCAGCCGTTTTACCTTCAGCAGCCCAGCCTTTCCTGGAACATCAGCTGGTACGATCCTGGGTTCTCTCCATTGCTACAGTCAGGCCTGGTAAGGACTTTCCAACTAGAAGATTATAAGAACTGTCTCACACTACCAGTGCCTGTGGCCCTTGCCACCCTGTAGTACCCAGGAATTGTATTTATCCTCTGTTGACTTTTATGTTTCCTTTTACTGCTGCTGTGTTACGGAGTTTGTCATAATAAACATCATTGACTTTTTATCCTGGTTGTCGTGGTCACGCCTTCGGGCAGTTATTCTACATGTTACTTACATGTCTAGGGGTCTGATACAACCTCCCAGGTTCCGTTACATCTCAGCCCCTACAACTGAGGCTGCCTCCCGTCAGCTCAGGCCCTCAGTTGTGACAGTAAGCACTGACCTAATGAATCCAGCCGGAGACCAGGATCAAGCGGCCAGGCCAATGCAAGAACTGGCAGCCCGACTTGAACATCAGGAGGCTGCACAGGGCCACATCATCCGCTGTCTCCAGGATCTCTCTACACGGCTGGATGGGATTCAAACGACCCTCCGTGGACCTGGCACGTCCGGTGCGTCCACTACAGTGACACCAGCTGTAACCCCACCCACCTTACCCATTTCCAGTCCACATCTTCATCTTCCAACGCCAGCAAAATTTGATGGATCTCCAAGGTTCTGCAGGGGATTTCTCAATCAATGTGAAATCCACTTTGAGCTTCTACCTGGCAATTTCTTCAGTGACCGTACCAAAATTGCCTATATCATCTCCCTTCTCAGTGGCTCAGCCCTTGACTGGGCATCACCTTTATAGGAGAAGTCTGATCCCCTGCTATCCTCCTATACTGACTTTGTAGCTACATTCAGGCGCATCTTCGACGAGCCAGGCCGGATAACATCTGCTTCATCTGAGATTCTCCGTTTACGCCAGGGAACACGTACTGTGGGACAGTATCTTATACAGTTTAAAATCCTGGCATCCGAACTGGCATGGAACGACGAGGCCCTGTATGCTGCATTCTGGCATGGCTTATCAGAACGCATCAAGGATGAGTTAGCTACCAGAGACTTGCCCTCTAAGTTGGATGAGCTAATTTCTCTTTGCACGAAGGTTGATCTACGTTTCAGAGAGAGAGCAACCGAGCGAGGAAGATCATCTACTCCTAAATCTTCTGCTCCTCCTCCTCGTCAACCATCTCCATCCAAGGATGAGCTTATGCAAATTAGTCGTTCCCGTCTATCTCCCGCTGAGCGCCGAAGACGTCTCTCTGAGTCTCTCTGTCTCTACTGTGCAGCTCCGTCGCACACTATCAATGCCTGTCCCAAACGTCCGGGAAACTCCAGATCCTAGCTCGCCAAGGAGAGGGCCGGCTAGGAGTAATGATCTCCTCTGTATCTCCTCATGACTGTAACCTCCCAGTGTCGCTCCAAATTGCTCAACGTTACAGGAACGTCATTGCCCTCCTTGATTCCGGAGCAGCTGGGAATTTCATAACCGAAGCTTATGTTAAACGGTGGTCCCTACTCACCGAGAGACTGTCCTCGTCCATCTCTTTGACTGCCGTGGATGGCAGCAAGATTTTTGACGCAGTCATTTCCTTAAGGACGCTTCCAGTTCGTCTGAGAGTGGGAGTTCTTCATTCTGAGTATATTTCTTTTTTAGTGATTCCAAGAGCCACACATCCAGTGGTTTTAGGCCTTCCATGGCTCCGTCTCCACAACCCATCAATTGACTGGACGACTACGGAAATACTGGCATGGGGTCCCTCCTGTGCTGAGACTTGTTTAGCCAAAGTTCTTCCTGTTTGTTCTTCCTTCCCCAGGTCATCTGATGTTCCGCCTCCTCCATATCAAGACTTCACGGACGTGTTCAGTAAAGACTCTGCTGATATCCTTCCTCCTCATAGAGAATGGGACTGCCCAATCGACCTCATTCCAGGGAAGGTTCCACCGCGAGGCCGAACTTATCCGTTGTCTCTGCCTGAGACACACTCCATGGAAGAGTACATCAAAGAGAACCTGGCGAAGGGTTTCATCCGACCATCTTCTTCTCCAGCCGGCGCAGGCTTCTTCTTCGTTAAGAAGAAAGACGGTGGTCTGCGTCCGTGCATCGATTACAGAGGTCTGAACGACATTACCGTCAAGAACCGATACCCTTTACCCCTGATTACCGAGCTCTTTGATAGAGTTAGTGGTGCAACTATTTTCACAAAGCTGGACTTGAGGGGTGCCTACAATCTCATCCGAATCCGTGAGGGTGACGAGTGGAAGACCGCCTTTAACACCCGTGACGGACATTATGAGTACCTCGTCATGCCCTTCGGATTGAGCAACGCTCCAGCAGTCTTCCAGCACTTCGTGAATGAGATTTTCAGGGACATCTTGTACCGCCATGTCGTGGTTTATCTAGACGACATCCTCATCTTTGCTAATAATCTCGAAGATCATCGTTTCTGGGTAAAAGAGGTTCTTTCCCGTCTCCGTGTCAATCACCTCTATTGTAAATTGGAGAAGTGTGTGTTTGAAGTTAAAACCATTCCGTTTCTAGGTTACATTGTGTCCGGTTCCGGACTAGAGATGGATCCTGAGAAACTCCAAGCAATCCAGAATTGGCCTATACCCTTAAGCCTCAAAGGGGTCCAGAGGTTCTTAGGGTTCGCCAATTATTATAGAAAATTTATACGAGACTTTTCCACCATCGTGGCGCCTATCACTGCATTAACCAAGAAAGGTGCTAATCTGTCCAAGTGGTCCGAGGAAGCTACACAGGCCTTTCACCTTCTGAAGCAACGGTTCATCTCTGCACCAGTTCTGAAACAGCCCGACACCGACTCTCCTTTTATCTTAGAGGTAGATGCCTCCTCCGTTGGAGTAGGAGCGGTGTTATCCCAGAGGGCCAAAGATGGACATCTACATCCTTGCAGTTTCTTCTCCCGGAAGTTCTCCCCAGCTGAGCGCAACTATGCCATTGGCGATCAGGAGTTGCTAGCCATCAAGCTCGCTCTGGAGGAGTGGAGATACCTGTTGGAGGGAGCTTCCCACTCAATCACCATACTTACCGACCACAAAAATCTTTTATATCTCAAAGGCGCACAATGTCTGAATCCTCGTCAGGCCAGATGGGCACTTTTCTTTTCTAGGTTTGACTTTAAACTCCAGTTCTGTCCGGGTTCTCAGAATCGTAAGGCCGATGCCCTTTCCCGCTCATGGGAGCAAGAAAATGAGTCCGAGTCTGCAGACAAGCATCCTATTATTAATCCGTTGGCATTCTCCACGGTAGGGATGGACTCTACGCCTCCACCAGGGAAAAGTTTTGTTAAGCCAGTTCTAAGGAAGAAGCTCATGCATTGGGCCCATGCTTCCCGTTTTGCTGGACATACAGGCATTCAGAAAACCCTTGAATTTATTTCTAGGTCCTACTGGTGGCCAACTCTGAAGAAGGACGTTATGGAATTTATTGCCTCCTGCCCAAAGTGTGCCCAACACAAAGTCTCCCGCCAGTCGCCTGCGGGGCAACTGGTTCCATTATCTGTTCCCCGTCGACCTTGGACCCATTTGTCGATGGACTTTGTTTCCGATCTACCTATCTGCAACAAGTTTAATACCATCTGGGTGGTAGTTGACCGGTTCACCAAGATGGCACATTTCATCCCGCTTACCGGTCTTCCGTCAGCTTCCAAGTTGGCTCAAGTGTTTATACAAGAGATCTTCCGACTTCACGGTCTTCCTGAAGAGATCATCTCGGATCGTGGAGTACAATTTGTAGCCAAATTTTGGCGAAGTTTGTGTCAAGCCCTCCAAGTCAAGTTAAAGTTTTCCACGGCTTACCATCCTCAGACCAATGGTCAAACCGAGAGGGTGAATCAGGACTTGGAGGCCTTCCTCCGTATATATGTGTCTTCCTCTCAAGATGACTGGGTTCAACTCCTTCCTTGGGCCGAGTTCAGCCACAACAATCAATACCATTCCTCATCTTCTTCTACACCATTCTTCATTAATTATGGATTCCACCCTAAAGTCCCAGAATTCCAACCGCTTCCCGCAACTTCTGTTCCAGCAGTGGATGTCACCTTGCGTCAGTTTTCAAATAACTGGAGGAACGTCCGCGCAGCCCTGCTTAAAGCCTCATTCAGGTATAAGAAGTTTGCCGATAGGAAGCGTAGAGCGGTTCCTGCTCTCAAGGTGGGTGATCGTGTGTGGCTGTCCACGAAGAATTTGAGGTTGAGAGTTCCCAGCATGAAATTTGCACCTCGCTACATCGGACCCTTCAAGATTGAACAAGTCATCAATCCTGTTGCCTACAGGTTACAGTTACCATCCTTCTTGAAAATACCCAGGACATTTCAAGTTTCTTTGTTGAAACCGCTGATCCTGAATCGGTTTCATTCCGCACTTCCTCCAGCTCCCAAAGTTCAGACTCAACTGGGAGTCGAGTACGAGGTGGCCAAGATTTTGGACTCACGTTTCCGTTATGGTCAGTTACAATACCTCATTGACTGGAAGGGCTATGGTCCTGAAGAACGCTCTTGGACCAATGCCTCAGACGTCCATGCTCCTGCCTTGGTCCGAAATTTCCACGCAAAGTTTCCTTTAAAGCCTAAGAAGTGTCCTGGGGCCACTCCTAAAGGGGGGGGTGCTGTCACGATCCGGGTATCTGGACGCCATTACTTACCCTTCAGATGCCTCCTAAGGCTGGCTCAGCGTTCCAGGACCGGATCCCGCTGTTCCTGAGTTTCCACATGCAGAATGTCAGAGTGGTGATTTCATCAGCCGCGGCCTCCGCTGTGCCCGCGTGGTTAAATGTGCGCTTGTCAGTCTGGCGTCTCCTGTCTCCTGTGGCCGGCGTCGCCATTACTGTTTCAATTCTCACATGGATTACAAACCAAACTTCCCTCCAAGTGTCTGCATGGGCGCAGCCATCTTGGATTTTGTCATCTGATTATTTCCACCAATCTGCTGTCTGTATTGTTGATTTGCATAATTGCCTAGCCAACCCCTTCCTTGCTGCAGGTATAAGTAAGCTGTGCCTGAGCAAGGAAGGCGTCAGTGCTTTGGTTGTCTAACCTAGTTCCAGTTTGTCTCTCTCCTGTGGTTGTCTTCCAGGTTCCAGCTCCTGTCTCCAGACTTCTGCTATAGAGACCCGCACCAGCATTCCATCTGCGGTGTAGCCTGACTCTCCGATCCATTCTGGACTCACCTGTTTCCAGCTACAACAATCACCTGCTTCCAGCCCAGCTTCCAGCAGTGTACAGCTTCTCTTAAAGGGCCGGTGTCCTTTCTGCAGTTTACCACTCTCCACTGGTATTATTATTTCACCGCTCTCAAACAATCACCTGCTTCCAGACCAGCTTCCAGCAGTGTATAGCTTCTCTTAAAGGGCCGGTGTCCTTTTCTGCAGTTTACCACTCTCCACCGGTATTATTATTTCACCGCTCTCAAACTCCAAACTTCATTATTATTTCATCGCTCTCAAGTTCGTTTATTATTTAACTGGTTCCAGCCAGTATCCACTCCATACCAACAACAGTCTGGTTCCAGCCAGTATCCACAGCAGCCGTTTTACCTTCAGCAGCCCAGCCTTTCCTGGAACATCAGCTGGTACGATCCTGGGTTCTCTCCATTGCTACAGTCAGGCCTGGTAAGGACTTTCCAACTAGAAGATTATAAGAACTGTCTCACACTACCAGTGCCTGTGGCCCTTGCCACCATGTAGTACCCAGGAATTGTATTTATCCTCTGTTGACTTTTATGTTTCCTTTTACTGCTGCTGTGTTACGGAGTTTGTCATAATAAACATCATTGACTTTTTATCCTGGTTGTCGTGGTCACGCCTTCGGGCAGTTATTCTACATGTTACTTACATGTCTAGGGGTCTGATACAACCTCCCAGGTTCCGTTACATCTCAGCCCCTACAACTGAGGCTGCCTCCCGTCAGCTCAGGCCCTCAGTTGTGACAGTCCTGTATTTCGGCTGAAGTTATTTGTGAATTTTCTTTGCATCCCGAACAATTTTCCTGGCAGTTGTGGCTGAAATTTTTGTTGGTCTACCTGACCGTGATTTGGTTTCCACAGAATCCCTAATTTTCCACTTCTTAATTAGAGTTTGAACACTGCTGATTGGCATTCTCAATTGCTTGGATATCTTTTTATATCCCTTTCCTGTTTTATACAGTTCAATTACCTTTTCCCGCAGATCCTTTGACAATTCTTTTGCTTTCCCCATGACTCAGAATCCAGACACGTCAGTGCAGCACTGGATGAAAGATGCAAGGGTCTTTCAGAAGTCCAGAAACTCACTGACCTTTTATACACACACACTGATTACAAGCAAACAGATCACAGGTGAGGATGGTTACCTTTAGTAGCCATTCAAACCCGTTTGCGTCAACTTGTGTGCATGTTACCAGGCCAAAATCTCCAGGGTATGTAAACTTTTGATCAGGGTCATTTGGGTAGTTTCTGTTGTCATTATGATTTAAAAAGAGTAAATACAGTTGTATGACAATAAATGGCTTCACCCAACAACTAACCATGAGTGAAAGAAAAGTTTGTGAGTTATCATTCATATTCTCTGAAAATGGCCAGAAAATCACAAATTCTGCTAGGGTATGTAAACTTATGAGTACAACTGTATATAGCTCAGTTTACAAGGAGCGTGCTTGCAGTCCAATATACCTTTACAATATGCCATGCTTGGTGCATCCACAGGGAATTTGGGATTGTGAATATGTTGCTTTAATGCATTATTTGTATGTGTATTTATGATATTCAGTATATGCCAAGTGTACGCAGCACTGTAAAAAAATAATAAAACAAACTGAGGTCCCTAACCGCAAGAAGTGACTGTTGTTGCTGTAGAGGTTGCTGGAAGCTAAGGGCACACACAGTACTTTCAATTTGGCTAAAAACATTGCAGCCACTCATATAGGCATTACTGTGCAAACACATACCAAGCACTGGAAGGGCCTGTTTGTATAACAGGGGACAGAGGCAAATCTGCATGGAGACACAGATAAACCTGTCAGTAACCATAACAACTGCAGGCACTGGAGGTAAATACACTATTCTTACATAATTTCCATGCCATTGATTTGAGCATATTTTTTAAATGACTGTACTGTATATTCATCCGGGTGTAGTATGTTATGCCGGCACTTGGGGTCCCGGTGCCCAGCATACAGGCGCCGGGATCCCGACAGCCGGCATGCAGGCAGCGGGGTGAGCGCAAAAGAGCCCCTTGCGCGCCATGCTATTTATTCTCCCTCCAGGGGTGTCGTGGACACCCCAAGAGGGAGAATAGTTGTCGGTATGCTGGCTGACGGGATTCCGGCGTCGGTATGGTGCGCCCCAGGATCCTGACAGGCGGCATATCAAATGCCTCTGATTCATCCAGCTCTGTGTCAGCCCTGGCAGCACAGAACTGTAATATTAGAGTGCTTTTAAAACATGTGCAAAGATTATATATGAATCCCAATTTAACAATCATTGAATGAAAAGCAAAAATATAGCACACCATAAACTACATCACATTTCAAAAGCCATATTTGGTGTAATCATATACTCATATAATCATATACTGTAGCTGCCATCAATTTGAGATAGCCCAACAAACATCATGGTGCTATTATAAAAGTAGACTATACTATAAAAATAGTTTTTAAATAAATAAATACACTATTGCAGATTTGTATAACATTTGCAAAACAAAGCAAAAAAGGAGGTATAAAATACTATAGATTACAGCGGTGACAAAAAAAAAAATATCAAACACTTGTTCCATGGAAAGTAACACATTAAGGTATGTGTTAAACACTTTGACTATCAGTAAAATATGTGTACTTAAAGCAGTAGAAGTACTGTATTTATATGCAGCCTGTTCATGCTGATATTTTCCATTTCCCAAACTATTTTATAGAACTATATCATGCAAAATATCACCACTGCTGTATACACTGTGGGACTATACTAGATACAGCATTTAACAAACTGCGATAATGTCTGTAAATGAAGAACTCTTTTGTCACTCCTAAATAACACTGTTCCTACTGTAGCTTTTACTCAGAGAGGAATAAAGCTACTCTACTACTTAGTAATCTGAAACTACAAGGGTCCTGAACAGACATACTGTATATGGTATAAGCATTATCTTACCTTTACATATTGCTTGTACAATCACATCACACGGCTGCTTCCTAGCCAATATGCGTTTGAGAAGTTTCTTTCTATCCCTTTTAAGCAAATGATATTCTAACTCTCTGTACAATGCATTTCTATCTTTCCTAAGCCCCTGAGCAAATGTGCTTATGTGACTGTGCACTTTGCCACACTAATTACACTGGTGACCATCCATCAGTAAACAAAGTGATTGATTGAATATTGGCTGTATACTATGCTGAAAGCACAAGAAAATCGTTTAATACGGATTGCTAAGCCTGTGCATTAACAGCTTCAGCACTGGACATAACCATCTATGCTTGGCCCTACAAAGTGTTTAATAGACCATTATGCTTGAAAGATAAACATATCATAATATGTATAATAGATCATGCTTCATTATTCAGTAAAAATAATGGTACTTTAATAGTAATAAATGGAACAGGTACTATAAGTATTGCTAGCAGTCATAAAATACTGACACAATTATAACATGAACAAAAACAAAAACAGTCTCATGTTAAAATAATACGATTTAGAGAGCACTACAAAATCAAGTGCATGTTAGAACCAGCACATACTGTATTCTCTCATCATTCTGTAAAAAATGTGTAGCTTCTTCATGTGTACTACTGTCTGGTGCCTCATTTACATACAGTACACAAATGGAAATACCAAACAGAGAATGTGCGGATTAACGTACACATAAAAGTGTGCCAGCGCTGATCTACAGCTACATAGTGCAGTTGTACAGGCCAATCTAATCAACTCTGCAATACATTATTCTAAGATCAGAGAAAATCTGCATGGATAGAACAATTTTTAAAAGCTTAGATTATTGTTTTAGGTCTGGAACTTCCCTAAGTCACAGTGATGGACAACAGTGTCAGAAATGCAGTATTATGGGTTGTCTCACATTAAGTCAATCATACAAAATATAGGGATCTTATGGTTTATATATTCATTTTAAATAGCACTGAAAAATATATTTAAATATTATTGTATTTTTACAAATATAGGGGGGTATCCAATTATCTGCAAAACAATTTCGGGAGCAAATAACTTTTTTTCTGCATTTTTGTATGGCCAATTTTTGTCCCCGAGCTGTCCAATTAGTCCCCGTTTTTTTCTGTCTGAAAATATTTTATTTTTCATGCAAAAACACATAAGATCCAAGAAAAGTCGTGTACCTATGTGTTTTTTTGCAGCCGCGATTGTAGACAAAAAGCCTGCTTAGCGTGGATTTGGTTTCAAAACCCGCGATAAGTGCCGTCATCAGGACTAACTGAATAGCCCCGGGGGAGGTAATTAGTGCGGCTAATTGGATACCATCCTTAATGTAAGAGAATAACTCTTTGTAAAGTGATAAATGCACAAAACCTATAGAGCTTAAGGGAAATATTACATCCCAAGAAGTCTCCAGTCATAAATCTGAATATGCAACTATGACATAAAGAGGGGGCCATTCCATCACTCTCCATCTTCATGAAATACACATAATAAAATTTAATGGCATCATTATTGTTGCTGGTATAAAGAACAAAGCTTTAGAAGAGATAATTAGGACTCAATTCTATTAGGGGCGAGAGGCAGTGAGTTGCCGTTGCAATGGTGTAAAAACGCTGGTAACAGCAGTAAACTCACCCCCCTTGCAGTCAGATCTCACCCCAGATTTGCTTATTTTTGTATGCGGATCTACAGGGCTGCAAACAGTATCTCCCTATGTATTTGTCACAACTGAGGGCTGGAGACCGTGACTGGGAGCCTCAGTTGTAGGGGCTGACGGGTACTTAAACTTAGGAGCTATGTGACTCCTGGACATGCGTATTGACAGCAGCAAAGAATGCCCGAGGGCGTGACCACGACAACTGGGAATTCCTTAAGTGCTTTTATTAAATAAAAAGTCAAATAACGTGCAAAAGAATAATAGAAAGTCACACGTGATAATTAGGTTCACAATCGGTAAAGGCCAGTAACCTGGAATATGGAAGAAAGTCCTGTAAACAATAAATGAGGCTGGGGTTCGCTGGAAGATGAGGAATGAAGCTGGGGTTCGCTGGAAGATGAGGAATGAAGCTGGAGTGCACAGGAACTGAAGAATGAAGGATGATTAATGCAAAGCAAAAGTTCAAACACAGGAATCCAAAGTAGGCTGTAGGGGGTTAACACTGGAGAGTCGGGTTACACAGCAGAGTGTAATCACCAGGGAAGTCAGGCTGAACTGCAGAATGGAATTGCAGGAGAAAGTCTGTAGTGAAGCTTGTAGGCTGGAAACACTGTTGACAATGAAAGCACTGACGATTTCCTGGCCCAGGCACAGGATACTTATACCTGCAGCAAGGCAGGCATTGGCTGGGCAATTATGCAGATTCCAGAGGCAGCGGATTGGTGGAAACTGAGGCATGTGACTGGAACCAACATGGCTGCGCCCATGTTAGTACTTGGAGGGAAAGCTGGTTTGGAAAACCATGTGGAACATAGCAGCATTGGCGGCGAAGGCCACGGAGGGCAGGAGACGCCACACTGGCAACTTGTACACTGGAACCGCATGGATGACAGCGGAGGCCGCGGCAGACATGAGACGTTACACTGGTAAGTCCGTATACTGGAAACACAGGAACGGCGGCAGAGGCCGCAGAGGGCGTACAACCAGAAGGGAGATAGTGTCTCAGTACCCGGATCGTGACAGTATTGCATCAACCATCTGTCCTTCAATTTAAAGAATATTCCCAGTCCCTCCTGAAAACATCCCCACAACACGATGATGCCACCCTCACACTTCGCTGCTGGGATGGTGCTTGCTGAGGAATGGGCAGTGTTATGTTTGTGCCACACATAGCATTATGAATTGGGGTTAAGCAGCTCCATTTTTGTCTCATTTGACCACAAAACTTTATGCAACATCTTAGCTGGCTCACTGTGATGTTCTTTGACAAACTCCAGATATGCTTTGAAGTCTTTTCTTTTATGAAGTAATGGCTTCCAAGTTTTTTCTAGCCTCCCTCCCATAAAGGCCAGTTTTATGTAGAGCTCTTGATATTCATATTCACTATAGTCTCAGCTACTGAACTCTGTTAAGACTTCAAAAGGATTGTGTAGTTGGCTTTTCCATGGTTTCCCTCACACGTCTCCTTCTTGCTCTGCTTCAGTTTTGAGGGTTAGCCTTTTCGAGGCAATACCTGAGTAGTATGATGTAGAATCCAATTCCTCACAATTTATCTAAAATATGTCACCCAGGATATTCAACACTTATATGCTTTATTATAGTCTTTACCTATCTTGTCTATAACTTTATTTTTCATTTTCTTAGAATGCTCTTTGCTCCTCATTATCACAGTGTTTAGTGTATTATAAGGGGATCTTTTATCCATAAAAACAGACCTTTTTAAACGAGTTATAGGGAAAGGGTAACTGAAAACAATTGTTAGGCCAAAATCTCTAACTGTATAAACTTGAAGCTTCCACAGCACAGGGGGTTGAACAAACCATGTGAAGTGTATGTGTAATACAGACAAACCTGTTGACATCTCAGGAGTCTACATTTGCATGCCACTGTATATAAAATCAACTAAACATGTTCATTATTTTTAATCACTTTATTCTTTTGTTTCTATACACATCGGTCTTTTCATTTCAATGAGTTTTAATATTGAGATCTTCAGAATTAAAGTCTTGAACACATTAGAAATTAAAGACAACATTTTAGGGGCTGATGCAGGGTAGAATGCGTCTGTTTGCATAGCATATTGTGTGAATTTGAGTTGTACATGATCAGAAAATGTGCACATGTAAATGCTGCAAAGATCCAACCTCATGAAGGCAAAGTGCAGGGAGGACGTTGTATCTACTGCATCCCGTACAAGCAGGTGCAATCACTCACTGACTATGATGTCTAGTAGTAAACTAGGCACACATGCTAATGATGCAGAACAACATGCGTACAGTTCTGTACATGGGGAAAATAAAACACTATGTTACTGTGCATATTTCTTTTTTAGCACTGTACTGTATGTCCAATTTACAGTACTTCCAACTCAGCATCAGCTCCACTGACTATATACAGAAGTGAACTGCAATACAATTTCTTTCCTTTTTATACAGTATATTTCGATTGGTAAATTGTCAACATCTTCAGCAGAGTTGTACAGAGTAAGCAGTGCCTATATACAGAACATTCTATATTTATACTATTTTATCTTTTCTACAACATTGAAAAAAATTGAATGAGAACCTTGCTAAAGAATAAAAAAAAACCCTATGACTCTAAATGAAAGAGAAAGAAATAACAGGAGGTTAAGTGGTGGTTGTGCATTCTTAGGAAGATACTGTTAGGTGGGAATAGCGCTCATAAGTCAGTTGAGTAAAGCTAGTTATACGCTAGCTTAAAGAGATTTATTTTGGGTAGGATATAGCAGATTTGTAGACTCCGAGTGCCTAGTCACAAGAAGAGCAGAGTTCCAGATAATAGGTACAGTGTGACAGAAGTCTTAGATGTGTGTGACTCCTTGTATGAGCGTGACTGCAGAAAAAAAGGCAGAATGTAATAGCCTAAGAACCTTGCAGTGGCTACTGAGTTACCACAATTCATCAGCAATTGTGCTTCTTCCAAATTGCTGGATGTAGGAGCAAGCGATTTGGATGGTGAAAGCCCAAGTTGCTGGCGATGTGCAGTGGGTTCAGGACACACATATCACCCACCGCCAGTTTGAGTTACTGCTGTATGTTCAAAAAGTAAAAATGTCAATAATCAAACGCTACCTTTCACTAACAGGTTAACTAATGTGCGGACCCCTACTTTGAAATAATAAGATTTTAAACCTACCGGTAAATCTTTTTCTCGTAGTCCGTAGAGGATGCTGGGACTCCGTAAGGACCATGAGGATAGACGGGCTCCGCAGGAAACATGGGCACTTTAAGAAAGACTTTGGATCTGGGTGTGTACTGGCTCCTCCCTCTATGCCCCTCCTCCAGACCTCAGTTAGAGAAACTGTGCCCAGAGGAGACGGACAGTACGAGGAAAGGATTTTAGTTAATCTAAGGGCAAGATTCATACCAGCCACACCAATCACACCGTATAACCTGTGATATACAATCTAGTTAACAGTATGAACAACAACATATCATCGGTCCATAACCGACGAAACTATAACATAACCCTTATGAAAGCAACAACTGTATACAAGTCTTGCAGAAATAGTCCGCACTTGGGACGGGCGCCCAGCATCCTCTACGGACTAGGAGAAAAAGATTTACCGGTAGGTTTAAAATCTTATTTTCTCTAACGTCCTAGAGGATGCTGGGACTCCGTAAGGACCATGGGGATTATACCAAAGCTCCCAAACGGGCGGGAGAGTGCGGATGACTCTGCAGCACCGATTGAGCAAACAGGAGGTCCTCCTCAGCCAGGGTATCAAACTTATAGAACTTTGCAAAGGTGTTTGACCCCGACCAAGTAGCAGCACGGCACAGCTGTAGTGCCGAGACCCCTCGGGCAGCCGCCCAAGACGAGCCCACCTTCCTAGTGGAATGGGCCTTAACCGATTTTGGTAACGGCAATCCTGCCGTAGAATGCGCCTGCTGAATCGTGTTACAGATCCAGCAAGCAATAGTCTGCTTTGAAGCAGGGCCGCCAACCTTGTTGGCTGCATATAGGACAAACAGTGCTTCTGTTTTTCTGATCCTAGCCGTTCTGGCCACGTAAATCTTCAAAGCCCTGACCACATCAAGGGACTCGGAATCCTCCAAGTCCCGTGTAGCCACAGGCACGACAATAGGTTGGTTCATATGAAAGGATGAGACCACCTTAGGTAGGAATTGAGGACAGGTTCGCAATTCCGCTCTGTCCATATGGAAAACCAGATAGGGGCTTTTATGTGATAAAGCCGCCAATTCCGAAACTCGCCTAGCCGAAGCCAAGGCTAACAACATGACCACCTTCCAAGTGAGACATTTCAACTCCACTGTTTGAAGTGGTTCAAACCAATGTGACTTAAGAAAACTTAACACCACGTTAAGGGCCCAAGGCGCCACCGGAGGCACAAAAGGAGGCTGAATATGCAGTACTCCCTTCACAAAAGTCTGTAGTTCAGGCAGAGAGGCCAATTCCTTTTGAAAGAAAATGGATAAGGCCGAAATCTGAACTTTAATGGAGCCTAACTTTAGGCTCAAATTCACTCCAGTCTGTAGGAAGTGAAGAAAACGGCCTAGATGGAATTCTTCCGTAGGAGCATTCCTGGCCTCGCACCAAGAAACATATTTTCGCCATATCCGGTGATAATGTTTAGATGTCACGCCCTTCCTAGCCTGTATTAGCGTAGGAATGACCTCATCCGGGATACCTTTTTCCGCTAGGATCCGGCGTTCAACCGCCATGCCATCAAACACAGCCGCGGTAAGTCTTGGAACAGACAGGGACCCTGTTGCAACAGGTCCTGTCTTAGAGGAAGAGGCCACGGATCTTCTGTGAGCATTTCCTGTAGATCCGGATACCAGGTCCTTCGTGGCCAATCCGGAACAATGAGTATTGTTCTCACTCCTCTTTTTCTTATTATTCTCAACACCTCGGGTATGAGAGGAAGAGCAGGAAATACATAGACCGACTGGAACACCCATGGTGTCACTAGGGCGTCCACAGCTACCGCCTGAGGATCTCTTAACCTGGCACAATACCTTTGTAGCTTTTTGTTGAGACGGGACACCATCATGTCTATTTGGGGCAATCCCCACCGACTTGCAATCTGTGCGAAGACTTCCTGATGAAGTCCCCACTCTCCTGGATGCAGGTCGTGTCGGCTGAGGAAGTCTGCTTCCCAGTTGTCCCCTCCCGGAATGAACACTGTTGACAGTGCACTTACATGATTCTCCGTCCAGCGAAGAATTCTGGTGGCTTCCGCCATCACCACTCTGCTCCTTGTGCCGCCTTGGCGGTTTACATGAGCTACTGCGGTGACGTTGTCCGACTGAATCAGCACCGGTCGGTCGCGAAGTAAGGTCTCCGCTTGACGTAGGGCGTTGAATATGGCCCTCAGTTCCAGGATGTTGATGTGAAGATAAGTCTCTTGACTTGACCAAAGGCCTTGGAAATTTCTTCCCTGTGTGACTGCTCCCCAACCGCGGAGGCTTGCGTCCGTGGTCACCAGGATCCAATCCTGAATGCCGAACCTGCGGCCCTCTAGAAGGTGAGCACTCTGCAGCCACCACAGGAGAGAAACCCTGGCCCTGGGGGACAGGGTGATCCGCTGATGCATGTGCAGATGTGACCCGGACCATTTGTCCAATAGGTCCCACTGGAAAGTCCTTGCATGGAACCTGCCGAAGGGAATGGCTTTGTATGTCGCCACCATTTTTCCCAGGATTTGAGTGCAATGATGCACTGACACTTATTTCGGCTTCAACAGGTTCTTGACTAGAGTCATGAGTTCCTGTGCTTTTTCTTCAGGAAGAAAAACCCTTTTCTGGTCTGTGTCCAGAATCATGCCCAAGAAGGACAGGCGCGTCGTAGGCTCCAGCTGCTACTTTGGAATATTGAGAATCCAGCCGTGTCGCTGTAACACCTTCAGTGAAAGGGATACGCTGTTCTGCAACTTCTCCCGTGATCTCGCTTTTATGAGGAGATCGTCCAAGTACGGGATAATTGTGACACCCTGCTTTCGCAGGAGTACCATCATTTCCGCCATTACCTTGGTGAAAATTCTCGGGGCCGTGGAAAGCCCAAACGGCAACGTCTGAAATTGGTAATGACAATCCTGTATCGCAAATCTCGCCTTATGAGGAGGATATATGGGAACATGCAGGTATGCATCCTTTATGTCCAGCGATACCATAAAATCCCCCCCTTCCAGGCTGGCGATGACCGCTCTGAGCGATTCCATCTTGAACTTGAACCGTTTTAAGTAAAGGTTCAGGGATTCTAAATTCAAAATGGGTCTGACCGAACCGTCCGGTTTCGGGACCACAAACAGGGTTGAGTAGTACCCCTTCCCCCTCTGAAGCAGGGGAACCTCGGCCACCACTTGTTGAAGACACAATTTTTGAATCGCCTGTAACACTATCTCCCTTTCCAGGGGAGAAGTTGGTAGCGCCGATTGAAAAACCGGCGAGGAGGCACCTCTTCGAATTCCAGCCTGTATCCCTGGGAAACAATTTCCATTGCCCAGGGATCCACCTGTGATTGAACCCAGATGTGGCTGAAAAGTCGAAGACGTGCCCCCACTGGAGCGGACTCCCTCAGGGGAGCCCCAGCGTCATGCGGTGGATTTTACAGAGGCCGGGGAGGACTTCTGTTCCTGGGAACTAGCTGTGTTGTGCAGCTTTTTTCCTCTGCCCTTACCCCTGGCAAGAAAGGACGATCCACGTACTCTTTTGCTTATATTTGAACGAAAGGACTGCATTTGATAATGAGGCGCTTTCTTAGATTGTGAGGGAACATAAGGCAAAAAAATCGATTTACCTGCCGTAGCTGTGGAGACGAGGTCCGAGAGGCCCTCTCCAAACAATTCCTCACCCTTGTACGGCAAAAACTCCATATGCCTCTTTGAGTCGGCATCCCCCGTCCACTGTCGGGTCCATAAGACTCGCCTAGCAGAAATGGACATAGCGTTTATTCTGGAACCCAGTAAACTAATGTCTCTTTGAGCATCCCTCATATATAAGACAGCATCTTTTATATGCCCTAGGGTCATTAAAATGGTATCCTTATCAAGGGTCTCAATATCCGCTGATAAAGAATCTGTCCATGCTGCTACAGCACTACAAACCCAGGCCGACGCAATTGCCGGCCTGAGCAACGTACCAGAATGAGTGTAAATGGACTTCAAAGTAACCTCCTGCTTGCGGTCAGCAGGATCCTTGCGGATAACCGTATCTTGGGACGGGAGCGCTATCTTTTTTGATAAGCGTGTCAAAGCTTTGTCTACCCCAGGGGAGGATTCCCACCGTATTCTGTCCTGTGACGGGAAAGGATACGCTGTTAGAATCCTTTTGGGAATCTGCGGTTTTTTGTCTGGAGTTTCCCACGCTTTTTCGCAAAATTCGTTCAGCTCATGTGATTAGGGAAAGGTGACCTCAGGTTTCTTTCCCTTATACATGTGTACCCTCGTGTCAGGGACAGGGGGTTCCTCAGTAATATGCAAAACATCTTTAATTGCGATAATCATATATCGAATACATTTAGCCACCCTTGGCTGCAATTTTGCATCATCGTAGTCGACACTGGAGTCTGAATCCGTGTCGGTATCTCTGTCAACTATTTGGGATAGTGGGCGCTTCTGAGACTCCGAAGGTCCCGGCGACATAGGGACAGACATGGGTTGACTCCCTGACTGTACCCTAGCTTCAGATTTGTCTAATCTTTTGTGCAATAAATTAACATTAGCACTTAAAACATTCCACATATCCATCCAGTCAGGTGTCGGCGCTGCCGACGGAGACCTAATATTCATACACTCCCCCTCCTCCTTAGGTGAGCCTTCAACCTCAGACATGTCGACACACGCGTACCGACACACCACACGCACACAGGGGAGCTCTTTTCTGAAGACAGGTTCCCCACCAGGCCCTTTGGAGAGACAGAGAGAGAGAGTATGCCAGCACACACCCCAGCGCTATATGACCCAGGAAAAAACACAGAATGTTTACCCAGTAGCGCTTATGTATAATGTATATGCGCCAATTATGTGCCCCCCCCCCATTACTTTAAAACCCTCTTTCACCGTGTGTCAAGCAGGGGAGAGTCCGGGGAGCTTCCGCTCAGCGGTGCTGTGGAGAAAAAATGGCGCTGGTGAGTGCTGAGGGAGAAGCCCCGCCCCCTCGGCGGCGGGCTTCTGTCCCGCTCAAATTTACTAATAACATGGCGGGGGCTCTTTTTGTACATGTACAGTGCCAAGCTGTACATGTATATATGTGTATTTGCCACCTGAGGTGTTTATTGCTGCCCAGGGCTCCCCCCCCCCCCTGCGCCCTTACAGTGACCGAAGTGTGTGAGGTGAATGGGAGCAATGGCGCACCGCTTCTCTGCTGTGCGTTACCTCTTATGAAGATCATGTCTTCTGCCGCCTCTGAAGTCTTTTCCTCACATACTCACCCGGCTACTTTCTTCCGGCTCTGCGAGGAGGACAGCGGCGCAGCTCTGGGACGGACGGCGAGGGTGAGACCTGCGTACCGATCCCTCTGGAGCTAATGGTGTCCAGCAGCCTAAGAAACAGAGCCCTGAAACTCAGAGAAGTGGGTCTGTTTCTCTCTCCTCAGTCCCTCGATGCAGGGAGTCTGTTGCCAGCAGGCTCCCTGAAAATAAAAAACCTATCTAAAATACTTTCTTTTACAGGAAACTCAGGAGAGCTCCCTGAAAGCACCCAGTCTCCACTGGGCACAGTATCAAACTGAGGTCTGGAGGAGGGGCATAGAGGGAGGAGCCAGTGCACACCCAGATCCAAAGTCTTTCTTAAAGTGCTCATGTCTCCTGCGGAGCCCGTCTATCCCCATGGTCCTTACGGAGTCCCAGCATCCTCTAGGACGTTAGAGAAAACTTGTGACCATATTTAGCAAGAATGTATCTGATGAAATCTATTGGGAGAGACTTGCAGCTAAGTAATACCCCTCTTCCACCTGAGTACCGGGTCCGATCTGGGATGTTTAACCCGGCTACAACCCGTGTCGGCCCCGCCGTTTCCACTGCACTTCGACACGGGCAATTCCCAGGTCGGATCTGTTTCCACTTAACCCGGGTAAGCTCTGTAAAAGCCTATCGATGTCACTCGTTACTCGGTTCTGAAACATGGGTAATGGCCGTTTCCACTGCACAATACCCGGGTCATTACCGTGTTACCCTGTTCAATCCAGGTAGCTACCCAGGTAGGATTCCAGGGTCACTCAACCCGTGTTGAGCCGTTTCCACTTACTAAAAACTCGTGTTGATGAGCGCCCCCGTGCAAAAAACATGGGTAAATTTAGCTAGTGGAAAAGGGGTATTATAGCAATTTATTACCCTTAGTCACTCAGAATAAATGGTATTTTAGGTGCTGATGATGCATAAGTATGTATAGCCTTCCAAAATGAATGTGTTTTAGGGCATAATCACCGACAATTGAAGTGCCGGATAAATCTACAGTACAGACTAATTATTTATCATTTGTGCTGTATATAGATTGAGAAAAATAAAATCTTCTCTAGTTTGCCAGATATATAAGTAATCTAGTCCTAAAACATATCTAGCTTGTTGGGAATTAGAGTTGGTGAACTGTTGAGATTTTGTAGCAAATTGTATTGTTCATTTACATATAGGATTGAGAATGCTTATTATGCTAATGCAGCATAGTGCTTAGAGAGATGCGAATATGAAAAGTCTGTAGAACATTTGCTTGTATTAAATATTTATTCTAATTGTGACTAGTTCTGGAAAGGCCTCTGTATGCACCACACTGTAAGCAATAATCTAGCCAGCAAATATTTCAACCAACATATTCCACCCACACGACAAAGACATGACATACCGGATATCAATGTCACTTCACATGTGCCACATTTTCTGTAGTAAGACTCTTTATGGGGTCAGCTGACATGCCTGCCAGAAACACTCTGCCCAGTGGACCCAATGCACATTTCCAGTGAACTTGATTCTGCAAAACTCAGTGTGACTGGAGCACATTTACAGTATGCCAGTATACACCACATACTGTATATTGTTGTGCACATGCACTCAGTACTGACAAAATAAGCTACAGCAATGCATTTATTTATTTGTTGTATTTCGTTTTGTGATTTAATAGTGCCATCACTTTCATAATTACCTGGAATGTGTCGTCTTGGATAATATCAGGCCTGACTCAAAGTTGTACACGACTGAGACTGCTTTAGAGTCTTTTGCCAAGGTTACGTCTGCCAGCTGCTAGTATCGGGCCTACATGCGTGTGTCTGAATGTGCAAGGACTGGGTTGCGCACTTTGAGCATTTATAGATGATGGAATACCGCTTGGTGTATCTGCAGACCATCAAAACTTGCACCAGCCCTACAGCAGGTACAGATTTCCCATCTGAGCATGGTGTGAAATGTGAGAGATCTAGGTCAGTGACTGCCCATCTCTGTGCGTCTGTATAGCCAGCTCCCAGTCACGTCCCAAGAATGACCAGCACATAACCAGTACATTTCTAATACTCTAACACTAACCCTAATGCAAAGGACGCCATTTTAACAATGTTGACATTTTATATGAAGACATTTTGTCAGTGTCAACATTTTTCGGGAGTCAATATTTATGATGTCGTCATTTTAACAAAGTCAACATCATTAATGCCAACCTTCTGGTGTCAACATTATGAATATTTACATTGTCATTGGCGACATGACGACTACATCCTGATTTTAGGTCAAGGAATGAAAAGCTGGACAAAAAAAAACAAATGATCTACACTCAGGGGGAGATGTATGGAGCAGTGAGAAGAGTGGAGAAGTGAGCCAGTGGAGATGTTGCCCATTGCAACCAATCAGTTGCTACAGATAGAGCCGCGCTAATCATGGCTTCGTCTGTGCCAGGGCGCGCCCGCATAGGTGCGCATATCGCAGCTACTGGGCTGCACGAGCATCCATGATGCGCACACGCCCCATTCGATGTAATGGGAGCATCTCAGTGCACTTCTGTAGCGTAGCTAGGTGCCGGATCGCCTAGTCACGTCAGGAGTGCACGTTTGCGATGGAGCCTCTATAGATGAGCGCGGCTCCATCTGTATGTATAATTTTATAGAATGCACTTGATAAATGTTACCTCAGAGCTGATTGGTTGTCATGGCACACTTCTATACTCTGGCTCACCTCTCCACTCTTTTCACTGCTTCCTACATTTCCCCTGTCAGACTGTAAAGTGTGTGTTCACAGGAAACAGAATAAACCAATCAACTGTCAAAAACATGACAATTGAGCTGGCGTTGCTAGAAACAGATTTGTCTTAATCCCGTGGTTTCTAAACAATTAAAAGATATGTCCTGGTCACTAAAATGCAATGGTAATACACCCAGTGCTCAGTGTAATAAGTACACATGGGTTACAGGGCATGCAACCAACAGCAAGCAGAGGATGAGGCCATTACATTGTCCGTGGTCCTGAAACCGCGATGAGCATATGCCACATAATGTCTTTCTGCTTCTCAGTTGGATTAATCAGATCTGATCGCTGCTGTGCATTTTTCGCGGTGACAGATCTTTTTCTGACATTGAGACTAATACCTCAGCCAGTGACTGTGAACACTCTGCAACTCCAAAATTTTTTTAGGAGGGTCTGTGACCAGAAGCAGACACAAGGATTTAAAAGGAAAGTATGCTGTCGAAGGGGAGGGAAGAGACACTCCAAGTACAAAAGCAGGAGCCGAGAACAAAAAAAAGAAATAGTTGTCTTGAACCTTTCCAGTTATTTACCTACTAATCTTGAAATGACCATTTTGTCTATGGGACCCTCTCTTGTGAAAACATTTAAACAGAGTGCTTTTGACTTTGAGGTGGAGCTGTATCGGTTTCAGCGCTCACTCAAACATCTACAGTGGGTGCTAAACCGGGTTTTAAACCAAGAGTACTTTTGACCCTCCATGTTTCAATGCCTCTATAAAGAACTTCATTAATTTGTTAAAACGTGATGCTATTCACTTTATTAACATATCAGAAAGTCTTTTATTCTAACTTAACTAAAGATGAAAATGAAGCTATGAGGTCACTAAGGGATACGTCCCTCAGAACAAGGTGGTAGCATGGTTCTCCTAGATAAACAAGTTTATGTGTATGAGATTAAAAGACAGTTGTCGGATACAGACTGTTATAAAGCTTTGACTTATGATTCAACATATCCATATAAGAAGGAGATCATTCAGTTAACTCATTGGGATATAACAACAACTAGATTGATGAGAACGCAACTCAATTTCTTACTCAAACACATATCTGCATATATCTTGAATTTATATCCTGCCAAAGTTCATAAAATGCTTGTTAGATTGCTTGGCAAGCCTATCATCTCCTCTTGCGGATCAATGTGTAAACTGCCTTCGCAGTATATTGACTTTTGTCTGCAAGCAGTTGTGCAGCACACTGAATATTACATTAAGAGACACCACTGATTTTATCAACAAGTTAAATACATTCGGTTAAATACATTGGTTAAATACATTACCAGACAAAAGCTTGTTGGTGACATTAGATATAACCAGTCTTTATACTAACAATGGCCACATTGATGGAATCGAAGCAGTCAAGACCATGGTCGCTGCAAATCCACACTATGAGGGTCCCAATATTGAGTTTTTGTTGTTACTAATTGAGTTAGTGTTGCATAAAAATAATTTTCTTTAAAAAAAAAAATTCAACTACAGTCAAGAGGTACAGAGATGGGGTCTAATATGACCCCAAATTACGCTAACTTATTCATGAATATGCTTGAGAATCAACATATTATGGCTTACCCAATTTTTTCAAAATACATCTATTTTTATGTTCAGTAAATTGACGACTTCTTCATGGTGTGGACAGGTGGTGATCTGCTCCTGACTAAATTCACAGATGCTCTCAATGCTCTAGACACCAAGATTAGATTTACATTGGCATTAGTACTATCTCCATTAATTATCTAGATGTATGTGTGGTGGTTCAATCCATGGGACATATTTTTAGGATGGATAAACAGATTTGCCAATGGATAAAAATACGCCCTTAATGGCGGATCATTTTCATCATATGCCACTTAAATGGGGGCTACCCTTTTTGCAACTATTAGGGGTGGCTCGGATCACTTCAAATGGTTTGGAATTACCCAAAGCCCTACAAGAAATGTTGTACAGATTAATTTATAGAGGATGTTCAGAAAATTAGAGTAAAGAGACGATTGACAAATGCCATCAAGGGCTTCTGATTTATGCCCATTGACTTCATACCATCTTTAAGATGTAGAGGAGACTGTAATACATTACTCCTCTGCATATCTTACTCTTTTCTAGTATCTCCACTTTCATTTATTCTCTTTTTATTAGATGTGGTTTTTTTTTTATTGTATGAACCCTTGGATGCCTTCCTATATGGCTGGCACCTTTTTTATCTGTTACCATCGTGACATTGAATAACTCTAACCACTATTGCTGCTGCTTATGTTTATTACTATAGCACAGGATAGTGTGCTTTGGGACCCACACTTCTGTTATTTGTGTTTTGAAGTGTATGTTTTAGTGTATGTTACCCATTACCGCGATGTTGTATATTTGGTTGCCATGACACTGTTTATTTTGGTCCTGCGCTTCTGCCCTCTGTGTACTTGGAGTGGGGTGGACGGACCGCTATCAGCTGACTTCTGTTGCTATGGATCACCATGGATACCTGACATCACTTCCACTCCCAAAGTCCCGGGAGGATGTGTGGATGGCGTGTACGTGTGGCACCAGGTGAGTTTGATAAGCCAGTTTAGTGAGTGCATTTAAGGGTTCTTTTATCAGTCGACATGTGTCTATGATGGTGCGTTTATAGCACCGAAACAGCTGTCGACATCGGGATGATTTACAGTGGATGAGGCCATTACATTGTCTGCGGTCCTGAACCTGTGATGAGTATATGCCACATAATGCCTTTATGCCTCTCAGTGTCTTCTGCTGGTTATGTATTTTTTCATTTGTACTTCTTGGGCAGTATCCTGTTAGCTGCGGTGAGTTTCCACAGCGAAAGGATTCACCCAGGGCTATTATTAGCCCCCTAAGATGGCACTTATCAGGGATTCTGCTTCAAGAAATATTGAATTGTAAAACTTATAACCTCTGGTAGTTTTATTTCCTTATATCCTCTATATGCTGGTTTCAATGGTGGGTCATATGACTGAAGAAACAAAAAAGGATGAGCAGAAAAAGCTTTTTTGTTCTATTTGTGTTCACTCTGTTATGTCTCTCACTTTGCCTTATAAATAGATACTGGGGTGCAATATATATATATATATATATATATATATATATATATATAACATTGGAACACTAGTAGGCGCTCAATTTTTCTGCCATTTCTCTATATATATCATACATTTATAAAGTGTTCTAGTAATTTAGAGAATAATATTTTTTACAGGATTCCTCTCTTAGGGTGTTATCCAGTTAGCCCTGATTCGTTATCAGTGTTTGAAAACAGCCAGATATCGCAACCAATGACTGATGGTCATCATCGCAGTATCCTATTACAGACTATTTTCATTGGGCTAAAATGGACCCGCGTTCATGCAAAAACACATGAGATCGGGGATAAGTCCCCGATCGCATCGGTTATCGCGGCTCCAGCAGCCTGCTTATTGCAGATTGTACTTCGGGTGCCTGAGGCATCCAAAGTATAATCCGCAATAAGTGCCAGCATCGGGGGAGGAGCGCGCCTCATCGGGGCTAATAGTAGAGCCCCCCGGTAATACAATTACCTGCAGGTAATTTGATAACCCCCCTTAGAATTTCTCAAACAAAATGCCTGTGTGGACAGACATAAGTGGGACATACCACAAGAGTTTAATATGTTTAGTCTGAATAACTACTACTGAAATACAATATAGATAGGCAGTAGTTATAGCTGAGCGCCCCTATACAATATGTGAGTCATTCAATTAAATAGAATGATACATTCCTTTGTAGAGGTTGGTCCTCAAGATCTCTTTTGGCCGATGCGTATTTGACTCTCAGCACATGGAATGGAATAAAAACATATCATGTGTAGTACAGTTTAAAAAAAAATTAGGTGCTGCTCATTCGGGTTCTCTGGGTTACATGCAGTAATTGACGTTCCATTATGGCATTTTGGCATTAAATATTCCTCTGTCCCCAATGTACAACAAAACTCCTCTATAGAATATAAACATAATTAGAAATATACACTTAATAAATACAATTTCATCAAATCACTTAAAAGTATATAAAAATGGGATATTTCTTTTTGATTTGACCAAGGGTCCAGACTCTAAAAGCTTCTTCCTATCTACCTCCTCTGTGCACATATCTAAATTCAAATAATTTAAATATAGAGCTGACGTTCAATATAAACAAGTTTAAGGTAGACTTTTTGGACATCACATTTTGTGTGGAAAACCATACACTGCACACCAAAATGTACATCAAACAGACGGATTCACGGACGTATATAGAATATGATATAGATCGGACGGCCGGGCAGAAGTGACGGAGCTCCGAACTTCCAGTGATGACGCGCCGGGGAGACCACGTGGAGGCGCGCATGGGGAGGATCGGCCTGACGGGCGGAAGTTGATGGAAGCACTTCCGGGGGAGCGGCGATACCTAATGCTGATGGACAAGGGAGTCTCCAAATAGGAGTTCAGGCAGGAGGAGGAACTTGTGGATATAGATTTGAGTGACAGCTAGGTCCACCATAGCTCAGTATTAAGGAAGGCTATCATTGGGTGAAAGTTTTTATGATGTTAAATCAAGATCCACGATTGGTGGAGTATGGTTTAAAAGGGGATTCAGGAGGGGACATTTTACACATCGCCTTGAGAAAGACCCATAGCATTTTGGGTTGAAACGCGTTGGCTGTTTTGTGGATCCTGTGTTCCGGTGAAGGGTGAACTGCCATTCATTTACCAGAGGAGTACACCTGACTGCCTGCCTGGGAGGATCGTTGTGGTGACTATTCAAATAACACGCTTGTTTGAGGACTGTTTCAAACCAGTTCTCCAATTGCTCTGGTAATTGTTCCATCTGTAGCACCTTACACCTGGACTTGTGGGATTGAAATTTTAGAAACATTTTGGATTTGTTTATATGTGTTGTATTAAAATTTTTAAAACATTTTTAAACTGTACTACACATGATATGTTTTTATTCCATTCCATGTGCTGAGAGTCAAATACGCATCGGCCAAAAGAGATCTTGAGGACCGACCTCTACAAAGGAATGTATCATTCTATTTAATTGAATGACTCACATATTGTATAGCGCCCAGCTATAACTACTGCCTATCTATATTGTATTTCTGTTGTATTGGAGTGTTTTGGGGAGACACTTGTTTTGGGAGTTGCGGTAGCCAGGCAACCTTTTGCGCAGTTGAAGGCACAACAGTTATTTCTGTTATAGATCACGTGAATAACTACTACTGTAGTTACACATTTAAAAAATAAAAAAGAATACAGATTATTGTATTACACTGCAAATTTTGGAGCAAGTGTATGCTTATGCAGGAGGCAAAGACTAGACAGTGAAGTATCACCATAAAGAAGCACTTTCAATTCAAATAATGTCAATACATTGTATTTTCATGTATGTATATGTATTAATCATATTGTAGGGGCTATATCATATGGCCACACTGTAGCAAGTTTTTAGGGCCAAAGGTGAAATCCCAGGTCCTTGTTACATTTTTACTGACCTATGCTTTCCTTTTAGTGGAGCTCCAAGAAATGCAGCAGTTTTCCCTGAACTAATTTCTGTAGTACCACCAAAAGTCAGTGGTGCACTACAGCTAATAAGTGTGCAAGCATGTGGACCACTAAAGGGGGAATCCAAATGGGCACAAGGTTTTGGCCACAAAAAACCATGAGGACCTCACTCCCAATTTTGGATTACCGTGGGTATGCGCGCTCCCGATACCCACGGTATCCAATTTAAAGAAAAGTCTGATACTTACCGGTACAGTGGTATACTCAGCTCCTGGTCACCTCCCCTCCATCTTTTCACTGGGGAGGTGGATGCTGGGACAGGAGGTGGCTGCTGGGAAATGTAGTTCTCCATGCTGCTGCCTCCAGGCACACACTGGTGGGGGGTGTCACACACACACACCAGGGGCCAGACACTTGACAGGGCTCTCTCACACATACTTACACACACTGCTGCTGCAGAAGACCGGATCCCGACAGGCTGGAGGAAGAAGACACTGCTTCAGAATGTGAGTAATTAAGGACTAATTAAGCTAATTGGAAACTTCCAAAATGCTTAGTTAGTCTTTAGTGGGAGTGACAGAGCAAGCCCCGATGATTTTTCCTAAAAATAACAATTTTAGGAAAAATTAGACTTGCTCTAGGGCGCTCATTTTATCTCCCTCAATTGAATAGGAAAAATCCTGAGGCTGTCAGAAAAACCCTGTGCCCCTAAGTAGCTAAATGCATGGAGCTTGCAGCTTCTTATTCGTCTTACAGTGTTCACGCTCCTTTTCACAAGACATTTTTTCCCAACGGCAAACAAGCAAATTTTGCAGGTACTATGCTACAGAAATGGAGGAGCCAAAATGACGACTGCATCAGTGTGCAGTTCCTTCAAATGGGAGGAGCAGGTCATTTAATGTGTAACTACAGTACTACATGGTATTGCTGTATTAAATTATTGGTATTCGTATAAAAGAAAATAGTTTTATAATGATATTTACAATATTTATTCATGATGCTTTTCTATTACTTAGTAAAAGCTTTGCCCCTCATTGCATCATGAATCAGCAATTATTATATAAAGGCTATACTTTGTATTACAAAATGTATGGTGAACATATCTAAATATAAACCAGCAGTCACTTCAAGTTGTTCTCAATATGGGTATTATTAAGAGCAGCACAGGTACTGTGCATATTTTGTCTTTTAATGAAAGAGTCCTATTTACGTAGGTTTAGCAAATAAATGTAACTAGACATTAAGTCACCTGGGAACATTACCAACTGTTTAGCTGAAATATGGTGTAATCTAAGTTTATGGTAAAGACAGATATACCCATAGACTTGTGTTGTTTTTCACTTTAACTACTATTGCATTTAGTTTATAATGATCTAGCATACTTTTTAACAAGTTAAATCAATCAATGACTGCATGACCTAATTTTATGAACTTCAGCCCAGTATCTGGACATTGAAGCTAATGCATTTTCAGCCTCTGAGCAAAACACTACTACGCTTGGGAAAAAAGTGCATGTACAGTATGAGTATGGAAATGTTAAATGAAGCTTAAATGTAAATTGTGAAAGCTTTTTCTGTATCTCTTTCTCTAACAGATCTAGCAAGTACTTTAGCTGTAGAGTAAGATGGGTAAAATGGGTATCCGGATAATAGATCTACACTGTCTAGTTAGACAGTCAATATGTCGACATCCATATGGGTGACACACAAGAGGTCGACAGGTACAAAAGGTCGACAGCTGAAAGGTTGACTGCTTAAGGTTGACAGTCACAAAAGGTTGAAATGACAACGGTGGACACATGTTTTTTGGGTTTTACACGTTTTCTCAACATTTGCTTGATCCACAGTGTCTATGATTGGGAACAGTAACCTTGCCCCAAAGCAAGGAAAGCGAAGGGAGCCCACAAGGTTCTAGGTTTTTACTAACGGTGGTCATAGAGCGCGACATACACATCTATCTAGACAATGTAGATCTTCTATACCATACCCGAATAAATGTACAGTAGACTGAAATTGAAATGGGACATGTGCATGGCATTTCTGAGCAATTTTAGGTTACCACCAAAATGTATCAAATTATGCACTACAGTATGCCCCATCTGCACGGGAACATTGTCAATTTGCATGTATGTTGCTTTTACTTAATAACACTTTTTAAAAAGATGATTTTTGTGTTGGTGCTGTTCTTTGTAATACATATGTACAGATTCCAGATGAGCTGAAATCGTAACAATTACTAGCAACAAAGTCTTCTAACCTGTATTAAGTTTAATAAATAAGGGTCTGATGCAGAAGTGGATGCAAATTGTCTTCGGTTGCAGCGGATCTGAGAAGCTATGCCAATGCCGCAGGAGCCGTCTTCTGTAGAGAGGTGCTCACTACTGTCTTATCACATCCGCTGCCTGCGTCCTAAGATACGCTGCAAGAAATAAATGACCTTGAAAAATCTGTGTGAAACAGCGAAACGCGTCGGTGGAGGAGCTGGACTCTACTATATTCTACTATATTCATCCTGAGACTAAAGCCTGGAAGTCGGATATAGGAACTTTTCCATCTGCGAATTGGACATTTTCAAATACGGACCTGAGCTTATTATTGGACCAAGCAGCATCTTGAACCAAGCCAAAACAAGGTCCTCATCTCCAACAGTAGTTGGTAATTATTCCATTCGCCTAAACTTGTTCCTGGACTGTGGCAGTAATATGTGGATGAACTTTTTCATTTGAATTCCAGCGTAATTTTACAAATTCTATATATTCTTATATGGAACTTTTTATTGATTGCAGTGCTAAGATTTGCCCTAATCTATATATATATATATATATATATTATGTTTTAAGTATATGTTACAACAGTACAATTTTATAGAGGATCTCATTAAAATTGTGATATTTTTATTATTTAGCTCTCTAGAGTCTATCTGTATTTGTGTTGTCCTAAGATACGCTGCCTGCGCAGCATCAGCCAACATCAGAAACATCAGTCTGATCATTACACGTCTCAGCAACCCTGACTAATTAAGACTTTACATAACCTATTGGATTGCATATGTTTTATTTGGCTATTAGTATTTATCAGTACTACATTCACTAAAATTACTTATCGTTTTCCTTTTTAACTTATTTTTTATTACATGCTGTAGGTTCTGACTTAGAGATGGACACAGCCGTGGCTGTATATGTTTCTTTTGCTATAGACGCACCTGCTTTATGGTAAAGCTGGATCCAATTTTCAAATAACGGAGACGCTCACTTGAAGCGCCATAATATACTGCATTCCCGTTACGGTGCATAAATAGATGCAGCACTGGCTCACCATCGGTTGCACCATCGAAGCTTGCACCAGTCCTATGGGAGGTCTCTGAGTATGGTCTCCTGTGTGAGCGACTGTGTGTCTTTAGATGCAGCAGCTTTCAGCAACACATCCGTGTTGGCTTCTTCACCCACGTTACCTTCAAAGAACACCCACTACAATTATTAGTGTGTGCACCCAATTCTGTACTGCATCTCTGTGCTTGGCAAACTGGATGATGCCCTGTGCCACTCAGATGCAGACTTAGAACATTGGCCGTTTGCAGGTGCCATCGACCTGAAACTATGAGGTGCACCTGGTCCTCAGAATCTTTATCTGATATAATTTTTACATATGGTTTTAATTTTTTATGTATGTACACAGCTTGTAAAATGACAGCTAGGAGCTGACTGGTTGGTACTTTATTTTTCTCTAAGCTTTGATAAATCTTCATTTTAAAAAAGCCGTCGCTATTATTTATTTCTTTAATGAACTGTACATTTTTATTTTTACTTTAACAAATATTATTATTTGTTTTAAAATAAGATCAAGTACTACACATTATAAACAGTGTCAACATTACATTTTAAATAAAGTAGAAAAAGAAGTACATTAAATACCACTGATCCTGAATGATCATGAAGAAGACACAATATATATTATTAATGTATTGCAGTATACAGTTAAACCTGTATTATCTTCAATCTTAATTGCTGCAGCATGTCAGCCATACATCCTTAATATATATATATACACACACACACATATATACACGGTGTCGGACTGGGGCATGTAGGGCCCACCGGGGAAATGCAGTGGTAGGGGCACATGTTAGGGGTGTGGCCAGTCTGCACCTCATTGGTTTGACTAACCATCAGAGAGTGCAATGTCCGGGCCCCTTCATAAATATATAAAGTAAATTCAGCTGCTGCATGCATGATAATGTACCACATTAATAACAGATTAATAACAGCAATGCACTGTAGAAAATACACCATAGTCCAGTATAAGGTAACATATGTATAATTCAAATATATATATATATATATATATATTGTAACACTGTAGGGGTGCAAGGTGCCTTTTCCTGGGGAATATGGCAGCACGCAGCAGCTGAGGAACAACACAAGTCCAGTTTCTGGTACAACTGACCCCGGCCAGTTTTATTGAAACAGAAAATAAAACAAACCCCAAAATAAAAATACCTTGCCTGTCCGGCACTAACTAAACATAAGATGTTCCTAACTGTCACTAAACAAAACACAGAGTTCTTCAGTACATACTGTATAGCTTACTTGCATCAGAAAGCGTGTCTCTCACACACAGATCCTGCAGCCTTCCCAGGCAGTCTGCCCATACTAATCAGGTTAGAAGCACTATATCACTCTTACACAGCTGAAACCCTGATTAGCCCTCTGTGAGGCCAAAGAACCGAACTGGGCCCAATGTCTAGAACTCGCCTTATCTCTCTCTCAGAGCCTTTACCCAGCTTTTACAGCAAACTGAAAAGGTTCAGACAAAACAAAAAGCATTTTTCCTAGAAGTTAACATTTTCTAAAACATGTAAGACAAGAACCTGGGACAAATATACCTGCCCTCAAACACTATCCCAGTGTTCTTGTCACATATCCCCCTCCCCTGTTTCGACCTAGGGGCCGGAACACTTGTAGCCCCCAAACAGAAGATGCGAGACAATGCATCTGCGTTGGCCAATTGTGTTCCCGGTCTATGTTCGACAGTAAACTTAAAGTCCTGCAACGCTAGAAACCATCTAGTTACACGAGCATTCTTGCCTCTATTTACATACATCCATTTTAAAGGGGCATGGTCTGTCACTAGTCTGAATTGTCTACCCAAGAGGTAATATCTCAAGGTATCTAGTGCCCACTTAATGGCCAAAGCCTCCTTTTCCACAATGGCATACCTTTTTTCATGCTCATTGAGTTTCCTACTCAAATAAATGATAGGGTGTTCGTCCCCATCTCTGGTTTGGGACAGCACAGCACCTATCCCTACCTCTGAGGCATCTGTCTGTACCACAAATTCTTTTGAAAAATCTGGTGTTATCAACACCGGTTGTGAACACAAAGCCACTTTTAACGCTTGGAACGCCTTTTCTGCATCAGGGTTCCATTTCACCACATTTGACTGCTTCCCTTTGGTAAGGTCTGACAACGGCACCGCTGTGGTCGCAAAATTAGGAATAAACCGTCTATAGTACCCAGTAATTCCCAAAAAAGCCCTTACCTGTTTTTTATTCACTGGACGAGGCCAGTTTTGAATAGCATCAACTTTATTCAATTGGGGCCTAATCAGACCTCTGCCTATGGTGAAGCCCAAGTATTTGACCTCCTCCATTGCGAGGTAGAACTTCTTTGGGTTAGCAGTTAACCCTGCCTCTCTGATTGAGTCCAGTACTGCTTGTACTTTAACCAAATGTGACCCCCAGTCTGTACTGTGAATTACCACATCATCCAAATAGGCAGCTGCATATTTTCTATGGGGCCTCAAAATTTTATCCATCGCCCGTTGAAAGGTTGCTGGAGCCCCATGCAACCCAAAGGGTAACATCTTATACTGGTACAGCCCCTCCGGAACCGAAAAGGCTGTTTTTTCTTTGGCGCTATCAGATAAAGGTATTTGCCAGTAACCTTTGGTCAGGTCCAATGTGGTGAGAAACCTGGCTGTTCCCAGCCTTTCTACAAGCTCATCCACACGGGGCATGGGGTATGCGTCAAACTTGGACACCTCATTTAACTTACGAAAGTCATTACAGAAGCGTATGCTACCGTCGGGCTTCGGGATGAGCACTATGGGACTGGACCACTCACTGTTAGACTCCTCTATGACTCCAAGTTCTAACATGGTTTTAACTTCCTTAGAAATAGCTTCTCGCTGAGCTTCAGGAATCCTATATGGCTTTAAATGAACCCTGACCCCTGGTTCTGTGACAATGTCATGTTTTATTATGGTCGTTCGGCCAGGCAGCTCTGAAAATACCTCCCTATTTTGGATGAGAAATTCTTTAACCTGATTGTTCTGATCAGCTGATAATGTCACTGACACCTTCACTGCGGGAAGCAACCGGGGTGAAGACACCGAAGGGCAAGGCTCCGCTGACAGAGACAACCTATCTTTCCAGGGTTTGATTAAGTTAACATGGTAGATCTTTTCGGGTTTTCTCTTTCCCGGCTGGTATACTTTGTAATTAACCTCATTCACTTTTTCCCTAATCTCAAATGGACCCTGCCATTTAGCTAGGAATTTGCTTTCCACAGTGGGTACCAAAACAAGAACTCTATCTCCAGGAGCAAATTCCCGTATCTTGGCACTCCGGTTATAGACCCTCTGTTGAGCACTTTGGGCCTGTTCCATGTGCTCTCTGACAACAGGTACCACGGCTGCAATCCTATCCTGCATTTGTGTTACATGCTCAATAACGCTTCTATAAGGAGTGGGCTGTCCTTCCCACGTCTCTTTGGCAACATCCAACAGCCCTCTGGGGTGTCTACCATACAACAAATCAAATGGAGAAAACCCCGTAGAGGACTGAGGAACTTCTCTGATGGCCATTAACAAGTAGGGCAACAAACAATCCCAGTTTTTCCCATCTCTCTCAACAACCTTTTTTAACATACTTTTTAATGTTTTATTAAACCTTTCCACCAACCCGTCAGTTTGGGGATGGTAGATGGACGTCCTGAGGTGAGTGACCTTAAATAACTTGCACAATTCTTTCATGATCCTTGACATAAATGGAGTACCTTGGTCAGTCAAAATTTCTTTTGGTATTCCCACTCTACTAAATACCTGCACCAGCTCCCTAGCTATCGCCTTGGTTGTGATAGTGCGTAAAGGGACAGCCTCAGGATATCGAGTGGCATAGTCCATAATTACCAGGATATACTGATGGCCCCGAGCAGACTTTAACAAGGGCCCCACGAGATCCATGGCTATTCTGTCAAACGGGACCTCTATAATAGGCATGGGAACTAGTGGGCTCCTGAAATGGGGTCTAGGGGCATGATACTGGCATTCAGGACAGGAAGAACAATATTCAGACACTTCTTTATAAACCCCTGGCCAAAAGAACCTTTGTAAAACTCTTTCAGTGGTTTTTTCTGCCCCTAAATGTCCTGCGGTAACGTGACTATGAGCTAAATCTAGTACCGTTCTCCGATAAGGCTGGGGAACTACCAGCTGTTCCACCACATCCTCACCCCTTTTGACAATGTGGTACAAGAGCTCATTACAGATGGCCATGTGGGGATACGTAACCCTGTCACCTGGTACCACAGGTTCCCCATTAACAATCTTAACATTCTCTCTAGCCTTTATTAAGGTAGGATCCTTTAAATGTTCAGACGCAAACAGATCCTTCTTTACCTCCAGGTCAGGCACGCTTTCAGTTCTAACTACTATGTCTCTGTTCCCGGCAAGAGGGTCCTCACTGGACTCCCCATCTGTCACTTCCCCAGCCAAACTAGCAAAAGGCAAAGGGCCAGAAAGTTCCGAAGACCCACGTACATCCAAAAAATCACCGGTATTATCAACTGGCTTTTTACTTCTCACATCTGTTGATAACCGTGATTCCCACAGTTTCCAAAAATGAGGAAAATCCCTCCCTATTATGGCCTCATGCACCAAGGTAGGGACCAGTCCCACTTTAACCATTGCTGACCCACAACAAGTTTCTATATTCACCTCAGCAGTGGCATAATATTGGGTATCCCCATGTATGCAAGTTACCCCAATAGGTATTTGCTGGACCTTTAAGGGGTTCACTAACCCAGCTTTCACGAGGGTAACTAAACTTCCTGAATCTAGCAAGGCCTCTACCCGGTTACCTTCTAAGAACACATCACACATTTGTTTTTCCAGCTCAGGTGAAGGTACCACAGTACAGGCTAACCTAGCAAAGAAAGACATTCTGCGACATTCAAAGGCAGCATCACATTGCATGGGTTCTTGCGTGACTGGGCAATTGGCAATAACATGACCTGGCATACCACACCTAAAACATTTAACCACACGATTATCAACCCATTTGGGCAGCATAGACCGTTCTAGCCCCATTGGCCTGTTTCCAGGGCCAGTGTTTACAGTCTCTCCAGCCTTGCGTTCTCTTAACCGCCCAGCAACGTTTTCCCACGGAACAGTCTTACCAGTCTTTACTGAAGGGCGCTGTCGAGGATCTATGGGTTGCTGGGTGGTCATCAGTAGTTCCTCTGCTGCCAAATACCTCTCTACCATGTCCACTAATTGGTCAGCAGTACCCGGGTTTCCATGGCTCACCCACTTGCGCAGGACCATGGGCAAAGATCTCAAGTAGCGGTCCATGACGACTCTTTCCACCATCTGGGGACCAGTTAATGTCTCTGGCTGCAGCCATTTTTTTGTTAGCTGAATAAGGTCGTGCATCTGGGAGCGCGGAGGCTTCTCCATGGCGTACAGCCAACGGTGCACCCGTTGTGCTCGTACTGACAGCGTGACTCCCAGGCGGGTCAGGATCTCAGTCTTTAGTTTATCATAGTCCCGAGCCTCAGCAGGGCTTAAATCAAAGTAAGCTTTTTGGGGCTCACCTGACAGGAAAGGTGCCAGCAGACTGGCCCACTGTGCTTTCGGCCAGTTCTCACGCTCGGCAGTCCTTTCAAACGTGGTCAGATAGGCCTCCACATCATCAGCCTCTGTCATTTTCTGCAGGAAGTGACTGGCTCGTATAGAACTAGAGCTGGTTGGAGCACTGACGGCCACATCTCCAACCCGAGCTGCAAGTCTCTGCACCACTTCTGCTAAGGCCTCTCTATCCTGACGCTGTAGTCTCCAATTTTCCTCCATTGCCACCTGCTGCTGTCGGTTGGCCTCCTGCTGAGCCGCTGTAGCTTGCAGCAAGGCTTTAAGCAGATCCTCCATGTCAACAGATTTTTCAGGCGGCTTTGCAGCTGCTTTCACCCAGGACATATATCAAACCCTCAGGGGTGAGTCTCAGTAACTTCACACTGGGCTGTATCTGCATAAACCACCGTTTTCTGCAGGCCTCACAAAGCTGCTGCTTTCACTTATACGCAGAACGGCCTGCTCGCATTCTCCACCAAGTTGTAACACTGTAGGGGTGCAAGGTGCCTTTTCCTGGGGAATATGGCAGCACGCAGCAGCTGAGGAACAACACAAGTCCAGTTTCTGGTACAACTGACCCCGGCCAGTTTTATTGAAACAGAAAATAAAACAAACCCCAAAATAAAAATACCTTGCCTGTCCGGCACTAACTAAACATAAGATGTTCCTAACTGTCACTAAACAAAACACAGAGTTCTTCAGTACATACTGTATAGCTTACTTGCATCAGAAAGCGTGTCTCTCACACACAGATCCTGCAGCCTTCCCAGGCAGTCTGCCCATACTAATCAGGTTAGAAGCACTATATCACTCTTACACAGCTGAAACCCTGATTAGCCCTCTGTGAGGCCAAAGACCCGAACTGGGCCCAATGTCTAGAACTCGCCTTATCTCTCTCTCAGAGCCTTTACCCAGCTTTTACAGCAAACTGAAAAGGTTCAGACAAAACAAAAAGCATTTTTCCTAGAAGTTAACATTTTCTAAAACATGTAAGACAAGAACCTGGGACAAATATACCTGCCCTCAAACACTATCCCAGTGTTCTTGTCACATAATATATATATATATATATATATATATATATATATATAGTAATAAACCAGATATCTCACTATTTGTTTTATATCTAGTAACCCTCAATTTGATGCAAGCTTTTCAGTGAGAAAATCAATACTGTATAGATTAAAAGTTTAAATTTTAGCCATTTTGACAGAATCTTTTTTTTTCATGTAATAGAGGGAGAATTTAAACATCTATTTTACATTTTGTCAGCATGGAACTGTAATTATATACCATAATTATTTCATCTTTCAGCTGTTTAAAGACTTTTCAAAATGCTACTACTTATCAACGACTCAGTGAAACTCTAAAGCTTTGCAGCGTCACTGGACCATAACAAATATAAAAAGACATCTCTTGTAAATAGGTTTCTAGGCAAAACAATACGCGTGTATCAGATCAATGTAATAATCTATACAAACACATATGATGCTCTCAAATACAAAAATACAATAGCTGCTCAAACAATAAAAACTTTATCATGAAGTTTTAGTCAAGTGCAACGTGATCTTTAATTCAGTATAGAAAATGTCACCATCTCAAAATTCTAATCAATGAATGTGCAATATACTATAAAACACATTGTATACAACAAAAAAACCCAAGTACTGTACAATTAAACTTCACAACACAAATTCTAATTTTTGTTGCCTTGGGAGCAATCTGTCTGAGGTCAAAGAACTTACATTCATTCCTTCTACTTCAAAGCCTCTGTGGTACCATCGGCCCACTCACAGTCCCCAAACAGACATTTATTATGTGAGATCAAATAACTTACTTTTGGTACAGTTGGTATCTCAGAAATATACTTAAAGACATTGCATATATGATATAAAGATATAAGAATGGAAGGAATGAGACGTTTTGAATAAGAGGATAACTAATAATTACATATGTGCTTAAAAGAGCAAGTAAAGCCACTATGAACATCAATTTCTACCAAGGCATGCACAGCCTGGGCTGTAAGGATGGATATACTGCTAACTGCTGTGAAGGGTGATCTTTCTTTCACACCTCCCACGTGTTCCTCTGTATATTCCCATCTCTCCAACTTATCCATTTTCACTTTGATATAGACCTTTACAGTGAGTAAAATCCCCACATACTCTTTAGATGCTGCACAAAATATTTTTTGAGCAGCATAACTTTGTGTGATCTTTTTCCATTAAGCAAAATGCATGGGAAAATTAAGATACATTAAAAAAAAATTGTTTTAGAAAAGCCCATAGAAATATATTGTCTGAACATTAGCGATTGGCAGCGCTCAATAATTCAACGCCGGAATATGTCAGACTTCCCTTTCATTGGTTGTACTTTGATATACATTTTACCTGCATTACCCATTTTATTTGTCCTTTGTTATATTTTCTTCTTTATTTTAAACATCAGACAATGCTATAATGTTATACTTTTGATAAGCCTGAACTTGTATATTTTAAGAATGTCTGTTTACGAAAATAAATGTAAATATTAAACACACAGTATAAATAACATTGTAGATAGCTGAATACCCGTGCTTTGCTATGGGATGAGGACGGTAAATTAGAATGATAGTTGTTCGTTAATTTACGTTGGTTGGAGATCTAGTATATAGACATATCTTGCTTACCCGACACACTTTGTGTAGTGGCCGGACCCCTTTTTTGGTCCATAAAGGGACCCTGCTCTTCCCACTATACAACTCTCAAGTCTGTGGCTTCCTGCTGCCTCCATTCCCCTCCTCACATCATGTCAGTGTCCCTGTGAAATTATCGATTTTTTTTTACAGTTTCTTATATAGCAAAGCACATTATGTATCTCCTTATATACTCTGTGCTGCTGGGGGGCCATGCTACTTCCACTATAAAACTCTCAGTGTGTGAGTTTATGCTATCTGCATGAAAAACTCTGTGCTGCTGCCTCACCCCTAACCCCCACAGTGTTTGTTTCCAGCCTGTAAGTCATATGTGTACCTAGTTTGTTGTAAATTGGTCCAGGCATTCGGGAGTTATGCTGTCTCCTGAAATACTCTGTGCTGCTGTCCCACCCCTAGGGTTGCTAGGGGTGTCTAACCCCCACATAGTTTGTTACCAGATTGTAAGTCAGATGTGTACCAAGTTTGGTGTAAATTGCTCCAGGCCTTCCACAGTTATGCTGTCTGCTGACATACTCTGTGCTGCTGTCCCATCCCTAGGGGTGTCTGACCCCCACAGTGTTTGTTTCCAGAGTGAAAGTCATATGTGTACCAAGTTTGTTGTAAATTGCTGCAGGCATTCCAGAGTTATGCCATCTGCTGAAATACTCAGCGCTGCTGCCTCACCCCTAGGGGTGCTAGGGGTGTCTTCCACCCACAGTGTTTGTTTCCAGATAGTAAGGCATATGTGTACCTATTTTTGAGTACATTGCTCCAGCAAATCCGGAGTTATGCTGTCTCCTGATATACTCTGTGCTGCTGTCTCCCCACTGAGGGGTGCTAGGGATTTCCAATTGTTTTAGTTGCCTCTGCCGTGTTTTAATACGCTCGTATGTAAAATTTCACGATCTTCGCTTGTAAACTGTGGATTTGTATAGAAAGACAGAAGGACAGATTTTCGCTTTTATATAGATTATGTATGTAAATACAGTTGCTTTAATTTTATATTGTTTAAATATGTTACATGGTCAAATCACATTATTATTATTATGACACTAGCTAATAGAGTAACTGCCGTGTGCAGCACGAACAGCAGCTAGCTGCTCCACTGTAACATGTCAGACGGCCCTCACGCACCTTCGTAACCGGTGTTCACCTCTCACATTAACAGCACGTGGTGCTCCGTAGTTTCAACTTCGGTTATTTGCAATGGTGCCACTTGTCCACTCACGATACACCTTCACCACAGCAGCACGTGAACATTTCACAAACTGCGCTGTTTCAGGAATACTGACACCCTTGGCTCAAAATCTGATAATCATCCCGTTTTGTAGCTCTGATAAATCGCCCCTTTTACCCATGATCGCAACAAGTGATATGTGTGCAGACGGCCTATCGAACACCTTATATACCCACCAAGCCAGAGCACAAAACGTGACGTACTTCATGGGCTACGTGCTGCCGACGTCAAATGTATAGTAGAAGGTGGTCAATATAATGTGATTCGACCATGTACGAGTAGAAAGCATAAATGGGAATACGTTACATGCTTCAAAAAGATAAATTGTAATGTTTAGAAGAATAGGATTTTAATTACCTACTGGTAAATCCTTTTCTCTATCGTCCTAGTGGATGCTGGGGTTCCTGAAAGGACCATGGGGAATAGCGGCTCCGCAGGAGACAGGGCACAAAAAGTAAAGCTTTAGGATCAGGTGGTGTGCACTGGCTCCTCCCCCTATGACCCTCCTCCAAGCCTCAGTTAGATTTTTGTGCCCGGCCGAGAAGGGTGCAATCTAGGTGGCTCTCCTAAAGAGCTGCTTAGAAAAGTTTAGCTTAGGTTTTTTATTTTACAGTGAGTCCTGCTGGCAACAGGATCACTGCAACGAGGGACTTAGGGGAGAAGAAGTGAACTCACCTGCGTGCAGGATGGATTGGCTTCTTGGCTACTGGACATTAGCTCCAGAGGGACGATCACAGGTACAGCCTGGATGGTCACCGGAGCCTCGCCGCCGGCCCCCTTGCAGATGCTGAAACGAGAAGAGGTCCAGAATCGGCGGCAGAAGACTCCTCAGTCTTCTTAAGGTAGCGCACAGCACTGCAGCTGTGCGCCATTTTCCTCTCAGCACACTTCACACGGCAGTCACTGAGGGTGCAGGGCGCTGGGAGGGGGGCGCCCTGGGAGGCAAATGAAAACCTTTTTTGGCTAAAAATACCTCACATATAGCCTCCGGGGGCTATATGGAGATATTTAACCCCTGCCAGAATCCGTTAAGAGCGGGAGACGAGGCCGCCGAAAAAGGGGCGGGGCCTATCTCCTCAGCACACAGCGCCATTTTCCCTCACAGAAAGGCTGGAGGGAAGGCTCCCAGGCTCTCCCCTGCACTGCACTACAGAAACAGGGTTAAAACAGAGAGGGGGGGCACTAATTTGGCGTTAGAAATATATAAAAAAGATGCTATAAGGGAAAACACTTATATAAGGTTGTCCCTATATAATTATAGCGTTTTTGGTGTGTGCTGGCAAACTCTCCCTCTGTCTCTCCAAAGGGCTAGTAGGTCCTGTCCTCTATCAGAGCATTCCCTGTGTGTGTGCTGTGTGTCGGTACGTGTGTGTCGACATGTATGAGGACGATGTTGGTGAGGAGGCGGAGCAAATTGCCTGTAATGGTGATGTCACTCTCTAGGGAGTCGACACCGGAATGGATGGCTTATTTAGGGAATTACGTGATAATGTCAACACGCGCCAAGGTCGGTTGACGACATGAGACGGCCGACAAACAATTAGTACCGGTCCAGACGTCTCAAAAACACCGTCAGGGGTTTTAAAACGCCCGTTTACTTTAGTCGGTCGACACAGACACAGACAGGGACACTGAATCCAGTGTCGACGGTGAATAAACAAACGTATTCCTTATTAGGGCCACACGTTAAGGGCAATGAAGGAGGTGTTACATATTTCTGATACTACAAGTACCACAAAAGAGGGTATTATGTGGGATGTGAAAAAACTACCGTAGTTTTTCCTGAATCAGATAAATTAAATGAAGTGTGTGATGATGCGTGGGTTCCCCCCGATAGAAAATATGGGCGGTATACCCTTTCCCGCCAGAAGTTAGGGCGCGTTGGGAAACACCCCTTAGGGTGGATAAGGCGCTCACACGCTTATCAGAACAAGTGGCGGTACCGTCTATAGATAGGGCCGTCCTCAAGGAGCCAGCTGACAGGAGGCTGGAAAAATATCATAAAAAGTATATACACACATACTGGTGTTATACTGCGACCAGCGATCGCCTCAGCCTGGATGTGCAGAGCTGGGGTGGCTTGGTCGGATTCCCTGACTAAAAATATTGATACCCTTGACAGGGACAGTATTTTATTGACTATAGAGCATTTAAAGGATGTATTTCTATATATGCGAGATGCACAGAGGGATATTTGCACTCTGGCATCAAGAGTAAGTGCGATGTCCATATCTGCCAGAAGATGTTTATGGACACGACAGTGGTCAGGTGATGCAGATTCCAAACGGCACAAAGGTGTATTGCCGTATAAAGGAAGAGGAGTTATTTGGGGTCGGTCCATCGGACCTGGTGGCCACGGCAACTGCTGGAAAATCCACCGTTTTTACCCTAAGTCACATCTCTGCAGAAAAAGACACCGTCTTTTCAGCTTCAGTCCTTTCGTCCCTATAAGAGTCATATCTGCCCAGGGATAGAGGAAAGGGAAGAAGACTGCAGCAGGCAGCCCATTCCCAGGAACAGAAGCGTTCCACCGCTTCTGACAAGCTCTCAGCATGACGCTGAGACCGTACAGGACCCCTGGATCCTACAAGTAGTATCCCAGGGGTACAGTTTGGAATGTCGAGACGTTTCCCCTGCGCAGGCTCCTGAAGTCTGCTTTACCAAGGTCTCCCTCCGACAAGGAGGCAGTATGGGAAAAAATTCACGAGCTGTATTCCCAGCAGGTGATAATTAAATTACCCCTCCTACAACAAGAAAAGGGGGTATTATTCCACACTATATTGTGGTATTGAAGCCAGAATGCTAGGTGAGACCTATTCTAAATCTAAAAAAATTTGAACACTTACAAAGGTTCAAATCAAGATGGAGTCACTCAGAGCAGTGATAACGAACCGGGAAGAAGGGGACTATCTGGTGTCCCGAGACATCAGGGATGCTTACCTCCATGTCCCAAATTTGCCCTTATCACTAAGGGTACCTCAGGTTCGTGGTACAGAACTGTCACTATCAGTTTCAGACGCTGCCGTTTGGATTGTCTACGGCACCCCGGGTCTTTACCAAGGTAATGGCCGAAATGATGGTTCTTCTTCGAAGAAAAGGCGTCTTAATTATCCCTTACTTGGACGATCTCCTGATAAGGGCAAAGTCGAGGGAACAGTTGGAGGTCGGAGTAGCACTATCTCGGATACTGTTACAACAGCAGGGGTGGATTCTAAATATTCCAAAATCGCAGCTGATCCCGACAACAAGTCTCCTGTGCTTAGGGATGATTCTGGACACAGTCCAGAAAAAGGTGTTTCTCCCGGAAGAGAAAGCCAGGGAGTTATCCGAGCTAGTCAGGAACCTCCTAAAATCAGTGCATCATTGCACAAGGGCCATGGTAAAAAAAATGGTGACTTCCTTCGAAGCAATTCCAGTCGGCAGATTTCATGCAAGAACTTTTCAGTGGGATCTGCTGGACAAATGGTCCGGATCGCATCTTCAGATGCATCAGCGGATAACCCTATATCCAAGGACAAGGGTGTCTCTCCTGTGGTGGTTACAGAGTGCTCATCTTCTAGAGGGCCGCAGATTCGGCATTCAGTTTTGGATGTTGGTGACCACGGAGGCCAGCCCGAGAGGCTGGGGAGCAGTCACACAAGGAAAAAATTTCCAGGGAGTGTGATCAAGTCTGGAGATTTTTCTCCACATAAATATAGCTAAGGGTAAATTTATAATGCTCTAAGCTTAGCAAGACCTCTGCTTCAAGGTCAGCCGGTATTGATCCAGTGGGATAAAACATCACGGCAGTCGCCCACGTAAATAGACAGGGCGGCACAAGAAGCAGGAGGGCAGTGGCAAAAACTGCAAGGACTTTTCGCTGGGCGGAAAATCATGTGATAGCACTGTCAGCAGTGTTTCATTCCGGGAATGGAAACTGGGAAGCAGACTTCCTCAGTAGGCACGACCTCCACCCGGCAGAGTGGGAACTTCATGGGGAAGTTTTCCACATAATTGTAAACCGTTGGGAATTACCAAAGGTGGACATGATGGCGTCCCGTCTGAACAAAAAACGGGACAGGTATTGCGCCAGGTTAAGAGACCCTCAGGCAATAGCTGTGGACGTTCTGGTAACACCGTGGGTGTACCAGTCGGTGTATGTGTTCCATCCTCTGCTTTTCATACCTAAGGTACTGAGAATTATAAGACGTAGAGGAGTAAGAACTATACTCATGGCTCCGGATTGGCCAAGAAGGACTTGGTACCCGGAACTTCAAGAGATGCTCACAGAGGACTTATGGCCTCTGCCGCTAAGAAGGGACTTGTTTCAGCAAGTACCACGTCTGTTCCAAGACTTACCGCAGCTGCGTTTGACGGCATGGCGGTGGAACGCCGGATCCTAAGGGAAAAGGCATTCAGGAAGAGGTCATTCCTACCCTGGTCAAAGCCAGAAAGGAGGTGACCGCACAACATTATCACCACATGTGGCGAAAATATGTTGCGTGGTGTGAGGCCAGGAAGGCCCCACGAAGAAATTTCAACTCGGTCGATTCCTGCATTTCTTGCAAACAGGAGTGTCTATGGGCCTCAAATTGGGGTCCATTAAGGTTCAAATTTCGGCCCTGTCGATTTTTCTTCCAGAAAGAATTGGCTTCAGTTCCTGAAGTCCAGAAGTTTGTCAAGGGAGTATTGCATATACAACCCCCTTTTGTGCCTCCAGTGGCACTGTGGGATCTCAACGTAGTTCTGGGATTCCTCAAAACACATTGGTTTAAAACCAGTCAAATCTGTGGATTTGAAGCATCTCACATGGATAGTGAACATGCTCTTGGACCTGGCCTGGACCAGGCGAGTGTCAAATTGGTGGTTTTTTTCTCAAAAAAGCCCATATCTGTTTGTCCATTCGGACAGGGCAGAGCTGCGGACTCGTCCCCAGTTCTCTCCCTGAGGTGGTGTCAGTGTTTCACCTGAACCAGCTTATTGTGGTGTCTTGCGCCTACTAGGGACTTGGAGGACTCCAAGTTGCTAGATGTGGTCAGGGCCCTGAAAATATAGGTTCCAGGACGGCTGGAGTCAGGAAAACTGACTTGCTGTTATCCTGTATGCACCCAACAAACTGGGTGCTCTTGCTTTTAAGCAGACTTTTGCTAGTTGGATGTGTAATACAATTCAGCTTGCACATTCTGTGGCAGGCCTGCCACAGCCAAAATATGTAAATGCCCATTCCACAAGGAAGGTGGGCTCATCTTGGGCGGCTGCCCGAGGGGTCTCGGCTTTACAACTTTGCCGAGCGGCTATTTAGTCAGGGGCAAACACGTTTGTAAAATCCTACAAATTTGATACCCTGGCTAAGGAGGACCTGGAGTTCTCTCATTCGGTGCTGCAGAGTCATCCGCACTCTCCCGCCCGTTTGGGAGCTTTGGTATAATCCCCATGGTCCTTTCAGGAACCCCAGCATCCACTAGGACGATAGAGAAAATAAGAATTTACTTACCGATAATTCTATTTCTCGGAGTCCGTAGTGGATGCTGGGCGCCCATCCCAAGTGCGGATTATCTGCATTACTTGTACATAGTTACAAAAATCGGGTTGTTATTGTTGTGAGCCATCTTTTCAGAGGCTCCGCTGTTATCATACTGTTAACTGGGTTCAGATCACAGGTTGTACAGTGTGATTGGTGTGGCTGGTATGAGTCTTACCCGGGATTCATAAATCCTTCCTTATTGTGTACGCTCGTCCGGGCACAGTACCTAACTGAGGCTTGGAGGAGGGTCATAGGGGGAGGAGCCAGTGCACACCACCTGATCCTAAAGCTTTACTTTTTGTGCCCTGTCTCCTGCGGAGCCGCTATTCCCCATGGTCCTTTCAGGAACCCCAGCATCCACTACGGACTCCGAGAAATAGAATTATCGGTAAGTAAATTCTTATTTTCTCGTAGTCCGTACAGGATACTGAGGTCCACATTAGTACCATGGGGTGTAGACAGGACCACTAGGAGCCGTGGTCACTTTAAGAAATCAATAGTGTGCGCTGGCTCCTCTCTCTATGCCCCTCCTACCAAACTTAGTCTAGAAACTGTGCCCGAGGAGACGGACATACTTTGAGAGAATTATTTAAAAGAACAGTGGTGAGATTCGAACCAGCACACACAGACAAGAGGAAAACCATGCTAACCAAACTTGAACAGGAACAGCAACAGCTGAACCAACAACAATACTTAACCCAGTAACAGTGGAGGAAACCACGAAGCACTGGGCGGGTGCCCAGTATCCTCTACGGACTGCGAGAAAAGGATTTACCGGTAGGTAATTAAAAACAGGATTTTGATACCTACCGGTAAATCCTTTTCTCCTAGTCTGTAGAGAATGCTGGGGTCCACTTCATGACCATGGGGTATAGACGGTTTCGCAGGAGCCATGGGCACTCTTAAGACTTTTCAATGGGTGTGAACTGGCTCCTCCCTCTATGCCCCTCCTCCAGACCTCAGTTATAGGAACTGTGCCCAGGGAGACGGACATTTCGAGGAAAGGATTTACTTTAATACAGGGTGAGTATCCCTTATCCAAAATGCTTGGGACCAGATGTATTTTGGATATCGGATTTTTCAGTATTTTGGAATAATTGCATACCATAATGAGATATCATGGTGATGGGACCTAAATCTAAGCACAGAATGCATTTATGTTACATATACACCTTATACACACAGCCTGAAGGCAATTTTAGCCAATATTTTTTATAACTTTGTGCATTAAACAAAGTGTGTTTACATTCACACAATTCATTTATGTTTCATATACACCTTATACACACAGCCTAAAGGTCATTTAATACAATATATTTAATAACTTTGTGTATTAAACAAAGTTTGTGTACATTAAGTCATCAAAAAACAAAAGTTTCACTATCTCACTCTCATTAAAAAAAGTCCGTATTTCGGAATATTCCGTATTTCGGAATATTTGGATATGGGATACTCAACCTGTATTAGTGGTGAGATACATACCAGCTCACACCTAAACCATGCCACACAATATGGCATTCAACAGAACACACGCCAACAGGCATGAACCAATGACAGCAACATGCTGAAACTAATATAGCACAACTTGTGTAACTCTAATAACAAAACTGCAGGTAAAGTACGCACTGGGACGGGCGCCCAGCATCCTCTATGGACTAGGATTAAAGGATTTACCAGTAGGTATCAAAATCCTGTTTTCTCATACGTCCTAGAGGTTGCTGGGGTCCACTTCATGACCATGGGGTTTATACCACTCCAGTACGGGTGGGAGAGTGCGGATGACCCTGCAGCACCGATTGACCGAACTTGAGGTCTTCATCGGCCAAGGTGTCAAACTTGTAGAATTTTGCAAACGTGTTTGACCCCGACCAAGTAGCTGCTCGGCAAAGTTGCAATGCCGAGACCCCCCGGGCAGCCGCCCAGGATGAGCCCACGTTCCTAGTGGAATGGGCCTTCACCGACATCGGTAACAGCAATCCAGCCGTAGTATGAGCGTGCTGAATCGTACCTCTGATCCAACGCGCAATAGTCTGCTTGGAAGCAAGACAACCAATCTTGTTGGGAGCATACAGGAAAAACAAAGACTCTGTTTTCCATATTCGAGCTGTTCTAGCGACATAAATCTTCAAAGCCCTAACCACATCTAGAGACTTTGACTCAGTGAATGTGTCAGTAACCACTGGCACCACAATAGGTTGGTTTATGTGGAAAGATGAAACCACCTTTGGAAGAAATTTTGACGAGTTCTGAACTCTGCCCTATCTTCATGGAAGATCAGGTAAGGGCTCTTGTGAGACAAGGCCCCTAATTCAGACAACCGCCGTGCGGATGCCAATGCCAAAAGCATCACAACTTTCTAAGTGAGAAACTTCAACTCTATCTCTTGTAGAGGCTCAAACCAATCCGATTGAAGAAACTGCAACACCACGTTAAGGTCCCATGGTGCCACTGGAGGCACAAATGGAGGCTGGATGTGCAGAACCACTTTCACGAAGGTCTGAACCTCTGGAAGAGAGGCCAATTGTTTTTGGAAGAACACTGACAAGGCCGAAATCTGGACCTTGATTGACCCCAATCGGAGGCCCGCCTCCACACCAGCCTGCAGAAAATGGAGAAAACGTCCCAACTGAAACTCTTTCGTAGGAGCCTTCTTGGATTCACACCAAGACACATATTTTCTCCAAATACGGTGGTAATGTTTCGACGTTACTCCTTTCCTGGCCTGAATAAGGGTGGGGATGACTTCCTTGGGAATACGCTTTCAGGCTAGGATCCGGCGCTCAACAGCCATGCCATCAAACGTAGCCGTGGTAAGTCTTGATACACGCACGGCCCCTGCTGCAGCAGGTCCTCGCGAAGGGGAAGAGGCCGAGGATCTTCTATGAGCAACTCCTGAAGATCTGGGTACCAAACCCTCCTTGGCCAGTCTGGGGCAATGAAGATTGCTCAAACCCTTGTTCTTCTTATGATCCTGAGAACTTTTGGGATCAGCGGAAGTGGAGGGAAGACATACACTGACCGGAATACCCACTTGGTCACTAGCGCATCCACTGTTATTGCTTGAGGGTCTCTCGACCTGGAAACAATATTTCTGAAGCTTCTTGTTGAGACGAGATGCCATCATGTCTACTTGAGGAACTCCCCAAAGACTTGTCACCTCTGCGAAGACTTCTTGGTGGAGGCCCCACTCTCCTGGATGGAGATTGTGTCTGCTGAGGAAGTCTGCTTCCCAGTTGTCTACTCCCGGAATGAAAATTGCCGACAGAACCTTTACATGTCTTTCTGCCCATAGGAGGATCTTTGTCACCTCTGCCATTGCCGCTCTGCTTTTGGTTCCACCCTGCCTGTTTATGTACGTGACTGCTGTTACATTGTCCGACTGGATCTGCACGGGATGATCTTGAAGAAGATGTACCGCTTGTTGAAGGCCGTTGTAAATGGCTCTCAATTTCCGCACGTTTATGTAAAGGCAGGCTTCCTGACTTGACCATTTTCCTTGGAAGCTTTCCCCCTGAGTGACAGCTCCCCAGCCTCGGAGACTTGCATCCGTGGTTACCAGGACATAGTCCTGAATCCCGAACCTGCGTCCCTCTAGTAGGCGAGAACTGTGTAGCCACCACAGGAGCGAAATCCTGGCTTTTGACAACAGGATTATCTTCCGGTGCATGTGTAGGTGGGGTCCCGACCACTTGTCCAACAGGTCCCACTGGAAAACTCTGGCATGGAACCTGCCAAACTGTATGGCCTCGTAGGCCGCCACCATCTTCCCCAACAATCGAATGCACTGATGGATCGACACAATATCAATATCTGTTTTACCATTTTTTGGATTTCCAGAGCCTTTTCCACCGGAAGAAATACTCTCTGAACTTCTGTGTCCAGAATCATCCCGAGAAAAGACAATCTTGTCGTCGGTACCAACTGTGACTTTGGATAATTTATGACCCAACCGTGTTGTTGGAGTATTGACAGGGAGAGTGTGATGTTTTGTAACAACTGCTCCCTGGATCTCGCCTTTATCAGGAGATCGTCTAGATAAGGAATTATATTGACTCCTTTTTGACGCAGGAGAACCATCATCTCCGCCATCACCTTGGTGAATACCCTCGGCGCCGTGGAGAGACTGAAAGGTAACGTCTGGAATTGGTAATGGCAATCCTGAACCGCGAATCGCAAAAAATAAGCCTGGTGAGGAGGATAAATGGGAACATGCAGGTAAGCATCCTTTATGTCTACAGACACCATGTAGTCCCCCTCCTCTAGACTGGAAATCACTGCCCTCAGTGATTCCATTTTGAACTTGAATCGTTTCAAGTAGAGATTCAGATTTTTTTAGGTTTAGGATCAGTCGGACCGAGCCATCCGGCTTCGGAACTACAAAGGCTTGGATAAAAAACCTTCTCCTTACTGTGCCAGGACAATGACCTAATCTTGACATAATTTTTGAATTGCCGTTGTTACTGCCTCTCTTCCCAGAAGAGAAGCTGGCAAGGTCGATTTGAAAAATCGGCATGGGGGGACGTCTTGAAACTCTAGTTTGTACCCATGGGACACTATTTGTAAGACCCATTGGTCCAGGCCAGATTGAATCCAGATTTGGCTGAAAAGTTTGAGAGGTGCTCCCACCCGAGCGGACTCCTGCAAGGGAGCCCCAGCGTTATGCTGCAGATTTGGCAGAAGCAGGGGTGGACTTCTGCTCCTGCGATCCGGGAGACGCTGCGGATTTCTTTCCCTTTCCCCTTCCCCTACCTGCAAAAAAGGGGGAACCTTTGGCCTTTTTGTATTTGTTGGGCCGAAATGACTGTATGTGAGAGTGATGTGTCTTTTTCGCCGGTGTAGGAGCATAATGCAAGAATGTAGACTTACCTGCGGTAGCCGCCGAGACTAACGCATCCAGCCCATCACCAAACAAGGCCTCACCTTTATACGGGAGAGCCTCCATATTTCTTTTGGAATCTGCATCAGCATTCCACTGGCGAATCCACAACGCCCTCTGAGCCGATACTGCCATGGTAGCGGTTCTTGATCCCAAGAAACCAATATATTTCATGGTTTCCAGTACAACCGCAGCAGCGTCTTTGATATGACCTAACGTTAGGAGTATCTCGTCTCCGTCTATTGTGTCAATGTCTAATGACAAGTTTTCTGACCACTTTTCAATAGCACTACTCACCCACTCACAGACAATGGTAGGCCTGAGTAGTGTCCCATTGGCCACATCAATTGCGGTCTGTCGGCTCCTTAAGTGAAGCCATTCCAGGCGCAGGAATAAACACCTTTTCTCTTTTATGACAGGGCCCTGTCTAAAATGCGGGGTGACTCCCACCTTTTGGAAAAAGGTAAGCTTCCTTTTGGGAATCTGAAATTTCTTTTCAGTTTAAATCAGACTCACTCCAAGAAACTGTTCAACTCCTGAGGTGGAGAGAAAATGACATTACTTCTTTACTAAAGTAAACCCTCTCCTTGTGGTAAAAGAGGGGGCTTCGAAACTTCTAACACCTCCTTTATAGCTAAAACATGTTTTGAATGCTTTTTTGCTAACTTAGTACCTATTCCCCTGGAATCACTAGTGTCGACACAGGAATCAGAGTCCGTGTCGGTATCAGTTTGTACTACTTGTGCAAATTTGTATGTGACTCAGAAAGGTCCCTGTGGATGAAAGGCAGAACTATTAAAAATCTAATTTTCAACAGATTATTTTAATTTTCTGTATGAGATTCAGTCCAACCTCTTACTGATATGATTCACACTATCATGTAACCTTTCACCCAGTCAGGCTCTTGGTGTCATATTACACCTCTGTGTCCCTAACATGTCTCTACAGAGTTCCCTGCCACAGATATGTCACACACGTGCACAACCACACCACAGACACTCCGGGACTTATAGGGGACAGACCCACAGTAAAATCTGTCAGAGAGACACAGATAGGATTTGCCAGTTCACAACCCAGCGCCAGTAACACAAATGTCTGTGAACACAAAATGCCCACTGGCATGCAGCGTTTTTATAATGTTAATCACACAATTATATAGCACCAAATCAACTGTGGCCCCCCCCTGTTTTGCACCCTGATACTTGTTCAGTAGTGGAGGAGGACCAGCGTTGTCTCTGCAGCCTGAGGGGAGAGAGAAAATGGCGCTGAGCAGTGTGCTGGCTGACTGAGGAGGAAGGTCCACTCTTCAATGGTGTGTTTCTCCTCAGCTTTTATGAGGTAATTTTTTATACTGGTGGTACCCCTTATTTATGCCAGTTTCCATAGGTTTCATGCTGCCCAGGGCGCCCCCCCTCCCCCGCGCCCTGCACCCTGCAGTGAATATGGCCCTTAGTTCCAGAATGTTGATCGGAAGAATGGTTTCCTGACTTGACCATTTTCCTTGGGTGACTGCTCCCCAACCTCTGAGGCTTGCGTCTGTGGTTAGCAGAATCCAATTTTGAATCCCGAACTTTCGGTCCTCCATCAGGTGAGAAGTCTGAAGCCACCACAGAAGAGAAATCCTGGCTTTTGGCGACAGACGTATCCTCTGGTCGTATCCTCTGGTGCATGTGAAGATGCAATCCAGACCATTTGTCCAACAGATCCAGCTGGAAGGGCCTTGCGTGAAACCTTCCATACTGCAGTGACTCGTAAGAGTCTACCATCTTCCCCAGTAGGCGAATGCATAGATGCACCGATATCCATGTCGGTCTTAGAACGTCCCGCACCATTGACTGAATTACCAATGCCTTTTCCAATGGAAGGAATACCTTCTGTGCCTCAGCATCCAGAATCATCCCCCGGGAACGGAAGCCTGCGTGTTGGTTCCAGGTGAAATTTTGGCAGGTTCAGAATCCGCCCGTGATACTGGAGTAGTCGTGTTTAGAGGGCAATGTTGTCTAACAACCTCTCCCTGGATGGTGCTCCCTGGATCCATCTTGAATTTGAACACCCATAAGAGGGCCGTAACTATGGGGGGGGCTAGGGGGGCAGGCGACCTGGGCGCGGAAAGAAAGAGGGCGCTGTCGCGGGGGTTGAAGATGCGCCGGGGTTGAAGACGCGCTGCTCCTGCTCCTCTGCGCCGGGTTGCTCCGGAGATCTGTTTCACGGAAATACGTGTGTGGAGCCTGGAGGCGGTAACCGGGGCATGCAGGACGGCGCAGGGTTGAAGAGGCGCCGTCCCCGCACCGCCGGGACGGTCAGGAGAGCTGCTAACCGGAGACACATGCCTCTGCCACACACATGCAAGCCTCTGCCTGTGACACTTCAGAAACTGAGAGGAGTCTGGAAAGGTAGGGACAGGCGGTCAGCTATACAGTATATGTACAATATGTGTGTGCTGTGTACTGTAACCCAGTGTGTATGTGTGTGTTAGAGCAGGGAGCAGTGAGCAGTGCAATGTAACCTTGTGTGTGTGTTGGAGCAGTGAGCAGTGCAGTGTAACTGTGTGTGTGTGTGTGTGTGTGTGTGTGTGTGTGTGTGTGTGTGTGTGTGTGTGTGTGTGTACTGGAGCATTGTAGAGTATCCTAGTGTGTGTCTGCTGGAGTGATGCAGTGTAACCCTGTGCGTGGGTGTGTGTTGGAGCAGTGCAGTGTAAACCGTGTGTGTGTGTGTGTGTGTGTGTGTGTGTGTGTGTGTGTGTGTGTGTGTGTGTGTACTGGAGCATTGTAGAGTATCCTAGTGTGTGTCTGCTGGAGTGATGCAGTGTAACCCTGTGCGTGGGTGTGTGCTGGAGCATTGCAGTGTAACCGTGTGTGTGTACTGGTGCAGTTCAGTATAACCCGATGTGTGTGCTGGAGCAGTGCAGTGTAACCAGGTGTTGTGTGTGTATGCTGGAGTACCCGGGGTGGGTACTTCATTTGTATGTATAGGAGGGGTGTATTTAATCACAGTATATTGGGGTATGTGTATATACAGGGGCATGTACACAGTATATGTTTAATGTGGTGGTATGTGTATATTCAGGGGCCATACTGTGTTTATTGATTGTGTGTACATGTACAGGAGGATGTATTTCTGTATATTGGGTGAGGGGGTGCGCCAAATGACTGCCTTGCCCCGGGTGACAGATACCCTAGTTTCGGCCCTGCCCATAAGTAAGGGTTCAGTGACTTGAGGTTTAAAATGGGCCTTACCGAACCGTCTGGTTTCGGTATCACAAACAGGTTGGAATAATAACCCTTGTTTTGCAGTTGAAGTGGAACTGGAACAATGGGGTTGATCGCACGCTGTCGATTTTCGCAGCGCAGCGATCAGGTTATTACTGCGCATGCGTATTAACTGCAATGCACACGCGCGTTGTACGGGTACAAACAGCATCGTTGCTGGGCAATGCTTCTAGCGACGAATCCATTTGCACGGGTGATCGCAAGGAGATTGACAGAAAGAGGGAGCTTATGGGTGTCAACTGACCGTTTTCTGGGAGTGGTAGGGAAAACGCAGGCGTGTCCAGGTGTTTGCAGGGCGGGCGTCTGACGTCAATTACGGGACCGGACAGGCTGCAGTGATCGCAAGGGCTGAGTAAGTTCAGACCTACTCTGAAACTGTAAAAAACTTTTTCGTCCCACTCGGCTGCACATGCGATCGCACACTTGCAAAGCGAAAATACACTCCCCCGTGGGCGGCGACTATGCGTTTGCACGGCTGCAGCAAAAAGAAGCTAGCGAGCGATCAACTCGGAATGAGGGCCCATGACCTGAGTACCAGTTTTTGAATTGCTGCCTGTAAAGTCATGCTTGCTTCTAGAGAAGCTGGAAAGCCTGATTTGAAGAATCTGTGAGGTGGGAGTTCCTGAAACTCCAGTCTGTAGCCCTGGGAGATAAGATCTTTGACCCATGGATCCAGGCATGATGTAGCCCATAGGTGACTGAAATATCTTAATCGGGCTCTCACCTGCCTGTCTTCCAGGCAGTGTGGTTCACATCTTTCCTGGAATCCACATCCGCAGTCCACTGGCGTAGCCACAAGCCCCTGCGTGCTGATACTGCCATGGCAGTGGTGCGTGCGTTGAACAAACCAATTTCGTTTATGGCCTCCACCATAAAATTAGCAGAGTCCTGTATATGCTGTAGGAGTAGAATTATCTTCCCCCTGGATAAGGAATCTAACCTGTCATTTAGATTACCTGACCATTTTGCAATGGCCCTAGTGATCCATGCACAAGCAATAGTGGGTCTCTGGGCCACACCAGCAGCTGTGTACAGGGATTTGAGAGTGGTCTCAATTTTTCGGTCAGCCGTGTCCTTTAAGGAGGCTTCCCCAGGAACAGGTAAGACTATCTTACGTGACAACCTAGATACCGATACGTCAACAATCAGTGGATTTTCCCACTTTTTCCTATCATCCTGAGGAACCGGGAAGGATGTGAGTAACCTTTTAGGGATCTGAAACTTCTTGTACGGATTAACCCAAGTTTCTTCAAACAGAGAATTTAACTCCTTTGAAGCAGGGAAAGTAGCAGAGGATAAGTTTTTTTACATTAAAATAAGATTCCTCATCCACCTCCGCCACCTTGTCAGGAATGTGCAGGACTTCTCTAACAGCTTCTATCGGGGCCTGTATTCCTTGTGACAGGGCTGCATCCCCCCCCCCACATGAGTCCACTTCACCCTCCTCCGCATCTGATAAGTCATCGTCATCATCAGTGTCAGCCTGCAGGATTTGGGCCGGAGTATGCTTTTGTGGACAAATAGCAGGGGTCTGAGACGCTGGTATGGGAACTGAATCTCTAGTCATCAGGTCCTCCACAGACTGTCTTAAGTATTGAGTCTCTTTCTAATTATGGGATAATTTATTAGAGATATGTGAGATCGTCCCTTTAAGGGAATCCAACCATGCGGGTTCAGATCCTCTCGCCTGAGAATATGTACTATCCTGGGTACACTGTAGTGAATCCCCCGTGGAAGACAAACACTCTGCTGGGCAGGAAACACACTCCCTTGACACACACAATCACACACAGTAAAGGTGAAAGCACAGTTAATCCACACAGAGCCCGCAGGGAGACACAGAGAAGATGGAGCCAGCCACACCACGCCCTTTGTGCTAAAGCAAAGCTCAGCTGGGTCGCAAACTAAGCTCCTTAATAGGACTTCGTATTCTAACACCACTCCCCCTTCCTTACTATGATCTCTTGGTACCGTTGAGGAAACGTGGCATCTTTGTGGAGGAGCTGCGCTTCCCTGCGCTAACCGGGACGCCGGCAACCTACTCACTACTCTTTTTACTTCTGGCTCTGCTAGGGGTGGCTGCATGCTGCGGGACTGTACGCTCGCCGTGGTGGGGCATGCAAATAGGAACCTCAGGAGCTCAGTGTCCTGCCAGCTGGGAACGGGACCATTAACCCTATAGGAGGTTGGGCCCTTCCCCCCCTAAGTCCCATGAAGCAGGCAGACTGGTGCCAACCAGCCCTGTCTGAAAACAACAAACAGAAAATAAATGCAGAAAACTCTTCAGGAGCTTCCCTAAGCGCAACTGGCTCCTCCGGGCACATTTTCTAAACTGAGTCTGGTAGGAGAGGCATAGAGGGAGGAGCCAGCGCACACTGTTGATTTCCTAGACTCCTAGTGGACCCCTCTATACCCCATGGTACTAATGTGGACCCCAGTATCCTCTAGGACATAAGAGAAATGAAAAGTGAAAACAAAATGTATGTCTCTTAATGTACCTAATAAGTATGAAACAAGTACATAAATTAACTAAATTAACAGCAGTACTTTGTGCCAAAACACAACAGAAGTTGTTAGTAAGTTTTGTGGACCAGTTTTAAAGGGGATCAGTACTAGATCCCGGCAGAGTGTGGATAAATGTAGTTACTTTGTTAAAGATACTGGGGTCTATTCATGAAGCAGTGAAAAGAGCGGAGAAGTGAGCCAGTGGAGAAGTTGCCCATGGTAACCAATCAGCACTGAAGTAACATTTATAATTTGCATACTATATAATTATACAGAGCAGATGATTGGTTGCCATAGGCAACTTCTCCACTGGCTCACTTCTCCACACTTTTCACTGCTTCATGAACAAACCCCAGATTCCCTAGAAAACTGCATACATTGAACCACCCATAAGACAGAAAGTACCATTACTCATTAAGCAATCACATAATGTGACGGCTTAGGAAGTGCTGCTATCTACACTCGCCATGAGAACACTGAGTGGGTTGGGTAGTGCATCAATAGCACAGGGTTTTGTCTGAAAAGGCTGCTCTGGGAAGTTAGGGACTTAATTCTGGAAATGGCTATTCCACAGCCAATTCTTTGTCAAGGCTGTTTTAGGACATCTGCAATACAATAGAATGCCTGTATTAGTGGCATGGCTCATTAGCAATTCCAGTATAATGATTATCTTAGGAGGCTTGCAGGAATCAGCAACTTACCTGCTCTTTCATCCATAAATAATTTCTTGTTATTGTTAAAACTGGACCATTTAGCTGTGCTAAAAACTTTGCGACCCATCAAATGTGATAGTATTCATGTAGCAAGTCTTTTTTTCTAATATTCCTTAGATACAAAATATTACAGAAATGTCCAATGTTGCACTAATGTAATATACTGTAAGTTGGTCACTGTGTTTTATAGATTTCATTCTAAAATAAATGGTGATACTGGAAGTGAAAATCACAATAGAATAATCCAGTGGTTCTCAAACTTTTTTGAATCACGGCACACTAGAGTATCGGAATTCTTTTCACGGCACCCCTAGGCCAAAAGTTTCTTACTAAGAAATTTAGAAATAAATATTAAAATATGTTAGTTGTGTTTATATATCATCCTTTGGTTCAGTTATGTGGTGGTGGACAAGATTTGCTTCTGTATGTCTACACAGTTTATGATTGGCAGTCACCAGCACTGGTTTTGCCTATTACATTGACCATAAATAATTTGAACTGGTCCTGGAACACCAATCCAAGGCACCCCTGCAAGTGTCCCGAGGCACCCCAGGGTGCCATGGCACACAGTTTGAGAACCACTCTGATAAACTATAGTTGATAAACCGAGACAGAGAGACTTGTATTTTGAATATTAAACAAAAAAACTAAGGAACAATAAGATGAGGGATTAAAGCCATGTACACACTAGAGCAATATCGGCACAATATTGTTTCTTAACAATATATTGCCTACATCGCTCAGTGTGTACAGGGGATTGCACGCTCCCACAGACGCTAGCGATGGACTCTTGGTTGTATGTTCTGCACATAAAACAAAGCATTGTCGCTAGCGTCCTGTAGTATGCTAATGTAGGATGGAACATGGACGGAGCATCACCCGTCGGAACAAATCCCCATCGCTCTAGTGTGTACCCGGCTTAAGATAGCAGTTTAAGCAGTGAGGAGAGAGCTACAGTACACATAAAAACAGGGTGCAGAAATACAGGGCGGGACTATTAAATGGGCTCTGCATAAGTTTATCAGGCAGGAAAATACACTGGCCAGTGCACTCCCCACAACAAAACAAAGGAGACAACACAAATATAATTGTTTGGTATTGGCTGTAAATCTGAAACTGTGGGCCTAATTCAGAGTTGATCGCAACAGCGACTTTGTTAGCAGTTGGGCAAATCCATGTGCACTGCAGGGGAGGCAGATATAACATGTGCAGAGAGAGAGAGATTTGGGTGTGGTGTGTTCAGACTGAAATCTAAATTGCAGTGTAAAAATAAAGCGGACAGTATTTACCCTGCATAGAAACAATATATCCCACGCAGGGGCAAACGCAGGATTTTTAGTGGGGGGTTTCCATAATAAATATATATATATATATATATATATATATAGGGCGGAAAATAGTGGCACTCACTCGGACTTCTATAATATCCAATAAACGGGCATTGACTAATCTGCGCTCTTACACAGACATTGTGATCCGTGCCGCCGATAAGGGGGGCGGCATAGTGATATTAAATCTCACAGATTATAAACGTGAAATTTATTCACAACTCAGTGATACTGAAGTCTATAAACAATTGGAGCAAGATCCTACAATCCAATACAAGACTGAATTGGACAATATATTAACAGAAGCATCAGAGGAAGGTATTATCTCTGTGGCCATGTCCAAGAATTTAAAACAGGAGTTTCCAATAGCTCCTGTATTCTACACCATACCCAAAATTCATAAGAACATGACTAATCCGCCGGGCAGGCCTATTATTGCAGCTAGAGACTCACTCTATTACAAAATTTCCCAGTATATCGATATATACTTGCAACCAGTGGTACAAAAACAGCAGATGTATTTGAAAGATACCACAACTTTCCTCAAAAGATTGCAACAGTATACACCTTTGCCACCCGGTTGTATATTATGTACTATGGATGTGGTGTCTCTGTACACTAATATACCACATGAAGAAGGCCTTACAGCAACAAAAACCCTCCTCCTCAATGACAGAGACTATGACGGTCCAGATATAGACTTTCTGATTCAGCTCCTGAGACTCACACTGAAACGCAACTACTTTCTATTCGATGGCCACTGGTATAACCAGCAAAAAGGGTGTGCGATGGGATCCTGCGTGGCCCCGGCGTTCGCCAATTCCTTCATGTTCGCCAAAGAGAAGGAATTATTATTCAATTTACCAGATTTTGCACAAAGGGTAATATGGATCACAAGATTCATAGATGATGTGTTCCTGATATGGCAAGGAAATACGCAAGAACTTGAACAAGTCATCACAAAAATCAACTCCATTGACCGTAACATCAAATTTACTTATACCATTAGTGACACAAAGGTCAATTTCCTGGACGTTAAAGTGTCACTGGAAGGTAACCTGTTGTACACTGATCTTTATAAAAAGCCAACAGACCGTAATACATACCTGCATGCCTCCAGCCTACATCCCCCGGCCTGTATAGGGGGCATACCTTACTCCCAGTTTTTGAGGGTACGGAGAATAACAGATACAAAAGAGAAAGCAGAAACAGCCATTAAAGAAATGATGCAGATGTTTCTGGATAAAGGCTACAGATATGAGGATCTGGTCCATGCTAAAAACAAAGCTCTGGCAAAGTCAAGATCGCAGCTGATGGAACCAAAATTTAAAAATCCATCAAAGGAGAAATCCCTACCTTTTGTACAACAATACCAACCAGACAGTGTGTTTAATGTCAACACAGCTAAAGATTTGTGGCCGATTGTCACCCTTGACCCTGAGCTAAAGGGTTTTAAAAACCATAAAATCTTGCCCAGCTTCTCCAGAAAAAAGAACCTTAAAGATCTTTTGGTGGTCAACGACATCACACGCCTCCAATCAGCACCAAAACAGAATTTTCTTTCTCGTAAACCAGGCTGTTATAAGTGCACTGGTTGCACAACATGCAGCTATTTGGAGCCTGGTAATACCTTCAATCATCCACATACCGGGAAGAAAATTGATATTAAACATATTTTGACCTGCACCAGCAAGTATGTAATATACTTCATACGTTGCCCATGTGGACTAATGTATATTGGTAAGACTACCTGCACCTTAAGAGAAAGAATGGCGACACACAGAATGTCGATCAGACATGCTTTAGAAGGCTCAGATGCAGAACAGCCTGTTGCTAGGCATTTTAAACTGCACCGACACAATTTGTCCACCTTGCGCTACAAACTTATTGATCATGTCCCCCCAAATATAAGAGGAGGAGATAGAGGCAAGAAACTCCTACAAATGGAAGCAAGATGGATCCACTTTTTGGACACTGTGTCACCAAAAGGACTAAACGAACAATTGAATTTTAATTGCTTTATTTGATTGGTTGTTTTTTTTCTAGTTTAAAATGCTCTGCTTTCCCTCTGTTTGAATATTAATGTCATCTCATGCCTAGTTGAGTATTATAGTTATAACCTGGTATCGGGTCTCCTTTTCTTATTAAGACATTGCGGCTTGTTAGCTTACAATCAAGGTGTTGGGATTTTCACATTATGTTATTCATGTTGCTAGGATACGGAGGGTTCGGCACATGCGCACAAGAGCGCACGTCGCGGGATCGTGACGTCACCGACCCTGCGCCCATCAGTCTTCGTTTTCCATGTGGGTGTCTTCACGGGTTTCTTGGTATAAAGGTAAGCTTCTTTTTAATGTACTTTGTTCTGACGAAAGTTTTGACAATAAAACTGAAACGTTAACCTGCAGAGGCGTACTGCGCCCGTTTATTGGATATTATAGAAGTCCGAGTGAGTGCCACTATTTTCCGCCCTATATATCACCTTGCTGCTCAGCATTGTATTGGAGGCACCGAGGCATCTAAACAGTTTGGAGACGGAGTGCCGGCATCTCTACACCGTATATATATATATATATATATATATATATATATTCAGCAGGAGCCGAGTGCCGGAGCAGAATTTGTGTGTATATATATATATATATATATATATATATATATATATATATATATATATATATAGTAAAATTATAAAGCAGCAGGTGAGAATATATATATGTACCGTATACAGCGAAGGCAGGTGAGGTAGCACTCGCAGGCCTTTCCAAACAAATATATTTAGGCGACTTGCACCAAACGCTTAATCTTTGTTTGCATGAAATGCTTAGTTTGATTAAGCTTTTGGTGCAAGTCGCCTAAATATATTTGTTGCTTGGAAAGCCCTGTAAATGTCACCTCACCTGCCTTCCCTGCATGGATAGGACGGCACCTAGGCAATATCTAACATTGGGGCGGAGTGCCGGCATCTTTGGTGTAATATATATATAAATATATATAATATATATATAATAATGTATACACACATATACAGAGACAAGGGAGGCACGGGCAGCAACACAGAGAGAGAGAGGCATGGGGTTAGAGAGGGGGGGGACACATTGGGAGAGAGAGAAGCATTAGGAGGGGAAGGAGGAGGGGGAGAGGTGCATGGAGAGAGGGAGCATGGGGAGGGTTATGAGAGAGAGAGGGAACATGGAGAGTGGGGTTCATGGGGAGAGAGAGAGGGAGGGGGCATAGGATGAGAGAAATAGTGGCATGGGGGAGAGAAAGAGTCAGCATCAGCGGCAGAATGAGGTGAGGTGCAGTTACCTGAGGTCGGGAGAAGGCTACCCATATTGTGCAGTGGCTACAGCGGGCTCCTGCAACCCAGCAAGACTTAGGCTGGGTGGACAATGAAGGACAGGCAGAGCGGCGTGGGCGGAGAGAAGAGGAGAGGATAGGAACTGACGCGGGACTCGGCGGGAGGATAGGCTGCAGAGGGACGCGGCTGATGACGGCAGCAGGACAGTATAAGGGAGGAGCGCTGCCGTATTACAGGCACACTGTTGCCAGAGCTCCTCATCTTAGAAAAAAATATATCTGTATATTGGTCAGCTGCGCTGAGTGATCAGCGGGCAGGGGGGGTTTCCAGGTACTCAAAACCATGTGCACTGCAGGGGAGGCAGATATAACATTTGCAGAGACAGTTAGATTTGGGTGGGTTATATTGTTCCTGTGCAGAGTAAATACTGGCTGCTTTATTTTTACACTGCAATTTAGATTTCAGATTGAACACACCCCACCCAAATCTAACTCTCTCTCCAAATGTTACATCTGCTCCCCCCCCTGCAGTGCACATGGTTTTGCCCAACTGCTAACAAATTTGCTGCTACAATCAGGTCTGCATTACCCCCTGTATTATTTACATGCAAAATTGTAGTAAATGTAAATTAATATGCCATTCTACTTTACAGCTATACTGTTCTCAAAAATGTTAGAAATAAATGAACATGATAAATCTTGCTGTGATCTTAAATTACATTCCCTGCTCAAACTTTTCTAAAGGAATCTCAGTAGAAAATAACTGAAGTACTTAACATAAGAAATGACTCTGCACATAGCCATTCATGTAAGAATATTGGCCCTCATTCCGAGTTGATCGCTCGCTAGCTACTTTTAGCAGCCGTGCAAACGCATAGTCGCTGCCCACGGGGGAGAGTATTTTAGCATAGCAGGAGTGCGAACGCCTGTGCAGCAGAGCGGCAGCAAACACATTTTGTGCAGAACAAGACCAGCCCTGTAGTTACTTATTCTGTGAGATGATTGCTGTGACGAAGGTCCCGGTATTGACGTCAGTTACCCGCCAGCAAAGTCCCGGCCATGCCTGCGTTTTTCCAAACAATCCCAGAAAACAGTCAGTTGCCACCCAGAAACTCCCACTTTCTGTCAATCTCCCTGCATTCGCCAGTGCGACTGAAAGCGTTGCTAGAACCTGTGCAAAACCACAATTGCTCTTTGTACCCGTACACCGCGCGTGCGCATTGCGGTGCATACGCATGCGCAGTTTTGCCGTTTTTTTAAATGATCGCTATGCAGCGAACAACGGCAGCTAGCGATCAACTCGGAATGAGGGCCATTATGTCCAGTGTCTCACATTGTAACTTGAGAAGAATTTCAACATTTGTATATGGTGTAAGGAAATTGGTTATCGTCAGACAAAAGAAGCATTTTATTGTTATTCTCTCCCATCTCCAATACCGGATCACACCCGGGAATTGGAAACGGGTCCTTCCCGGTGGGATCCAGTATTGGGGCCTCAGTGCTGGCTTCCCGACCCGCCAATATGCTGGGTCGGTTGCCATAGCAGCGGGGGGTGGAGCTAGCAGCGAGGGCAGGGGTGGAGGCGGCGCAGAGATGAACTCATCTCCCTATGTAGTAAATGGGTCTCGGGGCGCATCGCCCTGTGAACCCGTTTACACTGCCACTGACCTGCTATTCAACCCAGGAATAACCCTTCTTATTACCAGGGTTAAATTACCGGGTCAGGCGACCCAGGAATTCTGCAAGGCTCCTTTCACATCGTACATGCCGGGTTGATACCGGGTTATTTTTGCTATGTGAAAGGGGTATAACATATGTTAATTTCTCAGATTATTATTATTATTATTACATTTTATTTATAAGGCACCACAAGTGTTTCGCAGCGCCGTACAAAGGACAGTACAGGGAGACAAAACTTAGCATTACAGTAAAAAAATAACAAAAATAGAGTACAGGTAACAAAGAGCACCACAATTCTCAAAACATAATACAGCTAAGAGTAAGTAGCGAGGGAGTAATCATCGTACTACTTGGGGCTGGCGGCCATAGGTGGAGATGAGCCTTTACCAGCAGGAGAAAGCAGGTAAAGATGGTTGCCGAGTAGGTGAGAGCTGCGAGTGAAATGTGATAGCACCGTATAGTGGGGAAAGCGGAGTGCTTGACAGTGGGGAAACAGGCACATACAAGGTAGATGTGAAAATAATTTTATCCCATTTACATTTTGGATTCCACATAAAATTTGTGGTTGAGGCAAAATGTGAGCACAGAAATGTCCAGCACCAAAAGGCATATACATTTGTCTGCTGTACTCAGTAGGCCAGATATGATGGCTTCAATAATAGGAAACAATAACTGGTATTTGGATGTCTGATGACTGATGTACATCTGTACAACCCGTTCAAAATTATTCCAGTAACATTTCCTAGCAACTTCACGTACTACTTCTTCATTAAAAGAGTTGGCCACTAGCAATTGGCCCCTGTTTGGAAAATGCTTAGCATCAACTTAAACTGATCCTTTAAAGGGGCATACACATTTGGCTGTTTCCAATCAGTCAGAATGACAATTCGTTCAAATTGTCCAGCATGTACGCACTATCACGATGCCAATGTGCGTTCCTGCTGGACGTTGGTCGCGTCTTCTGATCTTCTGAACATGCAGGAAGATTTGTAAATTTGTTAACAACAGCATAAAATTGGATGTGGCCACTGACGATGCCTAGTAAAATTGCACCATGTGTATGCACTATGGGGCTTATTCAGGTTTGTTAGGAAACCAAAAAAGCACACCAATGGGTAAAAGCATGTTGCACTGCAGATGGGGCAGATGTAACATGTGCAGAGAGATTTAGATTTGGGTGGGTTATTTTGTTTCTGTGCACAGTAAATACTGACTGCTTTTTATTTACATTACAATTTAGATTTCAGTTTGAACACACCCCACCGATATCTAAATCTCTCTGCACATGTTACTACTTCCCCATCTGCAGTGCACATGGTTGTACCCATTAGTGTACTTTGTTGGTTTGCTAACAAACCTGAATAAGGCCTAATATTGTTTGTCTGGGAGTTCCAGGGAGTTCAAGGGAAATTGTTGACGACATTGCATTATATGCAAGTCGTCTCGTGTGTACCCAGCTTTAGAATACAGAGAACTTCATTTTTACTTGTGAATGGAGGAGGTAAGTGTTTCTAAACAGTCAATAAAATGCTACAAATAATTCAGTGTCTAAGTTAATGGCATCTGAGCAGCAGCTAATCCATCAGCCGCCACTCTCTTGAAATAGGTGACCCCTGGCACTGAACTGAAGCGCCACTGCCATTTTGAATTATACATTTTAGTATTGCAAGACTAAAAAAAAAAAAGTTACATAAAGTAGTGGGAGCAGTGATTCCGTTACCAGATTATTCTCATCTTAATGTTTGACATAAACTTATAGGGGTATATGCAATTGCGGTCGAATTCCCAAAAATGTCGAAAAACGGGACATTTTCGCCAAAAAAAAAAAATCGACAATGCAATTCAGTACTTTTCGTAAAATAAAACGGCCATTCCAAATTCGACTTTTGAAATTCGACATTTGTCAAATTCGACATTTCTGCAATGGTACAAATGCGGCATTTCGACAAAAGTATATTCAATTGAAGATTGCAAATTCGACAACAGTGCTTTTAGACAGTAAATTCGTCATTTTCAATCCGCCACACTTTGCTGGCGGAATCTAATTAAAAAATTTAAAAACATGTTTTTTTTGGTGTTTTTTTTATTGGTAATAGCATATCTATTTATATTAGAAGGGATTAGGTACTTGGTTTGTCTATTTAGGAGGCACAAGTATTATTTATATATTAAAAAAAATATATATATATTTTTTTTAAATGGAATGGGGTAAAAATCAGAAAAAAAAATGCGTGGGGTCCTCCCTCCTAAGCATAACCAGCCTCGGGCTCTTCGAGCCGGTCCTGGTTGCCAAAATACGGGGGGGGAAATGACAGGGGATCCCCCGTATTTTAACAACCAGCACCGGGCTCTGCGCCTGGTCCTGGTGCAAAAAATACGGGGGACAAAAAGAGTAGGGGTCCCCCGTATTTTTTGTACCAGCACCGGGCTCCACTAGCTGGACAGATAATGCCACAGCCGGGGGTCACTTTTATACAGCGCCCTGCGGCCGTGGCATTAAATACCCAACTAGTCAACCCTGGGCGGGGTACCCTGGAGAAGTGGGGACCCCTTCAATCAAGGGGCCCCCCCTCCAGCCACCCAAGGGCCAGGGGTGAAGCCCGAGGCTGTCCCCCCCATCCAAGGGCTGCTGCGGATGGGGGGCTGATAGCCTTGTTGAAAATGTAAGAATATTGTTTTATGCAGAAGAACTACAAGTCCCAGCAAGCCTCCCCCGCAAGCCGGTACTTGGAGAACCACAAGTACCAGCATGCGGGGTGGGAAACTGGCCCACTGGTACCTGTAGTTCTACTGCAAAAAAAATACCCAAATAAAAACAGGACACAGACACCGTGAAAGTATAACTTTATTACATACATGCAGACACACATACTTACCTATGTTGACACGCCGACTCTGGCCACGTCTCCAATGTCGACGTCCGGGGTACCTGGAAATAAAATTATACTCACCTGATCCAGTGTCCGGTTCTTTTATTGTAATCCGCGTACTTGGCAAAACAAAAAAACGTATTTACCCGAACCAGACGGACTGAAAGGGGTCCCATGTTTACACATGGGACCCCTTTCCCCGAATGCAGAGACCCCCCGTGACTCCTGTCACAGAAAGGTCCCTTCAGCCAATCAGGAAGCGCCACTTCGTGGCACTCTCCTGATTGGCTTTGCGCGTCTGAGCTGGCAGACAGCGCATCGCAAAGCTCCCTCCATTAGTTTCAATGGTGGGAACTTTGCGGTCAGCGGTGGGGTTACACGCGGTCAGCGGCTGACCGCGGGTGGCCTCACCGCTGACCGCAAAGTTCCCACCATAGAAGATAATGGAGGGAGCTGTGCGATGCGCGTCTGACAGCTCAGACGCGCATACAGCCAATCAGGAGAGTGCCACGACGTGGCGCTTCCTGATTGGCTGAAGGGACCTTCTGTGACAGGAGTCACGGGGGGTCTCTGCATTCGGGGAAAGGGGTCCCATGTGTAAACATGGGACCCCTTTCAGTCCGTCTGGTTCGGGTAAATGCGTTTTTTTGTTTTGCCAAGTACGTGGATTACAATAAAAGAACCGAACACTGGATCAGGTGAGTATAATTTTATTTTCAGGTACCCCGGACGTCGACATTGGAGACGTGGCCAGAGTCGGCGTGTCAACATAGGTAAGTATGTGTGTCGGCATGTATGTAATAAAGTTATACTTTCACGGTGTCTGTGTCCTGTTTTTATTTGGGTATTTTTTTTGCAGTAGAAATACAGGTACCAGCGGGCCCGTTTCCCCCCGCATGCTGGTACTTGTGGTTCTCCAAGTACCAGCCTGCGGTGGAGGCTTGCTGGGACTTGTAGTTCTTCTGCAAAAAACAATATTCTTTCATTTTTACACATGGCTATCAGCCCCCCATCCGCAGCCCTTGGATGGGGGGGACAGCCTCGGGCTTCACCCCTGGCCCTTGGGTGGCTGGGAGGGGACCCCTTGATTGAAGGGGTCCCCACTCCTCCAGGGTACCCCGGCCAGGGGTGACTAGTTGGGTATTTAATGCCACGGCCGCAGGGCGCTGTATAAAAGTGACCCCCGGCTGTGGCATTATCTGTCCAGCTAGTGGAGCCCGGTGCTGGTACAAAAAATACGGGGGACCCCTACTCTTTTTGTCCCCCGTATATTTTGCACCATGACCAGGCGCAGAACCCCGCTGCTGGTTGTTAAAATACGGGGGATCCCCTGTCATTTTTTTCCCCGTATTTTGGCAACCAGGACCGGCTCAAAGAGCCCGAGGCTGGTTATGCTTAGGAGGGGGGATCCCACGCAAATTTTTTTCGGGTTTTTTACAGTTTTTTAAACATTTTTAAAAATCTAATCAAAATCCGTCAAATCGGTCGTTTTTTCGACAGCGGGACTGTCGAATTCGTTTTTTATTGAATATGTCGAATTCCGGCACCCACCTGCCGGAATTCGACGGTCGAATTGTGTCGAATTTAAAAACGGGCGAAAAAAAGACGCAATTCGCCCGGAATTGCATATACCCCATAATGTAAAAAAAAGAACAGAAGAAAAATGGGAAAAGGTAGCCTTTTATACATGCATTATTGATAAATATGAAAAGCCTGCACTAACCTTTCTTGTAGTTACTATTACTTTTATCATTTTTTAAATAGTTCAATGCCCATCCATGAAAACATGAAGAGTATCGAAGAGTATCTTGTCCTCTCTTGTCTTCTTCCCTAAACACTTTTATGAACATGAAAACAAAAAAAAGCCATGGCCAGGGGCGGATTGGGAACAAAAAGCGGCCCTGGAAAAATTTGTACTAGTGGCCCCACATGGGCAGCACCAGAGGTGTAAGGTCTAGCCATGGGCCATGGCAGCAGCACCCTCCCCCCAAAACTTTCCAGATAGTGGGCATGTCTAGCATCAAGGGGGAAGTTAAAAGGAAATACAATTAAATATTATGAGCACATTATATGATACACCTTTAGAATTTAGGAAACTATATAATTCTTTAGAAAGATATATTTTCTTGCTTATTACACCAACCGTATCCCAATCAGTATTCACTCAATCTTATATGTCAGCCAAGCAGGCAGACAGAGCATACACTAGATCATCTGCAATCACAGGCTAAGTGGCAAAGTAATTTTCATATATGCAAATTATTTTGCATCTTATTCATTATGTCTATAAATAGGAATACGTCCTCAAACAAAACAGGCCCCACAGGTGCGTAGGCCCACCGGGAATCTTCCCTGTAAGCCCTATGGCCAATCCGCCTCTGCCCATGGCATTCGACTATCAATCTAATGGTACATACACACTAGGTGATATTGTAAATAATATCTCTCATTTTTACAATCTTGAATGACATTGTTTACAATATCGCCCAGTGTGAATACTATGAGCGATGGCCGATGCGCGCTGTTGGCTGTACATGAAGCTCAATCTGACTATATTGTCAGAAGCTGCATGTCCGTGCCAGCCACGGCATGACGTTACTGTGCAATATCGCTTACACAGTGTTGGCAGCCCGGAGGTGAAACACTATGCGATATCGCTCATGGAGCATTTTGCATAGGGTGTACCCACCATTACGTTTTTATTTACTAAAGTGCAGGTTTTCAAATGTGGAGATGTTGAGCATAGCAACAAGATTCTAATTATCATTTATTTGGTACCTTCCAGAAGATAATAGCTATAATCTGATTGGTTGCTATGGGTAACATCTCAACTTTTGAAAACCCGCACTTTTACCCCTACAGTTTATCTGCAATGAAAACCAAGTTCCATAAAGTCTAATCCCCAATGTAAGAATATTGCTGCATATGCGCAGATTTGGCAACATATATAAAATCCTATTAATGCATACTGTATATTGGAGGGCCCATCAACATTTTCAGGTTTCTACCATGAATGATTTTCTGGTACAGATGTGAAATGGCAGTTTGCAAATATAGGAATATATAGCACCATGACCTTAATACAAACATTAAGAAGTATAGGTATGCAGTAAAAATATCCAGTATTGTAAATTATCTAAGTATTGCTATAAATTGTAAAAACTGTTTTACATATTTAAAGTTATTATTTGACATTATATACTGTTCCAAGATAATATTTATAAGCTGATGTTTAATTGTGGTAGTAAATTTACACATAACATTAATAAGTAATTACCATCTCAAGCCATGGGACACTCATATTTTGTTCTAAAGGATTGCTACAGTGTTTTGTACTGTTTTCAAGGTCTGTGAATGTAACCCTCCCGCCCCAATTTATAGCATGGGTATGAGTCTCAGCAGTACAGGCTGGATGTCTGGGCTGAATCTGTTTTCTGAGGGGCATACTGTACATTCCAAAAACATAAGGCACAGACAAAGTAACTTTAGCTCCAAGATTAGCTTTTAGTTGTTATCATTGTCAAATGATGCCCTGTGTCTGCATGGATTTGTCTGGTTACTTTTTCACTTTTAAAATATTTTGTGAAGAACATCTTACAACATTATAGGACATATTCATTTGGCCACAACATTTTTGCTGCAAAAATGAACGCTGTTATCACGTCCAGTTTCTGTTACCATGGCTATGTGCGCTTTTCTCAAAAACCTGTGTGAAAACTTCAAATAGTCAGGAGTTCTGATCCAGGAGCCAGACTGGCAAAATCCACTAATGTACCCGGCACTGTGGTATGTGGAGTATGTGTCGGGATCCCGGTGGTCAGGATATCGATGCCGGATTCCTGGCAGCTGGCAATGCCGGCAGCCAGAATACCGGCCAAACAGGACTATTCCCACTCATGGGTGTCCACAACACACATACAGCAGGAATAGAACCTGTGGCGAAGGCTGCATGGCGAGCACAGCCAGCCCGAAAGGGAACTCTTTGTGCTCGCCCCGCTGCTGGCATACTGGCGGCAGGGATGCTGTTGTCGGTATATTGACAGCCGCTGGTAAATCATACCGATCCCGTATGTGGCATTAAATCTCTCTCCCAGGCTGTCAGGAAATGCCCCAGATGGTGACAATGCCAAAGACTGTTTTCCTCATGTGGAGCTGGAGTCGCCAGGACATGGGCACCACCATCTTGCCTGTGATCTACCAATCTCTGAGATGATTCCCTGCACATGACTCCTGTGACCTATTAATAGCCAATGTGCCCTGTATAAGTCTCTACCTGGCCATGGGCTACAAGTCGCGTTACACATAACGCGTGAGTGCTGTATGACTCGGTAGCGCTGAGCATCTTTTGGACGCAAAAATGCGTCTTAGATGCAATGCAATGCAATAGGACGCAGGAGAAGCTTCTGCTGATTAAAATTATATGCAACATACCTGTATTCTGTGTGTAATAGTGGCTCCATCTGCATCCAAAATGAAACGTTAGTGTTTTCCAGGAAAACGCTGCACCATGGGGGTCATTCCGAGTTGTTAGCTCGTTATTTTTTTGTCGCAACGGAGAGATTAGTCGCTAATGCGCATGCGCAATGTCCGCAGTGCGACTGCGCCAAGCAAATTTGCTATGCAGTTAGATATTTTACTCACGGCATTACAAGGTTTTTTCTTCGTTCTGGTGATCGTAATGTGATTGACAGGAAGTGGGTGTTTCTGGGCGGAAACTGGCCGTTTTATGGGTGTGTGCGAAAAAACACTACCGTTTCTGGGAAAAACGCGGGAGTGGCTGGAGAAACGGAGGAGTGTCTGGCCGAACGCTGGGTGTGTTTGTGACGTCAAACCAGGAACGAAACTGACTGAACTGATCGCAGATGCCGAGTAAGTGTGGAGCTACTCAGAAACTGCTAAGAAGCGTCTATTCGCAATTTTGCTAATCTTTCGTTCGCAATTTTGATAAGCTAAGATTCACTCCCAGTAGGCGGCGGCTTAGCGTGTGCAAAGCTGCTAAAAGCAGCTTGCGAGCGAACAACTCGGAATGAGGGCCCATAGCATTTTGTATGCAAATAAAGTCGCAGTCACACACAGAATATATGTATGCTGCATATCATTTTACTCAGCAGAAGCTGCTCATGTGTCGCAGCATGGCGCGACTTGAAGGGCTGTATCGTGACTGCAGCAAGGATGTAGAAGGACACATCTGTACTTTACCAGATCAACTTCTGCTGTAACCTGTTTGCTAGCTTCCAGTCTGCAGTTAATCCAGAGATTGGCTCCACAGTCCAGTGTGCTCCATTAGCTGCTGTGATACTCCAAGCGTTATCATAGTTTCCAATGAGTTCTTGTTATGGTCCAAGCAGCAGCCATTACTGCTGGGCGCTCTCCACAGTTTCCAGTCTGTTCCTGTTACACCCCAGGTGCTAGCTACTATTAATGGGTACTTTCTACAGTTTCCAGTGTGTTCCTGTGCTTCATCCAGTACCAGTCACTACTAGTACCAGTAGCTTCATAGTCTTCAGTTTACATCGGTCCACTCTGTTGGCATTCAACACAAGTTCCAGTACACTATGGGGGTCATTCCAAGTCGATTGCACGCTGCAACTTTTTGCAGCCCATGCGATCAACTAGACGCCACCTATAAGGGAGTGTTTTTTTGCATAGCACGGCTGCGATCGCTTGTGCAGCCCTGTTATGCAAAAAAAGTTTTGTGCAGAACAAGACCAGGGTATAAGTTACTTACCCTGTGCGATGAATCCAGCGTTGATGATCCCGGAATTGACATCACACATCCGCCCTCCAAACCCCTTGACATGCCTGCGTTCGCCGCACCACTCCCAGAAAACAGTCAGTTGACACCCCGGAACGCCTTCCTCCTGTCAATCTTCTTGCGGTCGCCGCTGCGACAGCTTTCTTCGCTAGCAGCATCCCTGCCCGGCGAACAATGCGCCTGTGCAATGCAGCCGCAGTGCATGCGCAGTTCCGACCTGAACGCACGGCAGCGATTAAGCGCAGTGTGCGATCGGGTCGGAATGACCCCCTGTGTGCTGCTGTGTATCCATTATACAGAGTCACCTGTAAATATCTATTGTCTCCTGTATTATGGTTATTGCTGTCATTTACAGTGCCTTGCTAAAGTACTCACCATCCATTACATTTTTCATGTTTGGTCACCTCACAACCTAGATTGTTTGAATGTTTGCATCATTTCATTCACAGAACATGCCTACAACTTTGAAGATGTTTTTTTTTTTTAATGTGAAGCAAACAACAAATAGGACAAAATAACAGAAAACTTCAGCGTGCATAACTATTCAACCCCCTTGAATCAGTACATTGTAGAGCCACCTTTTGCGGAAATTACAGCTGCAAGTCCCTTTGGATAAGTCTCTATGAGCTTGCCACATCTTGCCACTGGCAGGGTTGCTGTGTGTTCAGCAATAATGAAGGTATGATATTTGGATGGGTGGGGGCAAACAAGCAGCCACATGGTGACTGTTACTGTCCAGCCAGCCATTAAGAGCTGAAGGGGAGGGAGGGGCTGGGCATCCCTGCAGCTCACTACTGAGTGCACTAGGGGGGTCCTTCCGACCTGTTCGCATGCTGCGGTTCATCGCATCAGTGAGAACGGGTCAGAACTGCGCATGCGCGGCAGCCGCATTGCACAGGCGCGTCGTTGCCTGGCGACAGGCAGCGACGCCACGTATGTAGAAAGCGGTCGCAGCTGTGACCGCATGAAGATTGAGAGGAGGAAGGCATTCTGGGAGCGTCAACTCACTGTTTTACGGGCGTGGAGATCCGAACGCAGACGTGTCCAGGCTTTTGGAGGGCGGATGTCTGATGTCAATTTCGGGACCTTCATCGCTGGATCCATCGCACTGGGTAAGTAACTGCAGGGCTAGTCTTGTTTTACACAAAAACTTTTTTAGCATAGCAGGGCTGCACAAGTGATCGCTCCCCCAAAATACACTCCCCCATAGCCGGCGTCTAGTTGATCGCACCAGCAGCAAAAAGTTGCTACGTGCGATCAACTTGGAACCACCCCCTAGGTCATATAAAAATATGACGAGGTTCAACAAAATGTGGATCTCTCCTCCATCTCAAATAATGTGACCTCAAAATAAAGTCAGTAAAAATGGTGTAGGATGTTCCAAACTAAAGGAACAGGTACAGCTTAATGCCCTGGCTTAATATAATGATATCAATGCCTACAATAATAGTAGTTTGTTTAGGAATTCCATCCAGCTGAGAATGTGGAATACCACCGGCTGTAATTAGTGCAGAACCATACACATGAAAAGAACAAAGGGCCACAATACTGTAATATTATAATGTAATCTTTAGAAGATATAAAAAAACAATATTAAATGCCTATTTATGAAAAAAAATATTTAGAAAAGCTTAACTGAGATCTTTACAAATATGGAGCACTCTGGCATAAAAAAACAACTCAAAACAACTTCACAGGGAATATCCGAGACAGCACAGCAGGTTAGTGTACAGCACGGTAAGTGACTTTTCCACTGAGGAAGTCTTTCCTATCTAAGTGTTACTGGTAGCTGCATCATCCTATTCAAAGCATAAGACTATACCCATCACCATTCATCTCAGAGCACCCACAAAAATCTAGCGCTTTTGTATAGAAAAATTACCCCCCTATATGTTTTTCCTTATCACAAGGAATTTCTCCAACCATCTCCTCGCCTTATATTAATTCAATAATCTTGTTCCACAGAATCTCTCATTCTTGCACTATTCTACTACTCTGTATATTTCAAAGTATGCCATCGCTCTGCCCAAGTCCTCAGTCTGGGTAAGCCTTCCATCATGCACTTAGGAAGCAATCATACTCTGCAAATCAGGATACACAGTGCGACAAAAAGCATTTACTCTACATTTTAGGTATTCAACACTCTGTAAATAAGGCCCACTGTGCTCACACAAATATGCAGACACGCTAGACAGATTTGCGGCATAACATGAAGCAGCAGGACACGGTGACCCTTCTTCAGATCCTTTCTCTGTGCAGCGTCCTTAGTCTTGACAAGTAACAAAAGTGACACGATGAAATTCACAATCTTGCTCCCAACCTGTTTACATTTTCATGCTTGAAAATACATGCTATGATGTGACTAATGTGATGTATCACATTGCTAATACAACGTGATAACTGTATCTCATGCCCTGCAAGACATGCTTAACCACAAACACATAACCTGGCCCGCACACTAAAGTCTGCCACCTTACTGTGTTGTTAAGGTTGCCTAGAATGGTTATGTATTGTTGCTATATCAAAGTCTCTTCTAGGTTTTCTTTCAAATAGAATATTTAGTATTCTTCAAATTTCTTTATAATATAACAGGAACAAACAATGAAAGAGACAATAGGTTCCTAGAGACAGGTGACCAAATGGAACACATTTTTCCTAAATGTAAGTAAACATGTAAATGGATGTAGTATCCCTACATATGCAATTCTTAAACATGCTCTGTAACTTACAATAGCTTGTACTTGTCCACAACACAGTGGTATACTTCAAAAACTCCATACTGCAGCTGAACGTTTCATGTTATTGTCACTATTGTCGCTAATGAAACAATTACAGAAGTCGCACATTCTGATTGCACAGTGGTTCACAAACTTTTGTGACTCACAGTGCCCTAGAGTACTATAATTTTGTTCACGGCACTTAAGAAATTCAGCAAATATTAAAATTAAATTGTGTTTATATGTCATCCTTACAGTAGGTTCAGCTGTGAGGGACAGGATGTGCTTCTGTTTGGCCACATATTTTATGATTGGCAGCCTCTAGCACTGGTTTTGCTTATTACACTGACCATAAATAATTTGAATTGGTTCTGGACCAACAACCTAGGGCACCCCTGCAAGTGTCCTAAGGCACCCCAGGGTGTTACGGCACCCAGTCTGGGAACCACTATATAAGCAGCAAAAAAACTAGACACTGTTTAAAGTTTGGTTCATATCCAATGCTGTGTTTTGATGTAATCCATGTACCGTAAAGGCCACGTGCACATAAGTGTTATGTAGTAGACAGGGTACCAAAACTTACCAAAGAGGAAATGTAATAAAATACTCCCCAGTATAACCTCTTTTACATCTGCCCTTAGAATATAAGCTATCGTGAGCAGGGTTCTCCTAGTTTTTGCTTCATCCCTCCCCCAGTTAGCTCAGGCACTTTATCCAATATGTATATGCTTTTAATTATTTATAAACATTGTTTACCTTCTAATTAGGTATCTATGGTCTAGGTATTACTACTCTGTACAACGCTGAATAACGTCATGGTCCCTATAAATAAATAATAATAATGCCTTTACATAGATTCGTGTCTAAGAAATGCACAATATTATTTCTGTTATAGTCATTGCTTTGTAATGTACTACAGTACTCTGCAGCAGAGCCGTAACTACGTGTGTGCGAGAGGGGCCTCGCACACAGCACAGAGCCCTGGGGAGCGCAGAGTCACGGCCCTGTACGGAGCATCAGAGCTCCTTACAGCTCTATTGCCCAGCCGCAGTCAGAGACAAAGTGCAGGGATGCCGCGACCGCTAACAGCGTGAGTCTGTGTGTCCCGCGGTTACAGTAAGCTGGCTCGTTACATACAGCACGCCCCCCTCTGCAAACCTCCCCGAGCCGCCGGAGCCGCCGCCGCCGCCCCGCCCCCCAACACGCGATAGCACCCGGCATGTGAGGAAAGTGACCAGCTGTAGTGTCCAATTAAGCTGCACTCAGTCTCCTGGCCTCGCCACGCGATTTCCCCCGCATAGTCTCTCCCTTTCCCCTTCATGAACACCGCCCGAAAATCCCCACCCCCCCGTGCTGAGCAAACTGTCCAGCTGTCAAATTAAACTGTGCAGCCAGCGGCTGTGAGACTAGCTAAGCCCCCAGGATGCAAGGAAGGAGGCGGGATCCCTGTGTCCTCGTTCGGAGGAGAGACAGTGAACATAAGTAAGACATACATTTTTTTCTCTGTTAACAACTAAATTTTAGTTTTAGGCTAGATATGCATTTATATATATACATTTCCATAAGGTGCAGCACTCCTGATGTCTTCAATAAATAAACTACTGTAAATGCACATCTTGAGTTGGCAACTGAAGATGGTGCATCTAGTTTATTTATTGCAGACATCAGGAGTACTGCACCTTATGGAAATGTATGAATGAAAATAGTGCGGGCACCTGATGCAGTACATTGCCGTATAGGGAATGCCAGGTTAGATTTTATATATATATATATATATATATATACTGTATGTGTGTGGGAGAGAAGTAGAATCATCAACTTCTGCACCGGTGTCTATATACCCGCGTCGCTGCTTGTTCCCCTCTTCTGGCGGGACCAGTGATCAGTACTACTAATCAAGCTACTGGCACCTGCTTACTTGGGAGTGGGGAGGACCCACCAACATGCCCCAGCTGCAGGCGCCGCTCAGCTTCATTGCCCAGCTGCAGCCCGCCACAGCACAGCAGCACCAGCCAGTGTCACAGAGGACAGCGGGGAGAGATGGTAAGTGTCTCTTTCTCTCTCTCGACGCTGTCTGCCGTAATGTGTAAAAAGGGGGACGCTGTCTTCCGTAATGTGTAAAAAGGGGACGCTGTCTGCCGTAATGTGTAAAAAGGTAATGTGTAAAAAGGGGGACGCTGTCTGCCGTAATGTGTAAAAAGGGGACGCTGACTGCCGTAATGTGTAAAAGGGGCTCTACCTGGTGTAGTGGCGCAACTGTGCGGTGTAATTTGAATAATGGAGACTACTGTGCACCGTAGTATGAATTGGTATTATTTTGTGGCCACACCACACCCTTTCCCCATGAAGCCACGCCCCTAATTTTTTGCGCGCGCCTGCGGCGCGCACTGCCCATGTTTTTCCATACGGCGGTGGGGGGGGCGCCAATGCCGTTTCTTGCACACATCGCTAAAATGCCTAGTTACGACACTGCTCTGCAGTGATGGACAATGAGGAAAACAACATAAAACTGGGACATAAAAGGTAGATACGATAAATTCAGATGGAGAAAAAATGGATGGTCCTGCTCATTAGAAAGCTTATAATAAAATTGGAGTCCACAGCTGAAATAAGATTGGAACAGTAGCAAAATCTTACAAGTGTGAGAAATATATATGTAATATACTGTTATAAAGATGGGGGTTTATGTGGAACATTGAAAAATTTTAAGTTGGAGGATCATGCATGGGGGGTCAATTAAATAAGTGATTAATGGTACAGGGAAAGTATTGTAGGTAGGAGTGGAAGATGAGGAGAGGAGAAAGAGGAAGGTCAGTCTTGCTACAGAACTGAGAATGGATTTAAATGGGATAGAATGGCGAGGGGATGTCAGATAGTAGGAGGTTGCATTAGTCAAGGCTGGTGATGCTGAGTGTGGATTAGTTTTGGGTGCATCTTAGGTAAGAAAGGGGGTATTTTTGCAATCTTTAGAAAGTACAGAGATATTAACTGTTATGTGTGATGTAAAGTTGAGGGCAGAGTAACAGGTGACACAAAAGCAGTAGGTCTGGTAAAAAAAAAAATATGGTGATGATGGCAGTGAGGGAGATGTCGGGGTGAGTGAGACAGGAGGTAAAATGAAAAGCTCTGTTTTGAACATGTCAAGTAAAGACAGAACTGTACAGTATAAGGCCCATGAGTCCTATGCAGTGTTGCCTTTCTATAAATGGAGCACATGCAGATGCCATATAGAAGTTAGAACGCACCTAAATGGATAATGTCCATAGCACCAGGCTCTAGAAGAGGCGGATTTAGACCTCATGGGGCCCTAGGCAAGTTACCGGTTTGGGGCCCCCTCCTTCAACAATCCATAGCACTATATTTCCATTCCTGGTTGCGAACAGCATCACAGAAGTACCTTGGTGCATATGTAGTGTGATTGCGGCACGTGCACAGACTACCAATAATCGCTCAGTTGTATGAACATCAGCATTATGTACAAATCTGAATCAGGACCTAGGTCTTTTGGAAGTAGATTTGAAACCTGTGTCACACTTAAGTAAACCAACGGCCCAATACAGTGGATGAAACCATTTTGTGTCTCCAAACATTTCTCATCTTATCAAAGAACATCATTGCACAAAATTGTCACTCGTCACTATAAGCGATAGGCTGCATTCTCAGGATTATTGGTTCAGGACATTTGTATTTCTTGGACTGGACAGTATAGATGATTGTGTAAAGGAGACTGAAATTCCACCTTACACAGCAGTTGAAATTGAAAACTGTATACTCTAGGCCTGGACCTAAATCTAAACAAAGATATTTAGATCGGTAAATCCAGGACATATATCATCCCTACATTAATCCTGACCCTAACTCATCCCTAACCCCAAACTCAATCTGCTAAACCCTACACAACCCTAATGCCCTATCCCTAACCCAAACCCCTAAACTAACCCTAATACCCTAACACTAAGTTTTTCCCTCTTAGTTAGTACTATAAAGGTGGATGGCCCTCTCTCCATGGCTCCTTACATATTACCTCATCTGAAAGAGTGCTAGGGACTAGAAAGTCGCTGCGAGGTGGCAGCTGCAGTGGGGACTGTGGTGTGGACATAAAGAGCTGGTGGTGTGGTGGGTACACATACAGATGTAGCCATGCTCATCTTTGCTGCGATGCAGAATGCTTCAACATGGCTTGCTGCATGGCATGTTGGGCTGCGACTATTTACAGCCGCAATCGCTCCATCAGTTAATGGAGCGATCACTGGCTGCGAATAGTCACAGACAAACATGCCATGCAGCAAGCCGTGTTGCAGCATTCTGCATCGCAGCAAAGATGAGCACCACAGACTATGGTGGATGCCGGCCTAATATAACAGTAACATTACAGTGGTGCCTGGGTAATTTCACAAGCTAGACACTGACTACCCAACAACCCTGCAATTGATAGATGTCGGTACAAGCCTACAGGGAGACAGACCCCACCCCCCACCCCCAAGATACACGCACACCATTTCTTTTTCAAGTAGGCTATAGGATTATTTTTTATGGTAGGTAGAAGTGGACAGGACTGCCTTACGTTTCATGGTATATTACTAGTAATTAGCATGCACAGTGCAGACAACAGGACTCTGTACAAGCCAGATTTATTTGAGGGGCCTGTCCAAGGGCCCCTTGGGACCCACAGGGCCCTAGGTGGGTGCCTAGGTTGCCTTGTGAAAAATCTGGGCCTTGACTCTAGACACCACCAACTGCTATACAAATGGGCATTGCTAGTATTTTGACATCTGTGGTTTAATGCATATCACAGAAACGCCGTATCTCCATTATGCTATGTTACCTTTTATACAGTATCTTATAGAATGAAAGGCTAACACTGCTCCTCATGTCTAAGGGTTGAAGTTAAGTGTTTGGGGTGGCGGCGGCCACTAGATGACACCTGATGGAGCAATTAAAGTGTTGCTCCGTTCGGGCACGCACAACCGCCAGTGCTGACATTACTGTTATATTGTTCTGTCATTTTGACGGTCTGATAACTAGTGTCCAATTAAATAAAAATTGTACTGTAAGACCAGTGAGATAGAAACTATAATTTCAGCTCAAAGAGCTTGTGTCATTCACTAGTGTCAGGAAATACTTTAGAAGATAAAGGGGGAGATGTATCAAAGCTTGGAGAGAGATAAAGTAACTAATCAGCCCTATTACAGTCTGTGTTTGAAAAATGACAGTTAGAAGCTGTTTGTTCAGGCTGCGGTGGGACGGTTAGGGTTAGGCTACAGGGGTTAGAGGGTTAGGCTGCGGGGAGGGTGGATTAGGCACCCTAGGCTAGTGTTAGGCTGTGGGAAAGGGGGGTTAGGGTTAGGCTGCCATAGGGGGAGGGCTAGATTTAGGCTGTGGTGAGGGAGGGTTAAGGTTAGGGGGGTAAGGGATTAGGTTTAGCAGGTGTCGGAATTCCCAGGGTCGGAATGCCGCGGTCTGTATTTTGACTGCCGGCACCCCGACCGCCAGGATGCTGTATGTAATTCGTTAGCATCAGCATTGTTTGCTCTTTATTGTTTACAGCATTATCATTTATTCATATAGAAACAACATACTGTATTGCACTTTACAATTTACTTTGAATATTTTCCGGTAATGACAACAACAAACACTAACAGACCAGCATACTTCCTGCCACTAATACATAATAGTACACAGAGCTTCCATTGAAGGATTCCTAGAATTTTGTCTCTATGGTAGCATCTAATATAGTAAATTCTAGCAAGTACGATCTTTCTAGCTTCTGCTTCATTGTATATTCCTATACATCTATGGTATGTTCCCTGCCTATACAGCACAGTGGGACATGCTGACACAATGTAAATCAAGAATATCCACACTATTAAAGATCCACATAATATCAACAACTAAAAGAGAAGAAATACTTCTACAAAAAACATTCTGGATGTGTTTTATTATACAGATTAGGGCACTGATAACGATGATAGATTTTGACAGGAGAAAATACAGTCTCACAGCGCCCTGTGTAGCTACCACCTCATGAATGCACCTGCAATATGAATGAAGGACAGCTGCGAGAGGGGTGCTTAGTAGGGCATCAGCTTATAGCCTGAGGGTTTTCTCTCAGCATTGCAGGGGCCTGAGGAGAGTCTATGCGCACCTGGCAGGTGAAATGATTATTCTCTATTTGGAAACATATTTTCTTCCATTGTTGCTTCGCTGTGTTTGTTGAACGAGGATTAAAAATAAAGAAGAGAAGACAAGTGCAAAAATAGCATCTGTAACAGCGCATTTCTAAAGCATATAAAGCATTCCACATAAAAGGGAGGTCATAAAACTCCTGCAGATAATGGTAACCATTCAGAATAGCCTGTTGGCATCATAAAAATACACTCTCTCTGAAGGCTGGACACTATGATGGATTATACCTCAGTAGTCTCTCCTGCTACTGGAACTCTAAAAGGGCTACACCCTATTGTTCTTATCATATTATTGATGGCTTTCTAAAAAGGAAGAAAGCTGCTACAATTAAGAGTGAACGTAAATGCCTGTGGAGGGTTTCTACAGACAAGTGTGTGTAAATGAGCAAGTTACTGCTGGGATCCAAGCACAGGATAACTGAACGTTGTGTACACCCAAACTTGTGTCACCCCAAAGTATGCAATCTAAGCATGTTATACAAACCAGAATTCCCACCACGTGACTAGATGATTCACAACGTGGTTCAAAAGGATACTATCTATTCACATCATAAATAACTTTTTTTAAATCAATAACCAACCCTCAACATATAAGAACTTAATCAACATAACTGACCCAAAAGTATAAAAACTATATGTAATATAAAAGTAAAACAAACATTAAATAAAGCACTACAAAGTAAAATTAAGACTGAAAGAGTAAAAAAAAAAAAACTCAAACACAACAAAACTCTATAAATGCCCCACATGCAGTATCCACAAGCGCATACAGTTCAACATGTGCATTATATAATTGATAATTACCAAGTAATAAGTGGCAATTTCCCCCTGATAATTGGAAGATCTGGAACTGTTAGACTGTCTCTTGTAATCCTGCTGACAAGTGCGCTGCTGATCCCTGCTGTTACCAACGTGTGTGTGGGGGTATGTGTATGTGTGTGTGATGACATTCAGAGAGAAGAGTGTTTCAGCCAATCAACGGCCATGACGACCTCCCAGGCTTCTGTGACTGATCAGCAACAAGCAACAAAAGTTCTCTCACTGTAATACTGTACGTAAGGAGTCAGGTTTCCGATATTTATGTACTTGCCACTTTGCAGTATTGTTGTTTGAGAGGGGGGGCGGCTACAATTGTTTTTTGTGCTCCGGTAAGAAATGTAATTAATTTGTTTTGCAGACTGGGCATATTTCTGCTTGCACCCTTCTGAGGTGGTAAGCAGAAATGCGCAAAAAGTCATGCTTTTCACCACTCAAACTGCAGATAAGTTGCTATTGTTCAATTATGCAAACAACAATCATATGCATTGTGTTTCTGTGCCATTGTATACAAAATTGTATTGCACACTATGGGGGAGATGTACTAAGCCTTGGAGATTGAGAAAGAGATAAAGTACCAGCCAATCAACTCCTAACTGCCATGTTACAGGCTGTGTTTGAAGAATGACAGTTTGGAGCTCACTGGTGGGTACTTTGGCCCTCATTCCGAGTTGATCGCACCATGCAACTTTTTGCTGCTGGTGCGATCAACTAATCTCCGCCTATGGGGGAGTGCATTTCAGCATAGCAGGGCTGCGATCGCTTGTGCAGCCCTGGTATGCTAAAAAAAGTTTCACTCAAAACAAGACCAGGGCTGGACATACTTACCCTGTGCGACGTGTCCAGTGACGAGGGTCACGGCTTTGACGTCAGACATCTGCCCTCCGTTCGCCTGGACATGCCTGCGTTTTTCTTACCACTCCCCGAAAACGGCTCCAAACGGTGAGTTGCCGCCGCGGAACGCCTTCCTGCAGTCAATCTTCTTGCGGTCACCACTGCGACCGCTTTCTTCGTAGTCAGCGTCGTTGCCGACGCACGTGCGCAATGCGCACGCCGCGCATTCCAGACCCGATCGCACCGCTGAGAGGAAGTGCAGCGTGCGATCGGGTCGAAATCAGCCCCTTTATCTCTCTCCACTTTATAACTCTTAGTACATCTCCCCCTACGTTTCAAAATGAGCTTAGCTAAGATGAAATACAAAAATAATAAATTGAATAACATTTTATATATATATATATATATATATATACACAGTATATATATATATAATCCTCCAAGTCAGTCGGCACTCAGGTCCTAAATAGACAGCTTCCCCCGGTGCCCGATTCCTTAAAACAATTGGACGATTCTGTGACCAGATATAAATCAGCAGCAGGCAAAGTTCAAAAAAATCTATCAAGAGCAGAAACTACGGCATTGCAAAACCTTGCTAAGTACGAAGATATAACTATTCGGCCCGCCGATAAAGGCGGAGCCATAGTTATTTAAGGAATCAGTGAATATCGACAAGAAATTGAGAGACAGCTGGCAGAAACAGAGGTATACAAAAAACTCTCTTGTGATCCTACTAAAGAATTCCAATTACAACTGCGGTCACTACTGAATGAGGCAGTCCAAAATGGACTTATTTTTCCAGCTCTTCAGAAAGTTTTGTGCAAAGTGTTTCCTAAGGTACCGGTCTTGTATACGCTGCCGAAGCTACACAAGAACAATGTTAATCCGCCGGGTCGGCCGATAATTTCTGCTCGGGACTCACTCTTTCAAACCACTGCCCAATTACTGGACTCTATACTACAGCCGCTGTAACCTTTAAAAAAATCCTTTCTTAAGGACACTACTGGTTTCATTAAGTTATTGATGGGGATCGATACAGTACCAGAAGGGACGTTGATGTGTTGTCTTGATGTGACTAGCTTATACACGTCAATTCCCCACAATTGGGGGCTGGCGTCTATGAAGCAATTTTTGGCTAATCATCTAGATGCTTCTGTGTTCAACCATGATTTGTTTTTACGTCTTCTTGAGCTGACTTTGCTGAATAATTATTTTTTACATGATAGACAGTACTTTTTACAACTTCGTGGCTGCGCAATGGGGTCAGCAGTGGCCCCAGCGTATGCAAACGTTTACATGTTTGATATAGAAGAACAAATGTTCCTTAATAGACCGGAAGTCAATTGTAATATACTTACATATACCCGCTATATAGATGATATTTTTATGTTATGGACCGGGGGTGCCAATGCTTTTGAACAACTAATGTTGGAGGTAAACCAGATGGATACCACCATTAAGTTTACCCATTCATCGAGTGAAAACGAGATACATTTCTTGGATGTGAATGTTCGTGTCAGTGAGGGCAGGGTTGTGACCAGTGTCCATTTCAAGGATGTTGGGCGCAATTCATTCCTCCTGGCAGGAAGTCATCATCCATCTTCATTAAAACAAGGACTACCATTGTCCCAAATGATGAGGGTGGCTAGGATTACGAGTGATGGATCTACGACTCCACAGCAGTTGGATTTTTTAATCAACAAGTTCAAAGCTCGAGGGTATGATCAGGAATTACTCCAGCAACAAAAGAGACAGGTATTAGGGATGTCCAGGGCTCAACTGCTTGAATCATCAAGTCGTAGGGACAAAAAGGTAATTCCGTGGGTCAGTACCTTTACGGTAGCAAGTCCAGTTATTAATCAGGCCACAAAGGCGCTTTGGCCGATTGTAAAAACAGATGAAGAACTGGGCTGCTTTAAAGAATGTAGACCTATGGCTGCATTCAAACGGGGCCGTAATCTCAGGGACAGACTGGTGAAAACAGACATCTCCGGAAGAGGGATCCCTAGACCCCCTAATGTATCCTTTAAGAAACCTGGCTGCTATAGTTGCTATAATTGCGTCACCTGTAAATACATGTTTCCCTGCAAAAGCTTTAAGCATCCTCACAATGACAAGATGTTTGACATTCGTCACGTGTTGACATGTAAAAGCACACACGTGGTGTACGTAATATATTGCCCCTGTGGTTTATACTACGTGGGGCAAACCACCCGTAGTTTTAGAGAACGTATGGCCCTCCATAGGTCCAACATTGATCTATCACTGGCAGGGAGAAGTGTTGATCAACCTGTAGCAAGGCACTTTAAAATGAAGGGACATTTATTATCTCATTTACGCTACTTTATTATTGATCATGTTCCGGAATCACCACGTGGGGGGGACCGGAATAGAGCATTATTGTTGTCTCAAGCCAGGTGGATGTTCAGGTTAAATACCATGGCTCCACTTGGCCTAAATAAGAAGATCAACTGGAACAGTATCATGTAGTTTTACTTTACCACTGTGCTACTGCGTTTTTTCTTTTTTCTTTGTCGAGCCATCTGTTTTGGCTTGAAGTAATTTACTATGTACAGTGCAATGGCAGGTATGCTTTAATATTCTGGAGTATACGTTCATATTATGTACATTTCCATTTAGGTATCTGTAACATTACTTGTGTTGTGGATATCTATGTTTAGCCATTTATGTTTATATATGTAGTTGTTATGCATTTATCTATTTTGTCATTTCAGCGCCGCCCGCCTGTGTGTACAGGGAGCCTGTAGTAGTGTCTCCATGGTGACCACCGGGGCTGGAGCGCAAGCCGGCTGTTGCTATAGCAGCGGCCGGAAGTCACGGCCAGGAAGTGCGTCACCGTGTAAGGAACCGATCTGCAAGTGCGCCCAGGTGCGGGTGAGCGGCGTTGATTCTGGTGAGTTAAGAGGGGGTAAGTGTCTTTTCTGTGTTTGTTCTGTCTGGTGTCTGGAAAAAGGAGCAGCAGCTCCGAAACGTTACACTAATAAATATACCAGCGTTTTTTCATATGTTTTACCCTGTGAGTGCCGTTCATGCCGCGTTTGGAGATATATATATATATATATATATATATATATATATATATATATATATATATATATAGCTATTTTCCCCGGGGCTCCTTTTTTTTTTAAAGCACAGCCTAAAAGATGTTTATTGTTTCATCGAAAGAGCAGTAAAAAGATGCACTCACGAATGAAATGAAGCAGCATGCGTGAGTTTGGGAGTGACTTTGCCACATTTGGGAACACTATTGGTTACTACAATCCTTGCTCTTGGATTGTGATGGACCTTAGTTGGCCCTCAGAGTCAACACCTGCGACTCCCAGCTCATTCTTCCTGCTATATGCCTGGGTATGTCTTAGAGACTCTCACAAAATTTTGTCAAGGCTTATATCTATTTGAACTCAATATTTTGTATGGGGATGTGGTTAATATACCGCCTGTCGGGAACCCGGCCTTCACTATACTGACACCGGAATCCCGACTAGCAGGGAAATGCCGGCGGTCAGAATCCCGACCGCGGTCCCATATTCCCATTTGGGTGGTGGATCCATGCCAGCAGCCGAGTGGGAATATAAACTGTGGTGTGAAGTGTGGCGAGCACAGTGAGCCCACAAGTGGACTCGCTGCCTCGCTAACGGCATTCCGGCTGATGGATTGCCGCTGTAGGTACAGTGATAGCCGGCATCCCGTCAGCTGGTCACCCGTATGTATTCTTTTACAAGATGTAGTTTAACTTGACAACAGTAATTATACTGTGAGATGTTTAGGATTTGGAAAGTGTATGGACGATTTAGTCAAGTGAACTTTTGGCATATGTCATAACCCCTTCCTTTTGATCCCCTTCTATTCTCCTTGTATACATTTTTGCTTGGAGCACACATCAGCTCCTTCAGCCTCCAATACTACTTATACACTGATGACATCCAACTTTATATCTCCATCCGTGACCTCTCACTATCTGTTCTCTCCACATTTCCAATTGTCTATTGGTCATCTCCTCTTGAATAGCACCACAGTAATATTTCTAAAACTGAACTAATTGTCTTTCCCTTCTGCAAAGTCCTCTATTCTCCATCCATTTCTCTCTCAGTAAGACAACACTTTCCTTTTCTGCATCTCCCAAGTCCGCTGTCTGGGTGTCATCCTTAATATACTGTAATCCTCTATTTCACTTCCAACATTCTACCCCTAATCCAATCCTGCCACTTTCACCTATACAACATTTTCAGGATTTGGGCCTTTCTCACCGTGGAAGCCACCAAAACTATCATTCACGCCCTTATCATCTCCTGCCTTGTTTACTGTAACCTTCTCCTCTCTGGCTTACCCCTTTCTCACCTGACCCCACTATAATCCATCTTCAACTCTGCTGCCCGTGTCATGTTTTTCAATTGCTGGTCCATCTCTGCTGCACCCCACTATCTCTCCATTCACTCCCTATACTATAACATTAAAACTCACCTCAATCGCTTACAATGCCCTCAACTAGTCATCCCTCCCCTACATCTCCAGCCTCATCTCCACTCTTCCATTCCGCTTATCCAAAAATAATAATGAACTTTAAAACTACAGTATGGCTATGTTTTATACATCTCACAATGAATCGTCCCTTTAATAATATTAATAGTAAACGGAACATGAATAGAAACAGTTCCTCAATAGCTACCATGATCTGTTTTTTATTTATTTAATTCAAGAATAGGCCTAACAGCATTTCTACACACAAATACTGTAGCTTTCTTTCAGTACATACAGTAATTTCGCATATGTACAGTATATTTCATACAGGATATGACAGAGCTGTAAAGTAGGGCCCATAGAAACAGGCATACATTTTAGGCCAATATTCATTTAGCCCTGATAAAAAAATTTCCCTAAAAAAATGGGCTGATTTTTGACCGATGATTATTATCGGGCTATTCAATTAAAGTCTGTTTTTTTTCCAGGTGAAAAATGTCCTCTTCTCGTGCGATAACATGGGATCAGGAACAGTGCAGAACTAAGTGTAGCTGTAATATTGAGGGAACATAGGACAAGATGTACCAACCTGTTGCGGTACATCCTGCCACACATTGTGCAGACACTAATCACATATGCACTAACATATGCGATTACTGTTTCGAAGGACAGCTCTTGTGATCAGAGCTGTCCTTCGCCATGCGCTCTGTACCTGGAGTTACGGGTATTGGCCCCGAGAGTCCGCCTGCGCATGAGCAGAGGGACGTGGTGGCCATGAGGCATTCTAGGAGAAATCCAATCAGATACCTCATACAGTGTGACGTGGAAAGAAGCCCAAAGGCTTCTATAGGGTAATGCCAGCAAAAGCTGGCATTACCATCCGTGTCAGAGCCTTGGCGGCCAGTGCATGGTACATTTGAAGATGCAGTAAAAAAAAAACTGAAAAACGGGGGTTTTACAGCATTTTTGCTTTGGTACATCCCACCCGTAGTCTTACTATGTACAGCACATTTCAGGGTAGTAATCTTTTTAAAGTACATTTTAAGAAATCTCTTTAACCTAATTTAGAACAAATGGCTATTTAAACAGAAAAATAATTATGAAAAATAGCATGTCAATGCTTTACATGCATGTTTGTGAATGTTATTAGTAGAGTTAGTTATTCTTACAGGTTTGGCTGGTTTAAACCACTTTGGTTTAAACTAGGGGTGGGCAACATGTGGCCCGCGGGCCGAACACAGCCCGCGAACCGATCCTGCCTGGCCCACTGGCTAAGCAGCTTGTCATTGCGCTCGCTACAGCAGCTCCGAGAGACGCTGTGCCGCTGAGGAAATCTTGGTCACGTCACAGGGGCTGCTGACCGGGATTTCCTTTCCGACGTCTCAGGCACTGGGCGGCGCGGGGCCGGCGGCACATCAAGAAGAGTGTGGATCTCTCCAGCAGGAGGCCAGCGGATCTCTCATGTGGGCAGCGTGCAGTGGGAGCTGATCTCTCCAGCGGGAAGCGGGCAGATCACTGGTTTTGTCTTGCAAGGTCATACTAAAAAATCACGCCAATTGCTGCTTCTTTCATATGACCTTGCAAGACAAAACCAGTGCTCTGTAGAGGTGGTACAAAGCAGAGAGAGGTTACCAAGCTATTTCAGTGAATGCATACACCTAATTCCATAGTGTGTAACACACCTTACCCTTACACCTGAACACTACAAATGAATCACTGACCTAGGGATTGGAAATTATCTGTAATTTATTGTGCTGTATGTTTTATTTATTTACTCTGCCTGCCGTAATGTGTATAAGAGGGACTCTGCCTGCCGTAACGTGTAAAAGGGGGACTCTGCCTGCCGTAATGTGTAAAAGGGGGCTCTGTCTGCCGCAAAGTGTAAAAGGGGGACTCTGCCTATCGTAATGTGTAAAAGGGGGCTCTGTCTGCCGTAATGTGTAAAAGGGACCTCTGCATGCCGTAATGTGTAAGAAGAGGCTCTACCAGCTGTAATGTGTAAAAGGAACCTCTGCTTGCCGTAATGTGTAACAAGGGGCTCTACCTGCCGTAATGCGTAAAAGGGGACTCTACCTGCCGTACTATGTTAGATTGTTAGATACTCTTTAGATTGTAAGCTCTCACGAGCAGGGCCCTCTTCCCTCATGTGCTTATCCTATGTCTTACTTTAATAATCTTCAACTGTACCACATCCAGCAGTCTTCTGCCACCTGATACTTATTCCAGTGTCATCTGCTGATGTAACTATGTTTATTTACCCTGTACTTGTCCTATACTGTCATCAACTGTAAGTTGCTGTTTTCCTGTTTGATTATTTATGTACTCTGTAACTGGGCGCTGCGGAACCATTGTGGCGCCATATAAATAAAGGATAATAATAATAATAATAATAATATGTAAAAGAGGGCTCTACCTGGCAAAATGTGTGATAGGGGCTCTACCTGGAGTAATGTGTGTAAGTGGCGCTACTGTGCAGTGTAATTTGAATAATCAGAGACTATTGTGCAGCCTAATATGAATCTGTATTATTTTGTGGCCACGCCCCTTCTCCATGAAGCCACACCCCTATATTTTTGGTGCGTGCTTATGGCGGCCCACGAATACTTATTGGAAAGTGTTAAGTGGCCCCTCAGCTGAAATAATTGCCCACCCCTGGTTTAAACCATGGTTTAAACCAGGGATGGGGAACCTTCGACCCTCCAGCTGTTGTTGAACTACACATCCCAGCATGCCATGCAACAGTTTTAGCATGGCCAAATAGCAAAACTGTAGCAAGGCATGCTAGTATGTGTAGTTCAACAACAGCTGGAGGGCCGAAGGTTCCCCATCCCTGGTTTAAACAAATGTTTTTAATTATTTATTATGCTGTGACTACAGGCACGGCGCCGTGACTTCTTAAAAAAGTCTATTATATGGGAATCTCCCTGGTATTATTCCACAGTCTTGTTGCTAATGGTCTTCATTAGAGTTAACTGAACCAATGCAGTAAATGCACACGCACAACAGAGAAATAAGGAAGGTGAACAAAAACAGAGTGGTACTAAATCTGCCTAGCATCTGCTAAGACTCCACAAACTCCTCCCCTAACAATCCTATAGGACAGGAGAAAACCACAAGTAACATTCTCAATATTAAAGGGCAAAATGCTTAAATACATTAAAGAGGCAATACACAGAGAAACACCTCATGGTTTAGTCTCCTTCATATTGAGATGTTTCTGAGTGTACTTTGTATGTTTTAATATGTTTAGTCTATCTACATGTATTCAGATGTAATAATCAGCAGTAAAAAAAATGGTTTTATTGAAAGACGTAAAATAAATCATATCAAAGCCTAATAACTTTGGATTGTTAATGTTAGAAAGCATGAAAACATAGTTGATCAATATATAGTAATGTTTCATAGTATTAATAATAAGCAGGATTCAATTTATTTTTCATTAAACCATTAATACAAATAAAATAAAATAAACTTTTAAACAAAAAAGAAAACTTTTATTTTCCCAATTCTGGATTCTTATCGTATTGCAACCTATAATTAGGTTTAGCAGTCCTTGAAAAAAGATAGTTTTTTTCTAACCCTAAAAACATGGGCAACTACAGCTGTGGTTGTTTTTTTATAATGCATAAAAACTGATTTTATCTAGAAAAAAAGTAGTCATTAATAATGAAAATATTTGATGTAAAACAAGGTGTTTGCTTTTATTGATTGGCTGTTTGAAATTAAAAAAGCCTCATAAGAGGCATTCCTTGCTAGCTACACCTCATTGTAATACATTCAGCATGAATGGGTGAGGTTCTTACGGTGTAATCGAGTGTGTCCCCATCAGGTCAGGAGGCACTTATTTGTAGCATATGCTCAAAAGACTTCCACTCCACATGCAGGTAAATTCTCTGGACATGTAGTTAGGAAGAACCAAAGAAGGATCCATTTCTGATTATAATTTTTATTGACCAAGTCAAATCAGAATTAATTCTGCACAGTGATTCACTACAGCACTAGACCTAATAAATACAAACTGCTACTGGAGACCTATGCTTTTCTGCCCTCCCACTGAGAAGTTATTGCCAACACAACGCAAGCTCCCCACAAGGCTACTGAAAATGAACAAAAAAAAAAAAAAGTAGAGGTCTCCATTGGACATCTAAGGCAAATCAACATAAAGTTAAATGTAAAGAAGATCCTGTGTGACGGTATAACAAAGGGGGCTGTTAAATAACAATTTCTTCAACTCCAATAAAAGTAAAACTGTAGCAAGACTTTCTGATACACAAAAGAGAAAACACTTCAAAGTATGCAAGCAGCATGCACATACAGAATAAGTATAACACAACTTTGTTTTATTAAACCATTTATCTAGCCATCATATTTAAAATAAAGGCTGCAAAACACTTCGCAAAAAAAAATTGTTTTGGAAAAGTGATGCCCGTTATTTGGCATTGGCAGTATATTTCCTGAGACTAGGAGACGATTTTCCTAGATACGTTTGGAAACTATGACAATAAACGAGCCTGTTCCCTGGGCTGTGGTTAGTTTTAACATGTTTCGAGACATTGACAGTGTATGAGATTCCTTGTCGTGCTAAAGCTCATTTGTAACAAAGACCATCAGTTTCATCTAATGATAATAACAGCAATGTATTTTCAGCACGTTCCCTTTGCTGAAATACTGTACACTGAAATTGAATTGGATGAACTGCATAGAACTGCAGAATGTCTCTGGGCGAAATAAAGTATCAGTGGTAAATGCTTCTTGGGGGTAATTCCAAGTTGATCGCAGCAGGAAATTTTTTAGCAGTTGGGCAAAACCATGTGCACTGCAGGGGAGGTAGATATAACATGTGCAGAGAGAGTTAGATTTGGGTGGGTTATTTTGTTTCTGTCCAGGGTAAATACTGGCTGCTTTATTTTTACACTGCAGTTTAGATTGCAGATTGAACTCACCACACCCAAATCTAATTCTCTCTGCACATGTTATATCTGCTCCCCTGCAGTGCACATGGTTTTGCCCAACTGCTAAAAAATTTCCTGCTGCGATCAACTCAGAATTACCCCCCATGTTCCTTACATTCATTGGTTATTGTAAAAAAGTCTGCACTTAGTAAATACACTATTTCTAGACTTTCTAAACTGTACATTTAATTTAAATAGCCGTATTTCTGTCATATATTATCTTGAGATTTACATTTTAAGTGCCAAAATTGAATAGCACTTTTATCACAATTACTATATAGTAAAAATGACCCACTTTTCCCAGTAGCCAGCTAGTTCTGAATTGTGCTCACTGTATTAAATATTGTCCATAGCTCTACAATAGGGATAGCTTGCAGATCTATGAACAGGTTGAGTTCTATAGTGCAGATGGCCATAGGATCAACCAACTCTTGCCTTCTAATATTAAAAGGTTCTCAAAGAGAAGAAAGACTCCATTTGACTGGTATCAGCTTGTATAAAGTGGACAACCCTTTTAAATCCGCTAGGAAAAGTAATTTTATATGAAACCCCCTCCCACAAATGAACAGCTAAGCAAAGGCCTGATGCCTCGTGCCAGTGTCATGTTATAGTCTGAACAGCACATTTAGAACAATTCTGCGTCAATAGCGCTGACATGCATGTAATCAGCTGCTGCAATGGTGACTGCAATGCAAACAGAAATGTAAAATAACTGTCACACAATTGCCATTAGTTTGCTAATTGTGTATACAATATTTATTATTAAATAAACAAAAAACTCAATCAAGTATGTTCCCTGATTCAGGCTATAAAGGGGAGTGTTTACAACTTATCTGAAACTCCAGCGGAGAAAACCTTTACATGATACTGTACTTTACATCTGATCTCCTATAGCACATGCAGAACTATGGCAGAGGAATATTTGTCATTTCCATTTATCATACAGTGTTTCATTTTACTACTACTTGTTCTGTGATATTTACATTGTCTGGACAGAATGCTTGTGCTGGGCCAAGTGCACTATACTGACTACGTGCTAGCTGTAGGCATTCTTTAAGTGTAGCTAATGCAGGAGGCTCATGCATGGATACATGAACAGGGCACGCACCAATTCTCCCTTAAGGCATTCTGGGTCTAATAACCTTATTTTTTAATCCAAAACAGTTAGCCCCCCTTCTCCGCCAACAGACATTTAGATACTAACTGCAGCTTATATGCCAGCTATTACAACTTCCTAGGTACATGTCACGGCCGCCGGTAAGCCATACCAAACCCTACATGTCTATGCTCTTCCTCATATGTAGGTTATCCTTTCAGAACAAGCAGTCATTAAAGTCAGACACAAAATTGTAAAATGTGTACAGTGCACAATGCTCTGAGCAACAAGCAATATATATACGCTGCTAATTGTATATTATCTTTGACATACTTTCCAATATGGGGCCTAATTCAGACCTGATCACAGCAGCAAATTTTTTCTCTAATGTGCAAAACCATGTGCACTGCAGGTGTGGCAGATATAAGATGTGCAGAGAGAGTTAGATTTGGGTGGGCTATATTGTTTCTGTGCAGGGTAAATACTGGCTGCTTTATTTTTACACTGCAAATTAGATTTCAGTTTGAACACACCCCACCCAAATCTAACTCTCTCTGCATACGTTATATCTGCCCCATCTGCACAGCACATAGGGAGTCATTCTGAGTTGTTCGCTCGCTAGCTGCTTTTAGCAGCCCTGCAAACGCTAAGCCGCCGCCCTTTGGGAGTGTATTTTAGCTTAGCAGAAGTGCGAACGAAAGGATCGCAGAGCGGCACCAAAATTTTTTTGAGCAGTTTCACAGTAGCTGCAGACCTACTCCGCGCTTGCGATCACTTCAGACTATTTAGTTCCTGTTTTGACGTCACAAACACGCCCTGCGTTCGGCCAGCCACGCCTGCATTTCCCCAGGCACGCCTGCGTTTGTATCTGACACGCTTGCGTTTTTACACACATTCCCCGAAAACAGTCAGTTACCTCCCAGAAACACCCACTTCCTGTCAATCACTCTGCGGCCAGCAGTGCGACTGAAAAGCGTCGCTAGACCTTGTGTAAAACTGCATCGGCTGTTGTGAAGTACGTTGCGCGTGCCCATTGCACGGCATACGCAGAAGTGCCACTTTTTTGCCTAATCGCTGCGAACAACGGCAGCTAGCGATCAACTCGGAATGACCCCCATAGTTTCGCCCATTAGAGAAAAAATGTGCTGCTGCGATCAGGTCTGAATTAAACCCTTGGTACGATCCTGCTTTTTATTCACGACTGTATGCCGGTTACCCTGATCTTTGATTCATTCTAAACTGCACTGCCTTATCCTAATCTTACTTCTGATTTCACAGGTAATTTCCATTACATAAATTTACACATTAGTTTCTATACTAATAAGAATTTGTTTAGTAACCTAGTCTAGAGTGTATTGCAGAGTTTATTGAATAAAATCTTTAAGGAGTGAGGAAATTTGGTTTCAAATTGTGCAGCTAAAATGAAGGACAATGAAATGAATGATAATTTGTGTATAATAATTAGATTTCTCTCAGCCACTTCCTGAACTTAAACAGAACAAACATTATGTTAGTTAATTGTATTTTCTCTTGGGTGCAACAATTATAAACACTTCCAAACAATCCAGTTAATTTCTAAAGGTCAAATTAAATTCAGTTCATGGCTTGTATAGATTATAGAGATTTGGTACAATACAGAGATTTGCTTCGCACATAAATTGAAAGGTTTCTGAATTGTTTCAATTCTTCTGTTTCCTCTATTGAGAAAGTTCCCATAGGGACTGCTAAGTGTTAGAATAGTAAGTGGTAAACCATTTGTCATAATCAAGTACTGTAGTTTGTACATAAACAAAGAGGCAGTAGAGAGGTTATATGTGCTAGACTTGTAACAAACAAGCAGTAACTATTTCAACCTACTTTTATTTATACCTGCAAAAATTACAAATTGAAACTGTTCTAAGCAAAACAGCTTTAATCATTTCTCCACAATGTTAGGGAAAGCCCCCGAGCCATGCAGCCACCTACAATAGCACAAGGTAGCAATGCATCAATTCATTTCTCCTTGGAATATAAATCTGATGATGATGATGATGATGATGATGATGATGATGATGATGATGATGATGATGATGATGATGATGATGATGATGATGATGATGATGATGATGATGATGATGATGATACATACTGGTAGTTTAAAGTATATATAGAAAAACAGAAAAGAAAAAAGAAAATGAAAAAGTGAAGCACACGCCAGTGCTCATAGCCCGGGATGGTGAACACTTACATGGTCAAGCAATGAGCTAATCAATTAGTGCGAAAACAATATCGCTGTTTACGTTATTTGTGGACAGGTATTTGACCTCTCGTTTGAGTTGCATTATATTATTATTATTATTATTATTATTATGATTAATGTTGATATTATTTTATTGTTATTATTTCACTATATGGCACTATAGGTACCATTATACTCAGCATACCAGAGGATACTGGCACTTGTAATTCCACAAGCAACAATTGCACTGGTACCCATGTGTATGCAGTCACTTGTAATTCCAGAAGCACCAGCACAACCAAGCAGTATCGCCACATATTAAAATATATAGTTTTCATCTTAACACAATAATTACCCCAACACCAACTGCCCAGAGATATTGGGATGAGTTCTAGTACAATTATCATGGCCTGACTTTCTTGGGGGTAATATTTATCTTTCTGCTCTCTGTTTTACTTCTTTCCCCCACTCCTGCCAGGCATTGCCAGTTGTCATCCTCACAACCATTCAGTGGCTCAAGTTCATAGCTTGTGATTGGCTAAATCAGTGACAGCGCTGTTGTTGAGCAGGGTTTATCCCACACTGCTGTCCTGCAGCACAGGGATATACAGACACTCAAATATCCAATACTGTATATTTAGTATTAGTCCATCACATATGCTTCTCTTGTCAAAATCAATGTTTTGTTTTTAATATATTTATTAACCTGCTACCAGAATGACAGTGCATTGAAGATCTTGCTAACTCTAGGCCTGATTCTGAGGTGGGCGTAAAGCAAAAAAGAGCAAGTAACTGTGCACCTGGACAAACCATGCTGCACTCATTGGCGTATCTTTAATTGGTGCAGTGTGTGCTGTGCGGTGTGCAGTGAACAGCACACCCTGCACCCCATGTGTAGTTATTTACCTCTCTGGAGTCCCGTACTGGTACTGTAGCTGCAGCAGAAATCAACAGGAAATTGGAACAGCAGCCATTTTTCAGTGATCTGTTCATGCACAGTAGAGATTAGTCACCGGGAACGTGGTAGGTGCCATGTTTCCAGAGACCTGTACATGGGCAGTCTACTGTGCCACAAAGAGGAGGGGGCCTGCATAGAGACTGCACATGGGCCCTCTCCTCTCTTATACCACTCATGGTTGCGATGCAGGTGCAGCAGATTTCAAATGTGCATAGCTATTTATATTTGATAGTTGTGTGTCCAAACTCACATCTAAATTGCAGGGTAAAAATAAAGCTGTCCAGTATCTATGGGCTACATGCAAAAGCAGCCAGTATTTACCCTTCATGCAAACAAAATGAACGTGTTTGCTCGGGTTCAGTATGATAGACCATGGAACAGGATGCCAGCGGTCATAATACCAACGCCAGCATCCCGGTAGTTGAAATCCCAATAGGGAAGAGGTAAGTATGTTATCCCCTCTCCCCTAACCCTCATTTCCTACAGCCTAGCCCTAATCTCCCCCTTAGTGCCTAACCCTAACCTCCCCCCAGTGGTGCCTAAACCTAACACCCTTTTCCCTGTAGCCTAACCCTAACCCTCCCCCCTTAGTGCCTAAACTTAACCTGCCCCCGATGGTGCCTAACACCCACTTCCCACAGCCAAATCCCAAACCCTCCACACACACACCTAACCCTAACCTCTCCTCCCGTCTGACCCTAACCCGCCAGCTAAACTTATGGTCGGTATGCCAGCTGTTGGGATTCCGGCGTCGGTCTCCTGACCCTGTCGGTATTCCTGAGTCAGCATTCTGATGGGTGTCGGGATTCTTGTGTCAGTATTCTGGCTGCTGGGATCCCGACAGACTATCTTAACCGCATCCCATTTGCTTCCCTTGTATTGCAACATGATTTGTCGAGGTACGGTTACTTGCTCTTTTTTGCTTATGATGGCTATACTCTTTAGCCAATCTGATTGGTTGGAATGAAAATCTAGTAATGTATGGGAGCAAATGCTAAATGACCATTTGGTCCTAAACACTGGAAACCGACAAGTTTTATTTAACCAACTTATCCGAACTACCGTTTTTGTTCGTTTTCCAGCATTTGGGAACAAATGGTTGATTGTCATTTGCTCCCATTCATTATCATTTTTTCATCCCAACAAGCCAGATTGAGCAGATAATGTTAAAGTGTATGGCCATCTTTACTCCTAACCCAGAATCAGGCTCTCCGTCTGAAAATAAAATTAACAAAAAACTATGACTGTGCTTTCTTGTGGTTTATAAAAGATCAAAGGTTTAGAGGAGATTGCCATTAAAGAAAGATACTAAAAGCATAGATCCAAATAAATTGCAAAGGGGAAAAAAAAAACAACAACATTAGAAAAAGCTTTTAAGAAGCGTAAGTGAAATGATTAATTTGAAACCTTGGCTTGCAATCATTATGCTGGGGGACTCAAAAAGCGAAACTTTTAATTGTGAATCAAGTGACACATTCAACATTCACACAAAAGACTAGTAAAAACGCTCAAAGTTTTTTGCATGACGGACTTATTTAATTTTAATTGTAAAAGGCACATTCATTATTATTAAGCACAAGTCATCCATAGTTATCAGACAGTGAGGATCATTTACTAATAGTTGTTCTGGCATTACAAAAATGTAGATAGTTGCTCATGATGTGGGCAGAGGAATAGTACATAGTAATATGTAATGACAAAAAATGTAATACAGGGTTGAGTATCCCTTATCCAAAATTCAAAATCCCACATTTTTGGGTCCCCTACTGAGATAATGACATATCTACTATATAAAAGCGAAAATTTGTCCTTCTGTCTTTCTATACAAATCCACAGTTTACAAGCAAAGATCGTGAAATTTTACATACGAGCGTATTGAAACACGTCGGAGGCAACTAAAACAATTAGAAATCCCTAGCACTCCTAGGGGGGGAGACAGTGAGACTGCAGCACACAGTATATCAGGAGACAGCATAACTCCGGAATTGCTGGAGCAATGTACTCAAAAATTGGTACACATATGCCTTACAATCTGGAAACAAACACTGTGGGGGGAAGACACCCCTAGCACCCCCAGGGGTGAGGCAGCAGCGCTGAGTATTTCAGCAGACAGCATAACTCTGGAATGGCTGCAGCAATTTACAACAAACTTGGTACACATATGACTTACACTCTGGAAACAAACACTGTGGGGGTCAGACACCCCTAGGGATGGGACAGCAAAACTGTGGAAGGCCTGGAGTAATTTACACCAAACTTGGTACACCTCTGACTTACAATCTGGGAACAAAGTTTGTGGGGGTTAGACACCCCTAGCACCCCTAGGGGTGGAGCAGCAGCACAGAGTATTTCAGGAGACAGCAGAACTCTGGAATGCCTGGAGCAATTTACACCAAACTTGCTACACATATGACTTACACTCTGGGAACAAACACTGTGGGGGTAACGCACCACTAGCACCCCTAGGGGTGGGCCTGTAGCACACACTATATCAGGACATGCTTGATATGTCAGTGATGATAGGGCTGCATGTGACAGGGCCAGGGACATGATGTGAGGAGGGGAATGGAGGTAGCAGGAACCCACACACTGAGAGTTATATAGTGGAAGTAGCACGGTCCCCCAGCAGCACAGAGTATATCAGGAGATACATAATGTGCTGCGCTATATAAGAAACTGTAAAAAAATCGATAATTTCACTGGGGCACTGACATGATGTGAGGAGAGGAATGGAGGCAGCAGAAAGCCACAGACTGAGAGTTGTATAGTGGGAAGAGCAGGGTCCCTTGGGGGACCAAAAAGGAGTCTGGCCACTACACAAAGGGCCTAATTCTGAGTTGATTGCAGCAGCAATTTTGTTAGTAGTTGGGCAAAACCATGTGCACTGCAGGGGGTCCAGATATAACATGTGAAGAGAGAGTTAGATTTGGGTGGGGTGTATTCAAACTGAAATCTAAATTGCAGTGTAAAAATAAAGCAGCCAGTATTTACCCTGCACAGAAACAATATAACCCACCCAAATCTAACTCTCTCTGCACGTTATACCTGCCCCCCCCCTGCAGTACACATGGTTTTGCCCAATTGCTAACAAACTTGCTGCTGCGATCAACTCAGAATTACCCCCAAAGTGCGTCAGGGAAGCAAGATATGCCTATATACTAGATCTCCAAACAACGTAAATTAACAACTATCACTGTAATTTACCATCCTCATCCCATAGCAAAGCACGGGTATTCAGCTATCTACAATGTTATTTATACTGTGTGTTTAATATTTACATTTATTTTTGTAAACAGACATTCTTAAAATCCCGGGCAAGGCCGGGTACTCCAGCTAGTATATTATATATTATGTGTATATACAAATAAATTATATAGATATAAAATATAATATATATATATAGATTTGTGTTATTATCTCAGTAGGGGAATCAAAGATGTGTGATTATGAATTTTGGATAAGGGATAGTCAACCTAGCAACAACAAAAATTAATACCCCCCCCCCCCCCTCCCCTCTTCCTCCGCAAATCATATTTGCTTCAAGGATATGTGTTCTACATATCACTTTGATTCATATAATCTCTTATTAGGAATTCACCATTATTACATTATCAGCCTCTGTACACTACTGCTTATTCCTGGAGAGCATTATACAGATTTGTGCAATATGTTGCAATTTGTGAACAAAATATAAAATGTATTTAAAATATAAACAACCATGGAAATAGAGCATGATAGGAGGGTCTTTTTATTTAATTATGCAATCACATATACCTTCATTACTTGGTCTGAAGCACGTGATCAAAGGAAAATACTGTGCTATTTACTTGCAGACAAGGGCCTCCGTTCTCATCTTTACCATGCTTCAATAAATAATCCTCTCCATCAAATGCCTAGCTCCCTGTCTAGTCTCGGATGTGACAAAGCGCTTCAGTCTCAACTAGTGCAAGGCAAACGATAAATCTCATAGGCTGATGATCATTTAGACATATGCTCAGTCACTTGCATTACACGATACATCGAGTGTATGTACAGTATATAACTAGCACAGCAGCAGTTTTACATTTGTAATAACAAAAGTGTGTACTTATTTACAGTACCACGATAGATTAGAGTAGATGTTTTCAACTACAAACCTCAAGCACTTCAGCTGGACATGTTTTCAGGACTTCACTTCTTTAGTCATGCACAGGTGACTTCATCATTTTTGCTTGGTCAGTGATTATATCAACTGTTCCCACAGACAGAAATCATGAATACGTGACCTGTTGTGTATACTTTTATACAACATATTAATAAAGTACCCTATACACAAGAGAAAAAACATCTTTATGAGTACAAAAGTAGCATGTATCCTATAAAATAAAACTAACTACAAACAGAAAAACAAACTATAAATATAATTTAATGAAATACAAACAATTGTTGGTTCTCTCCATAAAAAAATAAATTGGGTATCTTATTTCATCTTGTAGCCATGCCAATAGACAGCTGCAAACTCATATAATATATCAGTCACAGTAATTATTAGCTTGAGAGGTCAATCCATTAGTAAGCAGGCATGCTCCTGTCTGGTGTACCACATTTGCAATTACGTGAACATACAGCATACTCTCTCTGTGCCAGTTTATTTGTTACAGGAAAAGTCTTCATAGTGCTGTGACAGCAGAGATAGAAGTAAAACTAGCCATCAACTCCTCTGTAACTAGCCCATGGCTGGTGAGTAGAAGATTCTGGTCAGGAAGACCAGAAGAATAGTGCAGAACCTGGAGAAGGACATTGCTCATAGGTACTTTTCTACGAACAGATCCCAAGAAACATATATTGTACCCAGGAAATGGAGGAATAGAAAGCTGAACAAAGAGGTACAGGGAGCGCCTATATACACAATCCTGTGGTTTGTACTACTGACATTAAGGCCAGTATCCAATTAGCTGCAGTAAATCTAATGGATTTGGCTGGGGCTATCCAATTAGCCCCGATACGTGGCACATATCAGGATTATGCTTTAGGTGCCTCAGGCACCCAAAACATAATCCAGTATAAGCAACCGTCGGAGTCACGATAACACATGGGAATCCCGGATCACACGTATTATTGCACGATTGCGGGTCATTTCTCAGCCGATAAAAATGGGCAATAATAGGATAGCACGATAATGACCATCGGTCAAAAATCGGGGTGTTTTTATAGGCCTAAAAAGGATTGCACCTAATTGGATACCCCCTATCCAGCGTCCCTGTCACTTTGAAGCATGCAGTGCTACTGACATTCCAGCATTCAGCTCTCCAATCACCAGCCTGTGTTAGCTACTAAAGGGGTCTATTTAGTAAGCCTTAAGGTGTGTACACACGGCGCGATGCGCCGTATGCCCAACACTGAATATTCGACGGGGCCAGAGCCCGGCTCCACCAATATAGGCAATGTTGGGCAGCCTGCACAGTCTATTTTTCCTTGCAATGCTGATCCCACGGGACCGCCATCGGCATCGCAAGGATTATACACACAGTGCGATATGCACTACCTTTCCTTACGACTTTGACTATATAGTCAAAATCACAAGAAAGTGTATATTACACCGTGTGTACACACCTTTACATAGAGATAACGTGCATGCAGATAAAGTACCAGCCAACCAGCTCCTGTCATTTTTCAAACCCAGCCTGTGACATGGTAGTTAGGAGCTGATTGGTTGGTACTTTATCTCCACCCACTTTGTCTCCATTCAAGGCGTAGTAAATAAACCCCTAAGTACTTGCAAGTGCCCAGCACTTCTAGTGCTCCACTGGTGACAGAGTGGGCACAGCTGGATTAAGGCATTGGGGGGCCCGGGGTACTTAAGTCAGGGGGGCCCTAAGCTCTAAAATGAGAAGTCCCTGTCAGCGCTTTTATCAAGCCACTGAAGTGGCTTGATAAAAGCGCTGACAGGTGCTGAAACGTTGCCTAACAAAGCTGTTATACTGTGTCGTTTGTAATTATCCTGATTATTGTATTACATGCAGCATTGCCTGCTAATTTGTGGAGGGCACCAGGAGCAGCAATTATTAAGATCCCGCTGAGCGCTGGAGCTGGGAGTTATTTGTATATATATATTTTATATATATATATTGATAAAGCCTAATATATATCCTATATTAAACACTCTAAAAGGTTAAAGAACACAGTACGCAATTGGCGTATGGAATACCGTAAGAGTACGCACGTAGCGTAACGAACGCTTAGCCGTGGACGAGACGCACGAGCGGCACGTTCGCTCACGGCTTAGAGCGTAAAGGCAAGCACGCTATAGGCTGCAGACTAACGTAATGATACGCTATCAGCGTAGCGGACGCTCGAGACCACGAGGAGATCACAAGCGGCGCTGACGCTCACAGAGTTAAACCTTTATAACTATACCATAAACAATGTACTTATACTGTAAACCCTTGTGCAGTGATACGGTGTAAATGCAACACAATGTAACTTTGTTAGTTTAAAAGCTGTATGAGCGACTCTTACGCTCTGAGAACCCTTTAGCAATATAATAAACACTCAAATACCGGTCTAAGGGTCTAACACCTTTTAAGGGAGAGAATGAACGTTCAATCGCAAAAGTATACACAATACAAGTTATACACTACCAAACTAACATAAAATACCTAACCGAGTTACTACACGTTAAAATACAACAAAGACACAATTACATTTAAGGGGGGAAGGAGAGAGAGAATGGCTTACAATAAAATAGGAGATAAAATAAGAATTTACTTACCGATAATTCTATTTCTCATAGTCCGTAGTGGATGCTGGGAACTCCGTAAGGACCATGGGGAATAGCGGCTCCGCAGGAGACTGGGCACAAAAAGTAAAAGCTTTAGACTAGCTGGTGTGCACTGGCTCCTCCCCCTATGACCCTCCTCCAAGCCTCAGTTAAGATACTGTGCCCGGATGAGCGTACATAATAAGGAAGGATCTTGAATCCCGGGTAAGACTCATACCAGCCACACCAATCACACCGTACAACTCGTGATCTGAACCCAGTTAACAGTATGAAAACCGTAGGAGCCTCTGAAAAGATGGCTTCCAACAATAAACAACCCGATTTGTTTGTAACAATAACTATATACAAGTATTGCAGACAATCCGCACTTGGGATGGGCGCCCAGCATCCACTACGGACTATGAGAAATAGAATTATCGGTAAGTAAATTCTTATTTTCTCTGACGTCCTAGTGGATGCTGGGAACTCCGTAAGGACCATGGGGATTATACCAAAGCTCCCAAACGGGCGGGAGAGTGCGGATGACTCTGCAGCACCGAATGAGAGAACTCCAGGTCCTCCTCAGCCAGGGTATCAAATTTGTAGAATTTAGCAAACGTGTTTGCCCCTGACCAAGTAGCTGCTCGGCAAAGTATTAAAGCCGAGACCCCTCGGGCAGCCGCCCAAGATGAGCCCACCTTCCTTGTGGAATGGGCTTTTACAGATTTTGGCTGTGGCAGGCCTGCCACAGAATGTGCAAGTTGAATTGTACTACAAATCCAACGAGCAATCGTCTGCTTAGAAGCAGGAGCACCCAGCTTGTTGGGTGCATACAGTATAAACAGCGAGTCAGATTTTCTGACTCCAGCCGCCCTGGAAACATATATTTTCAGGGCCCTGACTACGTCCCGCAACTTGGAGTCCTCCAAGTCCCTAGTAGCCACAGGTACCACAATAGGTTGATTCATGTGAAACGCTGAAACCACCTTAGGGAGAAATTGAGGACGAGTCCTCAATTCCGCCCTATCCGAATGAAATATCAGGTAAGGGCTTTTATAGGATAAAGCCGCCAATTCTGATACGTGCCTGGCTGAAGCCAGGGCCAACAGCATTACCACTTTCCATGTGAGATATTTCAAATCCACTGTGGCAAGTGGTTCAAACCAATGTGATTTTAGGAACCCTAAAACTACATTGAGATCCCAAGGTGCCACTGGAGGCACAAAAGGAGGCTGTATATGCAGTACCCCTTTGACAAACGTCTGAACTTCAGGCACTGAAGCCAGTTCTTTCTGGAAGAAGATCGACAGGGCCGAAATTTGAACCTTAATGGATCCTAATTTTAGGCCCATAGACAATCCTGCTTGCAGGAAGTGTAGGAAACGACCCAGTTGAAATTCCTCCGTAGGGGCCTTCTTGGCCTCACACCACGCAACATATTTTCGCCAAATGCGATGATAATGTTTTGCAGTTACATCCTTCCTGGCCTTGATCAGGGTAGGGATGACTTCATCTGGAATGCCTTTTTCCTTCAGGATCCGGCGTTCAACCGCCATGCCGTCAAACGCAGCCGCAGTAAGTCTTGGAACAGACAAGGTCCCTGCTGGAGCAGGTCCTTCCTTAGAGGAAAAGAGGCCACGGGTCCTCCGTGAGCATCTCTTGCAGCTCCGGGTACCAAGTTCTTCTTGGCCAATCCGGAGCCACGAGTATCGTTCTTACTCCTCTCCTTCTTATGATTCTCAGTACTTTTGGTATGAGAGGAAGAGGAGGGAACACATATACCGACTGGAACACCCACGGAGTTACCAGAGCGTCCACCGCTATTGCCTGAGGGTCCCTTGACCTGGCGCAATATCTGTACAGTTTCTTGTTGAGACGGGACGCCATCATGTCCACCTTTGATTTTTCCCAACGGTTTACAATCACTTGGAAGACTTCTGGATGAAGTCCCCACTCCCCCGGGTGGAGGTCGTGTCTGCTGAGGAAGTCTGCTTCCCAGTTGTCCACTCCCGGAATGAACACTGCTGACAGTGCTATCACATGATTTTCCGCCCAGCGGAGAATCCTTGCAGCTTCTGCCATTGCCCTCCTGCTTCCTGTGCCGCCCTGTCTGTTTACGTGGGCGACAGCCGTGATGTTGTCCGACTGGATCAATACCGGTTGACCCTGAAGCAGAGGCCTTGCTTGACTTAGGGCATTGTAAATGGCCCTTAGCTCTAGGATATTTATGTGAAGAGACGTTTCCATGCTTGACCACAAGCCCTGGAAATTTCTTCCCTGTGTGACTGCTCCCCAGCCTCTCAGGCTGGCATCCGTGGTTACCAGCATCCAATCCTGAATGCCGAATCTGCGGCCCTCTAGAAGATGAGCCTTCTGTAACCACCACAGGAGAGATACCCTTGTCCTTGGAGATAGGGTTATCCGCTGATGCATCTGAAGATGCGATCCGGACCATTTGTCCAGCAGATCCCACTGAAAAGTTCTTGCATGGAATCTTCCGAATGGAATCGCTTCGTAAGAAGCCACCATTTTTCCCAGGACTCTCGTGCACTGATGCACTGACACTTGTCCTGGTTTTAGGAGGTTCCTGACTAGCTCGGATAACTCCCTGGCCTTCTCCTCCGGGAGAAACACCTTTTTCTGGACTGTGTCCAGAATCATCCCTAGGAACAGTAGACGTGTTGTTGGAATCAGCTGTGATTTTGGGATATTTAGAATCCACCCGTGCTGACGTAGCACTACCTGAGATAGTGCTACTCCGACCTCTAACTGTTCCCTGGACCTTGCCCTTATCAGGAGATCGTCCAAGTAAGGGATAATTAATACGCCTTTTCTTCGAAGAAGAATCATCATTTCGGCCATTACCTTGGTAAAGACCCGTGGTGCCGTGGACAATCCAAACGGCAGCGTCTGAAACTGATAATGACAGTTTTGTATCACAAACCTGAGGTACCCTTGGTGAGAAGGGTAGATTGGGACATGGAGATAAGCATCCTTGATGTCTAGAGATACCATATAGTCCCCTTCTTCCAGGTTCGCTATCACTGCTCTGAGTGACTCCATCTTGAATTTGAACCTTTTTATGTAAGTGTTCAAAGATTTTAGATTTAAAATTGGTCTCACCGAGCCGTCCGGCTTCGGTACCACAAACAGCGTGGAATAATACCCCTTTCCCTGTTGTAGGAGGGGTACCTTGATTATCACCTGCTGGGAATACAGCTTGTGAATAGCTTCCAATACTGCCTCCCTGTCGGAGGGAGACGTTGGTAGAGCAGACTTCAGGAACCGGCGAGGGGGAGACGTCTCGAATTCCAATTTGTACCCCTGTGATACTACCTGCAGGATCCAGGGGTCCACTTGCGAGTGAGCCCACTGCGCGCTGAAATTCTTGAGACGGCCCCCCACCGTGCCCGAGTCTGCTTGCAGAGCCCCAGCGTCATGCTGAGGACTTGGCAGAAGCGGGGGAGGGCTTCTGCTCCTGGGAAGAGGCTGCATGGTGCAGTCTTTTTCCCATTCCTCTGCCTCGGGGCAGGAACGAGCGGCCTTTTTCCCTCTTGCCCTTATAGGGACGAAAGGACTGGGTTTGAAAAGACGGTGTCTTCTTCTGCTGAGAGGTGACCTGGGGTAAAAAGGTGGATTTTCCAGCCGTTGCTGTGGCCACCAGGTCCGATAGACAGACCCCAAATAACTCCTCCCCTTTATATGGCAATACTTCCATATGTCGTTTGGAATCCGCATCACCTGACCACTGTCGCGTCCATAACGTTCTTCTGGCAGAAATGGACATCGCACTTACTCTAGATGCCAGGGTGCAAATATCCCTCTGTGCATCTCGCATATATAGTAATGCATCCTTTAAATGCTCTATAGTTAATAATATACTGTCCCTATCCAGGGTATCAATATTTTCAGTCAGGGAATCCGACCAAGCCACTCCAGCGCTGCACATCCAGGCTGAGGCGATCGCTGGTCGCAGTATAACACCGGTATGTGTGTATATACCTTTTAAGATATTTTCCAGCCTTCTATCAGCTGGTTCCTTGAGAGCGGCCGTATCAGGAGACGGTAACGCCACTTGTTTTGATAAGCGTGTGAGCGCCTTATCTACCCTAGGGGGTGTTTCCCAACGTGCCCTAACCTCTGGCGGGAAAGGGTATAGTGCCAATAATTTATTAGAAATCAGCAGTTTTTTATCGGGGGAAACCCACGCTTTATCACACACCTCATTTAATTCATCTGACTCAGGAAAAACCACTGGTAGTTTTTTCACACCCCACATAATACCCTTTTTTGTGGTACTTGTAGTGTCAGAAATGTTCAATGCCTCCTTCATTGCCGTGATCATGTAACGTGTGGCCCTACTGGACATTACGTTTGTCTCGTCACCGTCGACACTGGATTCCGTATCCGTGTCAGGGTCTGTGTCGACCATCTGAGGTAACGGGCGTTTTAGCGCCCCTGACGGTGTCTGAGACGCCTGAACAGGCACTAATTGATTTGTCGGCTGTCTCATGTCGTCAACAGTTTTTTGCAAAGTGCTGACATTGTCACGTAATTCTTTAATTACTACCATCCAGTCAGGTGTCGACTCCCTAGGGGGTGACATCACTAACACAGGCAATTGCTCTGCTTCCACATCATTTTCCTCCTCATACATGTCGACACAATCGTACCGACACCCAGCACACACACAGGGAATGCTCTGATAGAGGACAGGACCCCACTAGCCCTTTGGGGAGACAGAGGGAGAGTTTGCCAGCACACACCAGAGCGCTACATATATACAGGGATAACCTTATATAAGTGTAACTCCCTGTTATAGCTGCTGTATTTATATATTAGCTGCCAATAGTGCCCCCCTCTCTGTTTTACCCTGTTTCTGTAGTGCAGGACTGCAGGGGAGAGTCAGGGAGCCGTCCTTCCAGCGGAGCTGTGAAAGAAAATGGCGCTTGTGTGCTGAGGAGAAAGGCTCCGCCCCCTTCACGGCGGCCTTTTCTCCCGCTTTTTTCAGGAAACTGGCAGGGGATAAATGCATCCATATAGCCCAGGAGCTATATGTGATGCATTTTTTTTAGCCATATAAGGTTTTTATACCGTTTTTATTGCGTCTCAGGGCGCTCCCCCCCAGCGCCCTGCACCCTCAGTGACCGGAGTGTGAAGTGTGCTGAGAGCAATGGCGCACAGCTGCAGTGCTGTGCGCTACCTTATTTGAAGACAGGAACGTCTTCTGCCGCCGCTTTCTCCGGACCTCTTCGCTCTTCTGGCTCTGTAAGGGGGCCGGCGGCGCGGCTCCGGGACCCATCCAGGCTGAACCTGTGATCGTCCCTCTGGAGCTAATGTCCAGTAGCCAAGAAGCCCAATCCACTCTGCAGTCAGGTGAGTTCGCTTCTTCTCCCCTTAGTCCCACGATGCAGTGAGCCTGTTGCCAGCAGGACTCACTGAAAATAAAAAACCTATTTAAACTTTTACTTCTAAGCAGCTCAGGAGAGCCACCTAGCTTGCACCCTTCTCGTTCGGGCACAAAAATCTAACTGAGGCTTGGAGGAGGGTCATAGGGGGAGGAGCCAGTGCACACCAGCTAGTCTAAAGCTTTTACTTTTTGTGCCCAGTCTCCTGCGGAGCCGCTATTCCCCATGGTCCTTACGGAGTTCCCAGCATCCACTAGGACGTCAGAGAAATATGGTTGCAGAGAACTTACGCACAAGGGGAACAATCGCAAGCGCCTTTCTGGATCCCATTTGTTAACACCTTTAATACAGCCAGTCCGGTAATTCAGAGAGCATCGAGGGCCCTATGGCCAATTGTAGCCACAGACAAAAAGCTCCCAACATTTAAGGACAAACGCCCTATGCTGTGTTACTCAAGGGGTAAGAGCATAAAGGACATTATTGTACACTCTGATGTTACAGGCTTCCAAAATGAGGTAGAGAGGCCTACCTCGTTCTTAACCAAACCCCCTGGTTGTTACAGATGTCTTAAATGTACAACGTGCAGCAGTATGATAGTAGGGTCTTCGTTTAAGCATCCCCACAAAGAGAGGACATTAGAGATTAGACACGTGGTGACGTGCACGACGACACACATTGTATACCTGTTGTCATGCCCCTGCCATCTGCTTTATGTGGGAAAATCCATCAGGACCTTGAGAGAGAGCGTGGCCCTGGGTCTGCGATCAAACAGGCACTGGCCGGTAAACCATTGGAACAACCCGTAGCATGCCATTTTGCGCTGATGGGACACTCGCTAAATGACATAAAACACCAGATCATAGATCATGTTCCTAGAAGCATCAGAGGAGGGGATCGGGACCGCAAGCTTCTGCATATTGAATCCAAATGGATCCATGAACTTGGCACAATAAGTCCAGGAGGACTGAATGAGAAATTCTCATGGAACATTTTCATATAAAAGTAGTCATGGACTCTGCCAATGCCCCCCTTTTTTCCATTCATGCATTTGTGTCTTTATGTGTTCATGTCTTTGTTTTTCTCTTGGTGCTTTTAGGCATAATTGGCTCGGACGATTTTTGAGGAGGGGATGTATAACCTGTGCATGGATGCTGTCAGCGCTACCCTGGCTGGGGCTGGTAACCCTGTGGTTTTGCACACATTATATATTCTTGTTTGCGCTAGTCAATAATTTTGGCCTTAAGGCTGTTTAGCTTGTTTTATTTGGTATTTGTATTTTTGTGTTATTGTAACATAATGGTGCCCGTAGCCAGGCACGGTGCCGGCATCCAGACACAGCCCTGCCTCTAGGCTCTCCGTGTACCACTGAGCGATACTAGCAGTTTGGGATCTATAAGAGCAGTGCTCTAATAAAGGTGGTGGGACTCTGTATACGTGGAGTGCACGGTTCTCTTGTAACATTAAGTACACCTTCACTATTGGTTTAATTATGTTTCCTCACAGCGCTTCATAGTGAACAGCGGCGTCCAGGTTGCTATGGCAACCGACGGGAGCAGCAGCAGTGAGGTCATCGCATAGCGACCGGAAGCACAGCGGGATCTCCGCGTCCACGGTCACGCACTGAGCACTGGCGGGCTTCTCCTGGATAAAAGGTATGTTTTAGTCTTCACACATTGTTACACACCTTGACAAAGGGGCATGTGAGCCCCGAAACGTTGGCTACCTGTATGCTTTGATTACACTTTTTGTCTACTTAAATCCTCGAGTGCCGCTGTCTTCATTTGGGAGTTTGCAAATTTGTTTCAGAAGGCACCGGGGTATAGGAGCAAGCCAGGAAGATTGCCGGTCCATTCTACAGTATATATATATATATATAGATATATATACATATATATATATATATATATATATATATATACATATATATACACGCACATACATACATACACACACAACCCAGATCCTAAGTTTAATGCAGAACATTTAAAAAACAACATAAAAGCAATACATTCTGACTTACCTGCACAGAACAGGAGAGTGAAAGCCTTAACGTTGCTCTCTGTCTCTCCACCGAGCACAGCCATAATCCACATGCTGCCAGGGAAGGGAACCTCCTTCTCCCTGCAGCCTGCATGCTCAGCCAGTCACAGAGCCGCAGGCTGCAGCTTAACATCCTATTGGGCGGCTGAGCTGCCTGTCGCACACCAAGCAGCCCAGCAAGTTCAGCACGGTGCTGTGGCTGTGAACATGAAGAGGGGAGCACAGAGCCGTGGATCGGATTGTATTAGAGATCCGATCTGTGGCCGGTGGCCCTTTCAGAAGAGGGGGGGGGTACTTACCCCTGGAGCTCCCCCTTAATCCGGCTCTGAGAGTGGGTGTAACTGTGAGGCAAAGAGACATCTGCAGTCAAATAAGTGTTGTGAGGGTGTCAGGGTGTCTTGTCATCAGAATTTAAAACTAGTTGTCTTTAAAATGGAGAACTAGAATCTATAAGCATAGTAAGTTCAATGGGCACTGTGGACGAAGACTGTAAACTTGTACTGTTTATGCTAATCTCTTTCCCTATTAGAACCATTCATCACAGGAATAACGAGGCAAAAGCTGTTATATGCTACACATAAAAGATGCTGTGAGAAAGTATTTATTCTTCTCTCTCCAGCTGCACTGATATTATTTGCTAAACCATTCCACTAAAATCACACATAATGTTTTCTCCGAGAATCCCTCCCACCGCACATAGCAGAACCATGGAAACCAGGAGGAAAATTGCTATTTACAATGATAGAAGTTGCACAAATAGTGTAATGACCGTCAATCAATAGGAAATGTGCTCTAAGAAATGGAAAAACAAAATGATTATGTAGATGGATACTTAACATACTACTTCCAAATCTTAAATGACAAAGCACATACAGTAGACAACCTCTGTGGTGTGACATAATTCCCTTATGACCTACCTAAGGTGCATCTGTTTTATCTCATATTCCTCACACTTTATTTAAAACTTGACAGCTATATAGGTTAAAGGGGCCTACACACAGTGTGATATTAACTACCAATATGGACTATATAGTCCATATCGGTAGAAAACATAGCGCATATCGCACCGTGTGGAAACAACTTGCGATGCCGATGTGCGGCCCTACCGGAAGGAAAAGTAGACTGTGCATAAAGGACAATATTGACTATTTCGGAGGTTCATGCCTCCGGCCAGATCGTATAGTCAATATCAGCCGTAGCCTAAATCGCAGCGTATGTACCGGGCATTATTTTTGTCTTTTTTCTATTCTGTGACAATGACAATGTTTACAATATTTAAAATATGTACCATGTATGAAAACCATTCTATATATATATATATATATATATATATATTAGGAGTGGTATTTAGTATATTTTACAGAGGCCCCATGGAAATTAGGAATTAAACGCAATTTACGGCACTGACAGCAATGTACCAGAGGAATTCAGTATTACACTGGTGCTTGGACATTTACTCCCGCTAAGCCTGCCACTATTACTCCTGCCACTAGCTAATAGCAGCAAAAGTTTAGACTGCCAGGCAGTGTTACTGGATATGCGCACAGTAATGGGTTGGATTAGGCGGACGGATCCAAATGAAGCACTTTCTGCACTTCATCCAATATTAAGGAGCAGGACTCAGTGGGCTAAACCTATCTGAGGTTGGCATCGGTTCCCTAAGTCAAGCTTAACGAATGGATGGCGGGTACTTCGGGACTGTAATGTTGAATGGGTACACTACACAAAACATGCAGAAATGTCCATTCACCTTGAAGAGGCCCCCTAGGAGATAATAAACTTATTAAACTGATTGTACGTAAGTGGCATTTACACACCCTTACAGTGCTGCATTTGTATATTAACATACGCCACTCTTCAAGCCTAAGGGGCTGCAAGAGCAAAATACATGCAACTACAAACACTAACGCAAGTTCAACATATACACAATGTTTCAATTTTCTATCATGTTGCATCCTTGCATCAAACCAGCGTGCACAATAACTCTAAATCAGCCATCTACTGTCTATGGCCCGAATTCAGAGTTGCAAGCAAAGCCAAAAAACACACAACTGGGTAAAACCATGTTGCACTGCAGGTGGGGCTGATATAACATGTGCACAGATATTTAGATTTGGGTGGGTTATATTGTTTCTGATACTGTCTGCTTTTGCATGTATCCCACAAATACTGGATAACTATATTTTTACACTGCAACTTAGATTTCATTTTGAAACCCCCCCCCCCCCCCAAATCTAACTCTCTCTGCACGTTTTATCAGCCCCACCTGCAGTGCAACATGGTTTTGCCCAGTTGTGTGCTTTTTGTCTTCGCTTGCAACTCTGAATCAAGCCCTAAGTACTAAACACACAAGTCTACAATAAACAGATACAGAATCTGAACAGAAAACAAAAAATCTAAACATATATTACATATACTGCATTTTAAATCTTTAGTTCCTTCTAAATTCACTTTTTAAGACATTCATGTGATGTGAGCCGACAATGCCGACAGTCGGAATCCCTGCAAAACAGCCATAGAATGGAAACAGATCCTGTGGCAAGTGCTACAATGTAGCAGCAGCAGGTTTTTTCCAATACAAGTTCTGTTCTGCTCCGTATACAGTCTCACTCACACACAATATACAAGTGACATATATCAAATTAATCAACATAGTCTCCTTGAGTGTCCTAGCCATATTGCATTGTGAATATGATGCATTTTCAGCAAAAAAGATGCCCCAATGTTAGATTTGCTGTGGACCTGACGGCTCACTTGCGCCAAGCATCTTGCACTGCATGGTGTATTGAGGCTAGAAGGACACATCTGTAGTAGAAAGCTGTAGGTCTGGGTGTGAATGATCACACGTATCTGAAGTTACATGACACTTAGCACAAACAACGCTCAGTCCTAAGGCATTTTAGTAGACATTGTTCACCATGAAATCAGGCATTTAAAAAAGAAAAAATGTATAGCAAGGTACGGTTTCTTTTGCTAGTAGACTCCTAGGTAACACAAATACTTCTAATGGTGCCCATACAATAGGACGATATCGTGCCTCCTGGTGCGATTTTGACCCATCGGGCCAACATATCGTGAGTAAGTGGGTCACACTGTGTGTGGTCACTTACGATTACGATCTGAGGTGCGCTCCCGGGGGTCATAAGTAGGGTTTTCAGATCTCACCTGCAGCAGGTAAGATCTGGCCATGTTGCTTGTGGTGATGAGGTGCTTTAACATTAGATCACATGCGATCTATCGTTAGTACATTGTAAGTGAAGGTGACCTGGACTCACAATATCGTGAGTCCAGGGGTTGCCGGGTGCTGGCGGGGAGTTGAATGGGTATCGCATTCAACAGAGCGCATGCAATACTGCATTCTAGTGTATGGGCACATTAAGGGTCAGCATTAATAAACAGGAGAATTTTCACAGAAAAAAATAATTAACAGTCTACAAGGGATGACGGTAGGGTGGGGCTACTACAACTTGCCTGGGCCATGATCTCCTTTGATTGATGGTGCTAGAAAATAAGATTTTACTTACCGATAAATCTATTTCTCGTAGTCCGTAGTGGATGCTGGGACTCCGTCAGGACCATGGGGATTAGCGGCTCCGCAGGAGACAGGGCACAAGAATAAAAGCTTTAGGACTAGGTGGTGTGCACTGGCTCCTCCCCCTATGACCCTCCTCCAAGCCTCAGTTAGGATACTGTGCCCGGACGAGCGTACACAATAAGGAAGGATCTTGAATCCCGGGTAAGACTCATACCAGCCACACCAATCACACCGTACAACTTGTGATCTGAACCCAGTTAACAGTATGACAAACGTAGGAGCCTCTGAACAGACGGCTCACAACAATAACAACCCGATTTTATTGTAACAATAACTATGTACAAGTATTGCAGACAATCCGCACTTGGGATGGGCGCCCAGCATCCACTACGGACTACGAGAAATAGATTTATCGGTAAGTAAAATCTTATTTTCTCTGACGTCCTAGTGGATGCTGGGACTCCGTCAGGACCATGGGGATTATACCAAAGCTCCCAAACGGGCGGGAGAGTGCGGATGACTCTGCAGCACCGAATGAGAGAACTCCAGGTCCTCTTTAGCCAGGGTATCAAATTTGTAGAATTTTACAAACGTGTTCTCCCCCGACCACGTAGCTGCTCGGCAGAGTTGTAATGCCGAGACCCCTCGGGCAGCCGCCCAAGATGAGCCCACCTTCCTTGTGGAATGGGCCTTGATAGATTTAGGCTGTGGCAGGACTGCCACAGAATGTGCAAGTTGAATTGTGCTACAAATCCAACGAGCAATCGTCTGCTTAGAAGCAGGAGCACCCAGCTTGTTGGGTGCATACAGTATAAACAGCGAGTCAGATTTTCTGACTCCAGCCGTCCTTGAAATATATATTTTCAATGCCCTGACAACGTCCAGCAACTTGGAATCCTCCAAATCGCTAGTAGCCGCAGGCACCACAATAGGCTGGTTCAGGTGAAACGCTGAAACCACCTTAGGCAGAAACTGAGGACGCGTCCGCAGTTCTGCCCTGTCCGAATGGAAAATCAGATATGGGCTTTTATACGATAAAGCCGCCAATTCTGACACTCTCCTGGCTGAAGCCAGGGCCAGTAGCATGGTTACTTTCCATGTAAGATATTTCAAATCCACCGATTTGAGTGGCTCAAACCAATGGGATTTGAGAAAATCCAAAACTACATTAAGATCCCATGGAGCCACTGGGGGCACAACCGGGGGCTGTATATGTAGTACTCCTTTTACAAAAGTCTGGACTTCAGGAACTGAAGCCAATTCTTTCTGGAAGAAAATCGACAGGGCCGAAATTTGAACCTTAATGGACCCTAATTTGAGGCCCATAGACAATCCTGTTTGCAGGAAATGTAGGAATCGACCCAGTTGAAATTCCTCCGTCGGGGCCTTCCTGGCCTCACACCACGCAACATATTTTCTCCAAATGCGGTGATAATGTTGTGCAGTCACCTCCTTCCTGGCTTTTACCAGGGTAGGGATGACCTCTTCCGGAATGCCTTTTTCCCTTAGAATTCGGCGTTCCACCGCCATGCCGTCAAACGCAGCCGCGGTAAGTCTTGGAACAGACATGGTACTTGCTGAAGCAAGTCCCTTCTTAGCGGCAGAGGCCATAAGTCCTCTGTGAGCATTTCTTGAAGTTCCGGGTACCAAGTCCTTCTTGGCCAATCCGGAGCCACGAGTATAGTTCTTACTCCTCTCCGTCTTATAATTCTCAGTACCTTGGGCATGAGAAGCAGAGGAGGGAACACATACACCGACTGGTACACCCACGGTGTTACCAGAACGTCCACAGCTATTGCCTGAGGGTCTCTTGACCTGGCGCAATACCTGTCCAGTTTTTTGTTCAGGCGGGACGCCATCTTTACGTGGGCGACTGCCGTGATGTTGTCCCACTGGATCAATACCGGCTGACCTTGAAGCAGAGGTCTTGCTAAGCTTAGAGCATTGTAAATTGCCCTTAGCTCCAGTATATTTATGTGGAGAGAAGTCTCCAGACTTGATCACACTCCCTGGAAATTTTTTCCCTGTGTGACTGTTCCCCAGCCTCTCAGGCTGGCATCCGTGGTCACCAGGACCCAGTCCTGAATGCCGAATCTGCGGCCCTTTAGTAGATGAGCACTCTGCAGCCACCGCAGAAGAAACACCCTTGTCCGTGGAGACAGGGTTATCCGCTGATGCATCTGAAGATGCGATCCGGACCATTTTTCCAGCAGATCCCACTGAAAAGTTCTTGCGTGAAATCTGCCGAATGGAATCGCTTCGTAAGAAGCCACCATTTTTCCCAGGACCCTTGTGCAATGATGCACTGACACTTTTCCTGGTTTTAGGAGGTTCCTGACTAGCTCGGATAACTCCCTGGCTTTCTTCTCCGGGAGAAACACCCTTTTCTGGACTGTGTCCAGAATCATCCCTAGGAACAGCAGACGTGTCGTCGGAAACAGCTGCGATCTTGGAATATTTAGAATCCACCCGTGCTGTCGTAGAACTACTTGAGATAGTGCTACTCCGACCTCCAACTGTTCTCTGGACCTTGCCCTTATCAGGAGATCGTCCATTTTCTTTGAAGAAGAATCATCATTTCGGCCATTACCTTGGTAAAGACCCGGGGTGCCGTGGACAATCCAAACGGCAGCGTCTGAAACTGATAGTGACAGTTCTGTACCACGAACCTGAGGTACCCTTGGTGAGAAGGGCAAATTTGGACATGGAGGTTCGGAGGGAGACGTTGGTAAAGCAGACTTCAGGAACCTGCGAGGGGGAGACGTCTCGAATTTCCAATCTGTACCCCTGGGATACTACATGTAGGATCCAGGGGTCCACTTGCGAGTGAGCCCACTGCGTGGCAGAAGCGGTGAAGGGCTTCTGTTCCTGGGAATGGGCTGCCTTCTGCAGTCTTCTTCCCTTTCCTCTATCCCTGGGCAGATATGACTGGCCTTTTGCCCGCTTGCCCTTATGGGGACGAAAGGACTGAGGCTGAAAAGACGGTGTCTTTTTCTGCTGAGATGTGACTTGGGGTAAAAAAGGTGGATTTTCCAGCTGTTGCCGTGGCCACCAGGTCCGATGGACCGACCCCAAATAACTCCTCCCCTTTATACGGCAATATTTCCATGTGCCGTTTGGAATCTGCATCACCTGACCACTGTCGTGTCCATAACCTCTTCTGGCAGATATGGACATCGCACTTACTCTTGATGCCAGAGTGCAAATATCCCTCTGTGCATCTCGCATATATAGAAATGCATCCTTTAAATGCTCTATAGTCAATAAAATACTGTCCCTGTCAAGGGTATCAATATTTTCAGTCAGGGAATCCGACCAAGCCACCCCAGCGCTGCACATCCAGGCTGAGGCGATCGCTGGTCGCAGTATAACACCAGTATGTGTGTATATACTTTTTTGGATATTTTCCAGCCTCCTATCAGCTGGCTCCTTGAGGGCGGCCGTATCTGGAGACGGTAACGCCACTTGTTTTGATAAGCGTGTGAGCGCCTTATCCACCCTAAGGGGTGTTTCCCAACGCGCCCTAACTTCTGGCGGGAAAGGGTATACCGCCAATAATTTTCTATCGGGGGAAACCCACGCATCATCACACACTTCATTTAATTTATCTGATTCAGGAAAAACTACAGGTAGTTTTTTTCACACCCCACATAATACCCTTTTTTGTGGTACTTGTAGTATCAGAAATATGTAACACCTCCTTCATTGCCCTTAACATGTAACGTGTGGCCCTAAAGGAAAATACGTTTGTTTCTTCACCGTCGACACTGGAGTCAGTGTCCGTGTCTGTGTCGACCGACTGAGGTAAATGGGCGTTTTAAAGCCCCTGACGGTGTTTGAGACGCCTGGACAGGTACTAATTTGTTTGCCGGCCGTCTCATGTCGTCAACCGACCTTGCAGCGTGTTGACATTATCACGTAATTCCCTAAATAAGCCATCCATTCCGGTGTCGACTCCCTAGAGAGTGACATCACCATTACAGGCAATTGCTCCGCCTCCTCACCAACATCGTCCTCATACATGTCGACACACACGTACCGACACACAGCACACACACAGGGAATGCTCTGATAGAGGACAGGACCCCACAAGCCCTTTGGGGAGACAGAGGGAGAGTTTGCCAGCACACACCAAAACGCTATAATTATACAGGGACAACCTTTATATAAGTGTTTTCCCTTATAGCATCTTAATATATAATCATATCGCCAAATAAGTGCCCCCCCTCTCTGTTTTAACCCTGTTTCTGTAGTGCAGTGCAGGGGAGAGCCTGGGAGCCTTCCCACCAGCAGTTCTGTGAGGGAAAATGGCGCTGTGTGCTGAGGAGAATAGGCCCCGCCCCCTTTTCGGCGGGCTTCTTCTCCCGTTTTTCTGACAATCTGGCAGGGGTTAAATACATCCATATAGCCCCAGAGGCTATATGTGATGTATTTTTAGCCAGTATAGGTATGTACATTGCTGCCCAGGGCGCCCCCCCCAGCGCCCTGCACCCTCAGTGACCGTTGGTGTGAAGTGTGCTGAGAGCAATGGCGCACAGCTGCAGTGCTGTGCGCTACCTCATGAAGACTGAGAAGTCTTCAGCCGCCGATTTCTGGACCTCTTCTCTCTTCAGCATCTGCAAGGGGGTCGGCGGCGCGGCTCCGGTGACCCATCCAGGCTGTACCTGTGATCGTCCCTCTGGAGCTAGTGTCCAGTAGCCTAAGAAGCCAATCCATCCTGCACGCAGGTGAGTTCACTTCTTCTCCCCTAAGTCCCTCGTTGCAGTGAGCCTGTTGCCAGCAGGACTCACTGAAAATAAAAAACCTAATAAAACTTTTACTCTAAGCAGCTCTTTAGGAGAGCCACCTAGATTGCACCCTTCTCGGCCGGGCACAAAAACCTAACTGAGGCTTGGAGGAGGGTCATAGGGGGAGGAGCCAGTGCACACCACCTGATCCTAAAGCTTTTACTTTTGTGCCCTGTCTCCTGCGGAGCCGCTATTCCCCATGGTCCTGACGGAGTCCCCAGCATCCACTTAGGACGTCAGAGAAAATTAGGTTAATGCAGGTGGATGAGGCTTGTTCTCCAACACCATCTGCACTAGATCATAGATGGAGGAATGTGATTGTGTGGACCAATATCTTCGTATTGACCCCCGCAGTTACTGTTGCCAAAGCTGCACATACAGTCTTGGAGAGGCGCCAAGAGGCTGCAGCACCTGAGTCTGGGAATCCTCTGGGTGGACTTGTATACTATGCATTATTAATATAGCTATTTGTACATTGTGGAAATAGCTATAGTGTTTCTGGTGGAGGGGAAGGAAGTATTAGCTTTTAACAAGGCTATAGTGTAAAGTCTAAGTAAGTAGGCACAAACAATTTATCTTTATGCTTTATACATGGACATTTTATTTTGTTATCCTTTAAATAAATACATTTTGCTTTAACTGTATACTAGATTATTTTATGAATGGGTTCATTTCAAATTTGAGAAGTTCCCACTCAGATAAATATTAAATTTGACTTTTTTAAAAAATCTAAGAAATAATATACAAAATATGCTAACATCCATCACATTCAGGAACCTGCAGAAGAGGATGGATCCAATGGAAGAGCACTATTTCTATTGGCACCAGACGGTCTACAGTCTAGTTACAGAACTCTGCAGGAAAGGAATAGTACATAAGACAATTCCCACTCCAGAAGATTACAAACCATTTTTTGTCAGCACATGGCAGAATGTATAAACATATACTGTAGGGCGTGATTCTGAGTTGGACACAAAGTGGCTGCAAGTGTGAAAGTGCACGGCAGCCAGATTTACTATAAAATGCTACTGCCAGTATTTGTGCGGCTTGTATACAATACTCCACCCACTGTTTTCCAGTCTGCAGCCATCATCATTCGTATTGGCACAAAAGATCCATCTGAAACAGGCCTCCTATATGCGTCTGCATGCCTCAAACAAGCAGGGAAATCAGACAACCCCCCCCCCCACACACACACACACACACCCCCACCCCAGGCCCATTTGTTCTGTGTGCCCACGTGGTAATCACCCTGAAATGCCCATCTTATGGAGCTCCTTGCTACTGCAGATGCTTGGTATGATGTAGTCACAGATTGTATCTGCTGATTCCCATCAATGCCTAGTCTGTGGGAAGTCGTGAGATGCATCCAACTCAGAATTAGGCCTATAGTGTATAAATAGTCACATATAAATACACCCACATATTATGTAGCTATTATATAGTTCCTGAATGTTACAGTACTTACGTGGACATTTATCATGTATAGCAAAGTTATACTTGCCATCACTAATGTTTTTTCGTATTATATATGAGAATATCTGTATTATATCATTGCTCTATTCATCAGTGTAAAGCTGATTATTTCTTTCACCAACAACATGAAATCAGCTTTCTTTCAGTATGAGCACACTGTGAAAAGTTACCAGCTGAACGGAAATATGCTGGACAGAAGGAGCATTTTATTGTGTCTTGTATGACTCCGGGCAACATCTACTTTTACACTCCCAGCACAAAGACGGGAGTGGTCTGACGTTCCCGCAGCTAAATGCCATGGGTCCCTAGAATTATATTCCAGCACAAGAATTGTCAGCATATTATGAAATGAACATCCTTAATTAAAAATCAACACTTATCAAGGGAACAGTGCTGGCCACTATGCTGAGGAGGAAGAATCTGGTTACTTTCCAATTTGCTGACAACATACGAGGTATACAGAACTTTTAAAAATGATTAAAATAAATACTAACAACACAAAAGTACAGGGCAGTATTGCTAATAATCCTAAAAAAAAAGTCTTATGGCAGAAGTTCCCAAACTCGCACCCTACACGGTCCAGATTTTAAAAATAACCAAGCTTGGACACAGGTGACTTAATAAGTACCTCAGTCAAATTTGGTTTAACCATCTGTATTCAGACATGGTTATCCTTAAAACCTGGACTGTTAGGGTGCCTTGAGGACCAAGTTTGTAGTGGTGGTGGGCACTCCTGACTGGTAAATTAAATAGCTGAGTGCCTGGGTAAAACTGGTATTAAGACAAAGAGGAATGGCACCCAAAGCAGGAACATTTGTATAAACTGAAGGGGAGCAGAGCAAAGTGTAAAAATACAGTATGTGCTGTCACATAGGGATGTAGCTACACCACACCAGAGGCATGACCATTCATAATACAATGACCGTGCCCTCTGGAGCCATAAAAACCACTTCATTGACACTGCTGTATACAGCAGGATAATTGCTCCTATCCACCCCACATATCGGAACAAATGTCAACTTACATGGTGGTGGATATGGCTGCATTCCTTTCAGTATCCTGTCTATAGGTCTACTCTAAATAGGTCTACAGTCAATATGTCGAACACCTGCATTAGGTCGACAGGGTCAAAAGTTCGACAGGGTCAAAAGGTCAACATGACAATGGTTGACACACATATGGTCAACACAAGTTTTTTTATTTTTTCAACTTTTTCGTACTTTACCATCCACGTCGACTACGATTGGGAATAGAGGGCCTAATTCAGATCTGATCGCTACTGTGCATTTTCGTACAGTGGGCGATCAGATCTGAATTGCGCATGTGTATGCACCGCAATGCACCAGCGCGTCGGACGGCTACAATGGGGAACGCCGGTCAGCGACGGGAAGGTGCAAAGGATCCATTAGAAAGGGTGTTCGCAAGGTGATTGACAAGAAGAGGCCGTTTGTGGGTGGCAACTGACCGTTTTCAGGGAGTGTCCGGAAAAACGCAGACGGGCTCAAGCGTTTTCAAGGAGGGTGTCTGACGTCAGCTCCGGCCCCAATGAGCAGGATTCAATCGCACTGGATAATTAAGTCCTGGGCTGCGCAGAGACTGCACAAACTGATTTTTGTGCAGCTCTGCAACACATGTGATCGCACACTTGCACAGCACTTTCCCCCTCCCCCTGTAGGCGGCGACTACATGATCGCAGGGCAGCAAAAAACGCAGCCCAGCGATCAGATCTGAATTACCCCCACAGTGAAGAGAGCCATGCGTGGGGACGTGGTACACACGCATTAAGCCCCTAATGGGGCTTGTTTGTGGCAGAAAAGTGACAAAATACCCATTAAAACGAAAAAAAATTGTGTCTACCTTTTTTGTTTCGACAATTTCTATGCCTTCCTTTTGACTCTGTTGACCTTTTCTTCTGTCTACTTATTCTATGTTGACTTTTTGAGCCTGTCGACGTTTTGACCCTGTCGACCTAATGCATGTTTACCATTAGTGGTTGACCTATTGACTGTAGACCTTTTTCGTGTAGATCGAATAATCCACACCCGTTCTTTTCTATCCCCATCACTTCTGTTCACAAACCTATCACATCTAGCAGAATGGAGGAAAGGATGGCGTGAAGAGGGGAGAAGTGTAAGACGATAATGGAATGTGCTTTGTGGGCAGAGATGGTAGAAAAAGGAAGCTTTACAGATGGAATGGTGGGAAAATGTGAGATATACCATACAAAATGGGAGGGACAGAAGGGCTCATATGGGGAGACAGAGAGACAGGTACAAATACGGGTTCGTGAAAAAGAGAGACTAACACACAGTACAAACAGAGGATGAGACAAATATCTGTGGGAGGGGTGGAGGGTGAATGATGTTAGGGGAAGGCAGGAGAGGAGTGGGAACCAGCGGCGTCGGCTGCCACTAGGCTGCAGCACCATCCAAAGTGTGTAGGGGGGAGCTGTCCAGGACATATGAATATACATGTGAAGTTGTATGTGACACATGTCCTGGCTTCCTTCCCCGGAAATCAGCAGCTGCCACAGCATGGCACACACTGCTCAGCATGTCAATCATCATTTAGCCCGCCCCCGTTTTCCATGCTGTTGAGGCAGCTTCTGATTCCTGGGTCAGCTCCCCCCTGCAAACTTTGGACAGCTCTGCAGCCCAGGGGGAGCAGCCACCGCTGGTGGGGACCCTACGCACACAACAGCTACAGATTAGATTAGTGAACCGACTCAAACATGGATATCCTTGAAACATGGCTATAATAGTTTGGAAACTGAAATAGTGTTAGTGAACAAAATAAAGTTTAAGTATAGAATTGTATTTACTTACCAATGATAGAAGCTGTGCTCAAACTTAGCAAAAAAAATCCATAGTACTGGAATCACCCTGCAGGCTGACAATCCAAGAGAGAGATATTGAAGTCTTTTGAAAACTGAATAAGAAACAGAATTAACAATAATGAAAAACTGCCATTACATCAAAGTAAAACACATGAAGATTATTCATATATCAAAAAAATGCGAATAAGAATATTCCATTACGTATTTGCTTCTTCAGTATTCACAAATGGATGTGACTCCTAACAGAGTTGTTTTAATGATATCTAATATTTTTGTTAGCTGCTTTTTATTATTAAGTGCTGAAATTTTTATTCCAACTATCCTACAGTATTTAATAAAAGGCTAATGCTGCTCCTCACCTCTGTTATGTGTGCCTGACGGACCAAATGACTCTTTTGTGCACCACAGGAGAAAGTGAAAGTGATACTGCAGGGAGATGTTACAGCCTCCTTACCTGCTGCTGCTAATATTAATAATATTGATCTGTTTCACATCTGCTTGCGGCAGATAACCAGCTCAGCTGCTTTTATATACGGAGCGCGCCTGCAGAGGGGCGGGGTCCTGTGCTCACCCCTCCCACACCCTGCACAGGCCATGCACAGATCACTCCGGTCAGCTGGGGTGGTTACTGGTATCCTCTACTCCCAGATTGGCCGGAGACTGGTGAGTTTACACGTGCCAGTACTGGTGTACAGTATATAGTGCAGCATCATTATAGCCTGCCCATAACACATATACAGCATCTACAATGCTACAAACACACAAACACACTTGCTCAGCATGACAAAGCCCCGGCCAACAGCAGCAGGACTTATAGAAAGTCGGCAGCTCCTGTGTGAGTAGCGACCCTCCCCCTATAATCCGGTCCTTGTGACCGTCATTTTGACGGGCTTTTAACTAGTGAGTAATATTTGATATACTATTCTATTATTTATTGGAAGGATTGATTTATTTTTGTGTACTTTTTTTTACCTTTCACATAAAATAGCCAAGAACATTTTTTGTAAGATTTTTTATTTTTATTTTTGTCATTACTTGATATTGTCAGATTGAGGACTGCTACCCATTATCATATGCCTTATTACTGTATGTTTTGTACCACCTTTCAAACCTACAATATGTTAATTAGTGATAATATATAATAACTGCTGTCGAACACAAAGCAAATTATACTCTATGGGTGGAATTCAAATGTTTGAAAAGTCGGTTGGGTGTCTGTTTTTTTCCTGTCTATTAGATATACAGACACCCAAGTGACTTTTCAAACATTTGAACCTCCCCCACTATATATAAATAAAGATAAATAGAGCCAGCTATGATGTCATTTTATTTTTACAGCAATTAATGTGAGAAATAAAACAGTTATGCTGTCAATACAATCATCATTTCATTTTGCCAGTCAAATCCTTCCATTACAGTATATTCAATTTCTGGATGTACTAAAAGCCATTTATATTGATCAAAAATAAAAGCTAAGTCAACAAATCGACAAGAGAGCTGTGATAAAAGAAAGTGCTTTGTATGGGAATGTAAATTTGACAGTCAGTAATACATGCATAATTCTATACAAACATAGGGGAAAATTCAATTAAATGCAAAGTTCAGAGAGAGACGTTTGTAATTTTGGGAAGAAAACATTGATTCTATGTTGCTCACAGCTCTATGGGGTACAAGCAAAAATTTGTGAAGTGATCCGGTCCAGATCTCCAATCCTCTTTAGTATAAGTGTGTTGTAACTTGCAGCTAATTGTATTGCTGATTGTGGGCCAAATGTACTAAAGGTGAAGATGCATCCAAAACTCTGAAATTATCCCTGGACTTCAGGGTTTAGGAAGTCCAGTGATCGCAAAGGAAAACTCTTTTTTTAGGTGAGCTGTCCTTTGTGATTATAATCACATTTCTAGGCACATACCAGTACTTCCATTAGAACAAAGAGCATCCCTGATATCTGCTGTGTAGCATCCACAAAAACCTTTGCACTGCAACTTAAGGTGCGCTACCACTCTGCACTTAGCTAGTACATCCTGATCAGTATCCCCACTACGATGCAAGCTTCAGCATCCCTTACCACCTTGGCATACAAACCCATGTGCTTTCTGCAAAAACACTACTGTGCATCGCTGACCCCTTTAGATTTTATATGTTGTGCTTTTTTACCAGCACTAAGTATAAACGAATACTTAAAAATAAATCACTAGACTTAAAGCATCACGGTTGGTAAGAACACAATTGTTTTGGTTCTCTAGAAGTATAAATGTACTGTAATATGTATTATTTAAATAAAATAGAAATTTACATTACAAGCTTGTTATTTGTTAAATTAAATCAATCCGAGTTTACATTACAAGCTTTTTCCAGCCTTGCGGGGGAAGGGGGGGAGTATTCAGGTCCATCACCGCGAGTAAAAAACGGAGGTAGCTTCGGGCTTTAACGCCTGTGGCTATTCAATAGCACTCCCTTTTTAACAGGTTAACGGATGTTAACACAGAGCATTCATGAAAAGTTCACAGATTCATGTGTTAACTGGGCTGCGGCACCTGTTAACCCGCTGGTTATCAGTGATTTTTCTTTCGCCTATGTTCAGAGGTGTAAAATAAATCCCCCATAAGTGCTGCCATGGGGGGCTAATTAAATAGTCCCGGGGGGATCAATTAGTCAGTGGTAAACTGAATTCCCCCTTAGAATTAAGCTAACACACCTTCTCTCATAATACAGGAAGTGGGAATGAGTATTTTCACTTTGCTGAAAGTCAAAGCACCTAATGTTGAATATTTACAGTATTAGTTTACTACTATTATGAACATTTATTTTTTATAGCACTGGCTTATTTTACAGTGTTAAGAATTGTGAATAAGTACAGTCAGTGGTGGATCCAGGAAGGGGGGGAACTCGGGCCCGTGCCCCCCCTGTCATTTGCCTTCTGTCCCCTGTCCCCCTCCGCCGCACAGGGAGATGTCGGGCGCCCGCTGAGATTGTGTTACCAGCGGGTGCCCGTCTCCCTGCACAGCGGCAGCCGGAGGCAGGAGCTCAGTACTGAGCTCCGGCTTCCGGCGCTGTCACGGTGCACCGTGCGCTATGGGAGAGACGTCAGTCATGACGTCTCTCTCATAGTGCTGACTGAGGAGCGGACGCCCAGGGAGGAGGAGGACTGCAGCGGCCTGGAAGCGGGAACGGGGCTCGGTAAGTATGTTTTTTTCTTCATTAATACAGCGGGGGCATCTACTGGGGGCAAACTACGGGGGACATTACTACTGGGGGGGCATCAACAAGGGGCATTACTACTGGGGGGGCAAACTACTGGGGGCATTATAACTGGGGGCATCTCTACTGAGGGGTCATCTATTGGGGGCAGCTACTGGGGGACATTTTTACTGGGGGCCATCTACTGGGGGCATTACTACTGGGGGGTCATCTATTGGGGCAAACTCGTAGGTGGCATTATTACTGGGGGGTCATCTATTGGGGGCAGCTACTGGGGGCATTATTACTGGGGGGCATCCACTGGGGGCATTACTACTGGGGGGTCATCTATTGGGGGCAGCTACTGGGGGACATTTTTACTGGGGGCCATCTACTGGGGGCATTATTACTGGGGGGCATTATTACTGGGGGCATTACTACTGGGGGGGTCATCTATTGGGGGCAAACTCCTAGGGGGCATTACTACTGGGGGCAAACTACTGGAGGACATTATTACTGGGGGGCATCTACTGGGGGCAAACTGCTGGGGGACATTATTACTGGGGGGCATCTACTGGGGGCAAACTGCTGGGGGACATTATTACGGGGGGCATCTACTGGGGGCAAACTACTGGGGGACATTATTACTGGGGGGCATCTACTGGGGGCAAACTACTGGGGGACATTATTACTGGGGGGCATCTACTGGGGGCAAACTGCTGGGGGACATTATTACTGGGGGGCATCTACTGGGAGCAAACTACTGGGGGACTATTACTGGGGGGCATCTACTGGGGGCAAACTGCTGGGGGACATTATTACTGGGTGGCATCTACTGGGGGACTATTACTGGGGGCCAACTACAAAGGTGCTAACTACTGGCGGCGTAACTACAGGGGCATTACTACTGGTGGCTTAACTACAGGGGCATTACTACTTGGGGGCTAAACTACAGGGGGGCCAAACTACTGGGGGCTTAACTACAGGGACCAAACTACTGGGGGATAACTACAGGGGCCAAATTACTGGGGGCATTACTACTGAAGGCTAAGCTACAAGGGGGCATAACTACAGGGGCTAAACTACAATGGGGCAAACTACAGGGGGGCATTACTACTGGTGGCTAAACTACTGGGGGCATTAACACTGGGAGGCTAAACTAAAGGGGGGGGGGGTAAACTACTGGGGTCATAACTGCAGGGGAATTACCACTGGGGGCATAATGACTGGGGGCATTACTACAGGCAACATTACTACTAGGGGCAATACGGGCATTGCAAAAGGGGCACCACTACTATGGGGTCTATATAAAGGGCACTATCAGTACAGTGGACATTGCATAATGAGCGCTACAACTGTGGGCATTGTATAAGAAGCGCCACCTCACATGCACCGAAGCCGCACGCAAATGTACTTGCCCCTTCCATGGTGCCCCCCCTATCATTTTCTTCTGGATCCGCCCCTGAGTACAGTAATAAAACAAGACTTGATAGTAACAAACAAGGTAAGAGGAACAGTCTACAGGATTAATAGCTCATTACTATCACGCAACTGACGAAAGGACAAAAGGCAGCATAGCGCTATGTCATTCAATTTGACATAAAACATTTTAGCAATTTTTATTAAGTAACTTAGAGACAACAAAATAATGTAAAGGTTTTATTTTTTTTAATTTTTTTTTTACTTTATTCAGTTACTCCAGCCTATTAATACACAGTTTTGGGACAACTCATCTGGTGTAGCACTATTTTGCTAACATTTGTGTTTGAACACAGTGTCAATAGCTCCGTAAATGAGGCATGGCAATGAGCAATTTAATCAAGGAAGGGCAAGAGTCACAGTTTAAAGTAACAGCTTCATGCAGGGTCAGTGCTTTCAAATGCAGCTGGGTGGAAATACATGTATAAGTCTCCACAAACTCATTCTAACAAATGCAGTTCCAAAAAAGCTCTCTTTCTCCAAAAAGAAAGCTTCTTATGTTTCATCCAAAGTATTGTTTATTTTCAAACATGAACCCAAAAGCAAAGAACATGGTAATTTAAGACCCATGAAGTTCTATCGTAATTAAATAATTATCAAAAATGTGGACTCACTATAATACTACCTTCATATTCCTATAACACTCACACGTTTATGTCTTTAAATATGTTTGTTTATTATTTTGCATACCTATTTATTAAAATTTTTCTCAAGCAACAGCAAATTTAATGTAACACCTAGAAAATCAATATAAAGGCTAATGTAGCTCTTTACAAAGCTCCTGGTAAAGGATCTGTCCATATGTAAGAATAAAAAACACAACATGGGTTGTGTGGAATTGGATGAAAGCCTGTTTTATCTGCAGAAAATACAAATCTCCATACTGAGGGCCAAAAATGTGTACATCTGTATGCAGACTTTATCTCATTTTCCCCCTCGACTCCAACTGTTGGAGATGGTGGAATGGGGGAAGGGTGGGTGAGCACAGGTCAAGTACAGTAAGAGAATGCTCACATAATGGTGACTGAGATACACTGAGGATGACTTGGACATAGCCGCATATACACCTGTCCATAGGATATGCAATGATGATGATGATGATGATGATGATGACTATGAGCAGCATTACCCAGCTGCTTTCTGGCGAAGTAATCCCTCTAGCTAATAGTACTTAATTCATTAGTGTGACTGCTATATTATAAGTAGTTGTACATCACTTACTTCATATATCCACTGGGACCATAGCAGGAATGATGATTCACATTTGGTTTTTTAAGGTGAAACGTTAGTATTAAGTTATATTTTATATGGTATTTGTCGCATGTAGTATTACCATAGAGGAATGCAAATTTTGTATTAACCATGCACACTATAAAGCCACATATCTATTCTATGTCTGCACTTTTTTGCCTATCATATTGTATTGCTTTTACTTTTCCTCCTTATGTTCAAGATGCAGATACATATAGGTCTAAATGAGCCCCAAAGGGAGAGTACTAGTTACTAGAACAAAAGTGGGTACTTTTAAATGGAAGTATTTAGACTTAGTAAATGACCAAAATTGCACTGTACAAATAGAAATTAATGTTTAAGTAACAGACTAAATACAGATTACGGAGTCTTACACTATAAATACAACAGGAGATCACTCTGCTGGCCACAGTGGAGATGTTGCGCTTCTCATGCACTCAGGCACATATCCGGACCCGGTATTGATGTTACTGTCAATCAGTGAATCATTTCCACCTAAACAGAAGACTGGAGAGACTAAAATATGGTATTGGAAACTAACCTATGTCTTTTATAATGCTACAGTACTCCACCAAAAGAATGCAATAGAAAGTAGCTGAGATAGCTCCAGTCCTAAACCTTCTGCATCACATTTTGGGGCTTATTTTCTAAAAGGAGTTTTGTACGTACTAGAAACTACCAACAGCTTACCTTGATTAAAAAAAAAATCTTACTGTAGCAATACGAGATAACAAATTATAACTAACAGGGCAAAAGATGATGAATAGACTTCTGTATCTTTCAGGTCTCAGGCTGAGGAGGGATGGGAGCATTACGTGGCATGGTTTGCAGACACTAAATGATGTTAGAACTAGCTGAACTGATCAATGTTATGGCATTCTATAGGTGTCAGTTACAGACATACAATGGTTTTTTCATAAAAAGAAAAATAGAAACATCAAACTAAAATGCTTTTACTGTATATGTAATGTAGATATTTAGTGGTGTGCGTGAAAGTCACATGCATGCCAATATTTAGGAAAAACCAACTTGCTTAGTGTAAGGTGTGGAGGATATTTGCTGCATGCATGTCCTTTTGAGGTGTAAATTAGCAGAAGCATGACAAACTGGGGCTGACAACTACAATGAATTAGATAAAGCATATATTATTGGAACAAGTCTAAGACTGACCTGATTGCCTTCTCACCCTTCCATGTTCCCTTTCCTCCATCATTTTCATTACACTTTAATAACATTATCATCTCTTCTGTCCCACATGTCTACTCTCTTTCTTCAATCCCCACATACTAGCCTTCTCCCATTTGTGTAGTCTCTCCAGGATTAAACCCTTTTTACCCTGGAAACAATGAAGACCCTCAAGTTCTCACTGATCATCTCTCAACTGGACTATTTTAACCTCTGCCTATCTGATTTTCCTGACTCCCACCTCTCTCCATACCAACCTTCCTTATGCTCTGCATATATCTCCCCTGCAGGTCAGGAACTACACTGGTTCACAGATCCCCTACAAAATCCATTTAACTACTTCTCACCCTCTTCTCTAAAGCTCTTAACCAATCTTCCCTCTCCTCCCCTGCCCTTTATCTCTGGCTTCCTCCCCCATCCTTTTAGTTCTATCAGCAACATCCACCTCTCGTCACAAATGATAACCTCCTCCCACTCCCACCTCCAGTATTTCACCTGTGCTGCACTCCAGCACTGAAATTAGTTTCCCTTTCCCTCTCAGACATACTGCTTCTATGGAAAACTTTAAATGGGCTCTTAACAAGTATTTCTTTAACAGTAGATATACGGGCTATATAGAATTTTACCTTTTGCCCAGTTTATAGACTAAAGAAGAGCTGGTCTCCATTCACTTTTTTTTTAACTAACTAATTTATCATTAAATAATGACAATTCTATCAAGAATTTAATGCACTGTTACACAATTTTCAAAGAAGAAAATGCATAATGTACATTAAATTGCCTTTTTTGAACATAATTGTTCTTGACATTTGAAAATGCTGCAGATACAGAACTGGAATCATTCTAAAAACCAAAACAGAGGCAGCTTGTCAAGGAAAGATAACACAGCAATACAAGAAAGCTATTTCCCTTCAGACCCATGAAAATTGTGCAGTAAGCATTAAGGCCTGCAATTATAACATGGAATGACTGTCTTATATAACATAATGAAATCATAAACATGAATAAAATATACAAGAATTAAAAAGTGGACCAGTTTGTATGAATTCATATTTTATTATTCAATAGTTGATCACAAATTGGCAATAAAAATGTCTTTATTCAGGCTCATTTACCTCTGAATTTCAGTAAATGCAAATCAGAAACAGGAGACATATTTAACTACATTGGGGGTTTCCAATTAGCCCCGATGCCATTTCGGCCAATCAAAATGGCTGGATATCGCAATTAATGACCAATGGTCATTATCTTGGTATCCAATTAGAGGATGTTTTGATCTGCCGAAATTGGACCTGCGACTGTGCGAAAACACATGGGATCGGGGATAAGCTACGGCACTCTGGCACTAGACGCACTCAAAGCACAATCACCAAAAAGTGTCAGCATCAGGGGGAGGGGCGCGCTGCATCTAGGCTAATTGGGTAGCCCCCAGCAATACAAATACAATCCAAAAGATACTAACTGGATACCCCCCATTGTGAAAACAGAAATGAAAATGCTTCAACAAAATATTGATGTGCATGCCTACAGTAAAAGTAAAAATGCAGTTGGTAATTAAAAATAAATAAACTTTAAAAAGTATGACAAATGTTGCTCCTTGTTGTTTGTTTATTATATCCTGTTATATGTATATTTATAAGCTTATTTCTATTTAAAAGGGAAGAACCCTAACATATATTTAATGTATCCTGCTAATAAATATTTGTAACTATTTTACGAAAATCAATATAAATAGAAGTAACAGTTGAATTTATTTTAATGAGCAACCCATGTGAACATAATTGCGTGGTAAAGAAGCATTACTTGTAATATTGTTCATTTAAATTCTGAAAATCTGATCAATTTTTAATTATAAAATGTGCTGAAATATACAGTGGAAACTAACAATGTGAAAGTGATTAGATTGAATGTGGCAGTAGAGAAACAATCAGATTGTAAATGAAAAGAGACAGAATGAAGCAAGTAGTCTCTTCACTGCCACCTATTCCCATTAATTCAGTTTAATGCCACAGTGTGAGGATATCACACTGATTTTGAGTGACATCTTCAAATTCTTTCCAACTGTCTGAGTCCAGATAACGGATGCACAGTATAATAGGCTGATTTATAGCATATGCATGTATGAGAACAGCAACATGCAATGGTATAATTTAACTACTCTTATTTTTCATAATTGCTGCAAAGAGATTGCCAAGGTTATGCCATATATACCACTTGTATGAAATGTCTTTAAGCATAACACATGGTCTACAGCACAGAGAGAAATATAGCTTCTACTATGCAACAATAATTTAAATGTGTCTGGCTATGCAGTAACTTGGTTGATAACATATGAAAACCTTGGATGCGCAATCTGATTTATTACATAAATAAGAACATGGAGGCATTTTTCTTCTCTATGCGGCCTTCTCTTGTTATTGTTGAGCCATCGATCCATATAAGTCTCCCAGAAAATTCTGGGAAACACACTAGTGCAGGAAGATCATGGACTTAATATGCTATTTAAATCAAACAATAACACTCTTCAAGCAAACAAGAACATCAAACAAAATGTTAGAAGCAAAACTCAAGATAAAGGAAACATGAAATTCGCCCTTTAGTTTAGGACTCCCTGAGAGATTACTAGTTGAATCTGTAGACTAGATGTCAAGAACAGAAGTGATGACAGTATACTGCTCTGACTACAACGCACATCAGTGCAGGTTGTATTAATCTTGTACACATCAGAGAGATATTTACAAATAATGGTGAAGAGTAAAGGTGTGTGTGGGTGGGGGGGGAGTGTGTGTGTGTGGTGGGGGGGTGCGTGGTGTTGCATTCGGCAGCATGGCCATTGTGCTGTTATCACCCTTTCACCCTAGCATGTACGCGCTATAAGAGTACATTCATTAAAAAAAAAATGTGCAAGTTACATTAAGAGCTACATATCTGTTATTTTATGTTTTTTAAAGCATTAGTACTGGGTTGTGGCCTTATACTTATAATACTTGGGACTTGTGTTTTTCTGATGAATAGGTCTTTTTTTACATATCTGAGCATGAGATTAGCAACGCCCCACTGTTCCCTTAGTGCTTGTTGTGCACTGGTACTTAGGGGGTCCCCTGGACTTACTGGGTCCTACGTGATCCTCCCAAACCAGAGGTTGCAGAGAGGCAGAGAAATACACTGGCAAATGCGGACAGGCCAAATATACAGGATTGGCTGTAGGCTTGACTTTGCAGAATATTAGCAGGCAGACCAGAAGTGCTGAATTGATACAAGCTTGGCCTTGCTGAGTGTTAACGGACTGACCAGGTGCGCAGGAGTGGCTGGAATGTGGCCTTGCAGTATGTTCGCAGACAGACCTGGCATGCAGGATAGGTCAACGCTTGGCCTTAAAGATGTTAGCAGACTGACCAAGCATGCAGGATTGGCAGAAACTTAGCCTAGCAGGATATTAGCTGACTGGCCAGGTCTGCAGGGTTGACCGAAGCTTTGCCTTGCTGGATATTAGCCGACCAGCCAGAGGTGCAGGACTGTGTGAAGCTCAGTTTTTCAGGCAGTAACTGACAGGTCAGGTATGCAGGGTAGATCGGAACTTGGCATTGCAGGATGTTAGCTAAAAGACCTGATGTGCTTTAAAAACTGTAGCTCAGCCTTGCAGAACATCAGCAGACAGACCAGGTTTTCAGGATTAGCTAGAGCAGATGAAGGAAGCCAGGAAATCCAAAGTACAGAACAGAGAGACAAGGGCTCCTGCGGTAACTAAGGACTATAACCGTCAAAGACAGGCAGGAGTGACCAAAAGATAGAGGAGAGGGATACAAATCGGGGGGCCAGCTGAAACAAGCTCCCTCCTTATGCTGAAGCACTGCACATCTCTCAGGATTGCCAACAAACCCACTGCTATAACGTCCCGGTCTCCTAGCAATGACCGGGACTAGAGCTGAGTCGCGCTGAGTCCCATTTTTTCCACACCTGCCTAAAACTTTTGTACAGTAATGTATATATATAACAAAATGACCATTCAAAAAGGGAAAACATCCAGGGCTCTCTCAATAACATGAGGGACCAGCACAACATATTTAAATGGAAAGATTTAATCAATACATAGTAAAAAGGTATACACAGTCATTACAATACAACAACATGAGGTTACTTATCAGCAATCAGCAACCCAAATTAAATACATTTTTACGTCATCATGCGACTGACCAGCGATATCGTTTCAGTGTCAAAAACTAATTTCCATGTAGAAATTTTAAGCCTGTTCTAGCTGCCCTCTCAACCCCTCCCTTTAAGATAATCACAGCTGATGTAGCTGTATACATATCAGGGGTTTGTGGCCTCCTTAAAAACTTTTAAGTCAAAGATTCTTAGGGGCATACTTATCATTTATAATGCAGATGTGATAAACATTTTTCACATAAATTTGCAAAATGAAAATGTATGTTTTAATGAAAATTTACTAACAATCTCTTGCCAGGAGATGTGCTCCGATAAGGACCCATCCTGGCGCAGAGCTGGAAGTAGGGTGATAGCATAAAGCTAATACACCAGGGATCTGGATCAGATCCCTGGTGTGCACTGCACACGCTGAGGTTCCCTCACCGTAAAAACCTACAAATTTGGAGTACGTGTTATTCTATTAGGGCAACGCTTCCGGAGCTTGGTAAATCTGACAGCTTGCAGAAAATGATGGGGTGCTGTGGCTGCTGTCAGAAATGGAAGGACTGCTACAGATGTAGAGATATCTGCTGCTGTCCCCTCATAGTACATTTGGGAGATACTTAATATTTGTGGGTATACCCCAAAAGTGGCTGTTTTCAGGGCTTATCCCACAAATATATATTTTATAAATAGGCCCCTTAAGTAGGGCATAACTTTTCCCTGCATACAAAATATAATATAGACAGTAAGCTTGCGAGCAGGGCCTTTCTATCTCTATGTCTGTCTGTTTTTACCGTTTTGTTCTATTACTGTTGTTCTAATTGTAAAGTGCGAAGGAATATGCTGCACTATATAAGACATGTTTAATAAATAAATAATATGCAAACATGTCTTAGGGGTCTATTCAATGTGACGGAGAGTATCCGACAATGCAGTAATCAATTTGCGGGCAAATCCGACTGGTTTTGGCCATTTTCGACAATGTCAATCCAACGTTTTTTAAAGTCAGATTGACATTGTCGAAAACAGGACTAAAACCTGTTGGATTTGGCCGCAAATCCAACAAAAAACTTGAATCCGCAGCTTATCCGCCGATCCACGTGTTTTCCGACAAGTCGGAAAAACGGTAGCCCCACTGAATAGGTTCTTATCATGATTCGACCTACAAAAAAGTCGGAAACTGCCATCTTCCTGACTAGACGGCAGTTCCGACTTCAATTGAATAGACACCTTATTCTACTTGTTCTTTATATATCAAACATGACTGATATGCAGAATATGATTTGAACCCACTTTTGTCACTTATTACAAAATACTGACTTAAAAAAAAAAAGTAACAACCTCCAATGTGCAAATAATCGCCATTAGGGTGTGTTCTGGCACAGTTCAACAATCTTCAGACATGCAAGACTGGATTTTATGGACATTATTATAGCTTTAAAGGATTAAAATAAAGTTGAACATAACACAATTTGAAATTTAGGATATTTTCAGGAAAAATACATTTAACATGTGATGAGCTATTTTCCTGACATCTATCCTCTTCAATGTGTTTCTGTGCACTCTTCTACGGTCTACAGTCTGTGTCGGCTGACTTGCCCAATTGCACCCCTCCTAATCCTTCTTGGGACTTCTTTTGCCTCCCATATCAAAGAAAAGTAAGGCAGGTACCCTGCAATACTATTGACCAGTGATGGGGAGCCTTTGGTACTCCAGCTGTTGAACTACACATCCCAGCATGCCCTGCTACACTTTTGCTATTTGGCCATGCTAAAATTGTAGCAGGGCATACTGGGATGTGTAGTTCAACAACAGCTGGAGTGCCAAAGGATCCCCATCATTGCTATAGACCAGTGTTTTTCAACCACTGTGCCATGGCACACTAGTATGCCCTGAGCAGTCTCCAAATGTGCCGCCATAGAAGCACAGCCAGGCCCGTCAGTGTTTTGCCGCTACTGAGGCCCTGGAACGATCAATACTGGTGGGTTTAGTGGTTGCAGAGCCAGTTCTAATTTTGGACCCGGCAGTGTTGGGCTCTTCTGGCTTTCTCAGATGTGGCTCAGACGTTACCTATGGAGAAGCTGCAACATGACATCCTTGGACCCGCAACTGCACCATGCATCACTATTATATTTGGGTGTGCCTTGGCAATATTTAAATCTTGTTCGGTGTGCCGCGAGTTGTAAAATGTTGAAAATCTCTGCTATAGACAGTCATCTCGGCCCAAATGCTGATAGGGATTGTGCCTTCAAGCAATGTAAAGCCTTGCTAAAATAATCCCATAGTTTAGATGCATTGGAAAAGGGTTTGGATTTCTTTGTCTACCACAGTGAATTTAATTTCTTCTTTTCAAGAAAATAAGTGCTTTATTTTTATAACAGATTGGACTGATTACAGTTTTATATAAAGTTCTATTTTATTTGGTGTATAGGGAATATAATAAGGACAAATGCACTTAATGTTTGTTCTGCCCAAGTGATTCTGACATTGTAACTATGCAATCCCTAAAAATATTAACAAGACAACTACAAAAACTCACACGAAAACTTGAACGTCAGTGGCGTAAATCTCGCATTTCAAGTGACTTCCTCACATATAAGACTGTCTACCATTCTTATAAAAATGCCCTGGACACTGCCAAACAAACATATTTCCAAACTCTTATCTCTGCTCAAGCCTCTAACCCCAAACGACTCTTTAATACATTTAAATCACTTCTGAATCCTCCCGCACCTACCCCACCAGCCACTATCAAGGCACAGGATCTTGCTTCCTACTTCAAGGAGAAGATTGATAAGATCCGAGATGAAATGGTATGCTCTTCGGCAGCGAGTGACCTGCTCCGTTCTTTACCTGAACCCTCTGGCACTCTTTCTTCATTTGATCCCACAAATGAAGATGAAGTATCATCACTCTTCTCATCCTGCTTCTCTACTACCTCTCCTCTTGATCCTTTACCCTCACAAATAAGTAAAGCTCTGTCTCTGGTGCTCATCCCTACCTTAACTAACATCTGTAATCTCTCTCTCTCTCTCTACTGGTATTTTTCCTTCACTCTTCAAGCATGCAGTGATTACTCCCATTTTAAAAAAACAAAATTCTGACCCTAATGCTCTCTCAAACTACCGCCCTATCTCTCAGCTCCCTTGTCTCTCTAAGCTACTTGAGAGACTTGCCTACACTCGACTCACACACTTTCTTAACTCATACACTTTGTTGGACCCACTTCAGTCAGGCTTCCGTTCCCAACATTCCACAGAGACAGCACTGACTAAAGTGGTTAATGATTTGGTCACTACGAAGTCTAAAGGCCACTACTCACTACTTATTCTTCTAGATCTATCTGCTGCATTTGACACTGTAGACCACTCTCTTCTCATACAGAAACTACAATCCCTAGGTCTTAAAGACACAGCCGTTTCTTGGTTCCTATTGTACCTATCTAATCGCTCCTTCAGTGTTCGCTACTCTGAATCTACCTCCTCTTCGCTACCTCTTTCAGTTGGAGTACCGCAAGGCTCAGTCTTGGGTCCTCTGCTTTTCTCTATCTATACCTCATTTCTTGGTAAACTAATCAGCTCTTTTGGTTTTCAGTATCATCTGTACGCAGATGATACTCAAATCTACCTATCCTCCCCTGACTTGTCCCTATCTGTACTGGACCGTGTCATTGAATGCCTTTCTGCCATCTCATCCTGGATGACATCTCGCCACCTCAAACTTAATATTTCAAAGACAGAGTTAATTATATTTCCACCGGCCAATAGTAGGTACCAACCTGATATCTCTATCACTGTTGAAAACTCGACTATCTACCCTACCCCACAAGCTCGCTGCCCAGGTGTCATCCTTGACTCTGATCTGTCCTTTGTTCCCCACATTCAATCTGTCTCAAGATCATGTTACATGCATCTAAAAAACATATCCAAAATACGACCATACCTTACACAAGACACTGCTAAAACTCTAATCCACGCTCTCATTATCTCCCGCATTGATTATAGCAATAGTCTCCTAACTGGTCTTCCCAAAACGAGACTCTCACCACTACAATCCATTCTGAATGCAGCGGCGAGGCTAATCTTCCTCGCTAGACGTTCATCGTCTGCAGATCCACTCTGTCAGTCCCTCCATTGGTTACCTGTACTCTACCGCATTCAATATAAAATACTTTTACTCACACACAAGGCCATTAACCAAACTACACCAACGTACATCACTTCGCTTATCACAAAATATCTCCCAACCCGACCTCTTCGCTCTTCACAAGACCTGCGTCTCTCATCCACACTCATTACTCGCTCCCACTCACGACTGCAGGACTTTAATCGGGCTGCACCCACTCTGTGGAATGCCCTACCACGCACAATAAGACTCTCCTCTAGTCTCCAAACCTTCAAGCGTTCCCTCAAAACTCACCTCTTTAGGCAAGCGTATCAAATTCCTGAACCACCCACATAACTTTCATAAACCTTCCTATCAAATTACATCCACTCTGTACAGTCCACACATATCCTCACATGTCTTCTCATTCTATGCAAAAGATAGCACCTTTCCTTGTGTACATATGCCTATTTCCCTATAGATTGTAAGCTTGCGAGCAGGGCCTTCCTACCTCTATGACTGTTATCACCCAGTTTGTTATTGTTATTTCAAATTGTAAAGCGCAACGGAATTTGCTGCGCTATATAAGAAACTGTTAATAAATAAATAAATATCCCCTAAATGTATTCTGAAATTTCTAACTCTTAAATTAATGCCAAATTGTATTACAGGTGTGCTCTACTTTTGTGAACCGTGTATGTTATATTACATTACACGTATATATGTGGGGTGTTTTGTTTCAGCTTGGAGTGTTGTGTTACATTTCTTCTTTTTTTTTTCTTCTTCTTTTTTCTTCCTACTAAATAAACTGCAAATATATTTTTATTACAAGAGCATATGCTAACACTTTCATTAACATAAACTTGTCAATGCCAAAGGCAGATAATGCTTTCCTAGACTTAAGGGCCATCTCTGGAATCCTGGTGACATCACTGAGGTAACCACATTATACAGATACAGTATGAAGTTTTAGCAATACTTAAATAGCATCCTACTGTATACAGGATCCCAACTACATCCCGACACACACAAATAGAAAGCTGTAATGGAGCAATTTCATTGTAATCAGTCTAACTAAAGAAATGGAAGAAATGGTTTAGAACATGAGTCTGACAGCAACTTAAGGACACTTCCACATCTGCAGTGCATTTCCCTATGTGAGGTCACCTACAGTATGACACAAATATAACAAAACTGTCAACTAGCCCAGACCGAACACTTCTCTGACAGCCAGGTGCTCGTAGCTTCCTCAGTCCCAAATTAAATGTGCTGTCCAAGTTTATGTACAAGGCTTCCAAAAATGTTTATACCTCCTCTGTGGCGAACTTATACAAAGTGTAACTAACAAAACTCTCTATAATTATACTTATTCTGCAGCTGATAGTGAATGTAAAATAACTTATCCCAGACATAAACCATTTAAGCAATGGATTTATGTAGACAGATTATTATCAATTTGATAAATTCCATGAAAAACAGATAACAATAAAAATGCTACACATGAAGGACTCTCTATAGTTAAACAATTATCTCCAAATATATTGACAAAGACCCCAGACTGAGAAAGACCAGTAAAGCGCATTAATAGGATTAGTTACTTAGACCTGTCAGATGTAGACATTTTTTTTCAATCTAAAAACGGCAATGTATTGTAGATACTGCAGATGGTATGGTTTTCATTAAAATAAACTCTTATTAAGCAAGAAAGCAGAGGTGACAGAGTGTATATGAAAGCTCATGGTCAGCAAGCATCACAAAATTTACTGACAGTAGTGCTTAATGACATTGCCGAACTGTACAAAACATGCACCACAACTACAGTAGCTTCAGCCATGGCCATAACTATAGTGGGTGCAAGGGGTGCCATTGCTATGGGGCCCAGAGGCTTAGGGGGGCCTGAACCCAGGATAAAAAGTTGCATATCAATTTCCAGGCTATGCCTGTGTTAGGATCTCCTGCTCTGTGCTGCCACGTCGCCATGGCAACCGGGAGGCAAGTGTTAGCGAAGTAACCTGAGCGCAGCTGATACTCCGGTCCGGGTTTTTACTGTGTAGTGGTTACAGGCTCTGTGCACGGCAGGGAATCCGGCGCTGGTTTTGTGCTCACAGTCTGTGAGGTCTGAGTGGGGCGTGGACAGCACCTGCTATATAAACCATCCTCTCAGGCTAGGCAAATGCTGCTGAATCTTTGTTTGTTAGTCAGTTCCAGAGAGTTAGCTAGTACTGTGTGACTTTGTATTTACTTGTTGCTTACTGCGAATAGGCCTTGGGATTCGGTACTTCATTCTGCCAATCCGGACCTAGCAGTAAGACTGGAGTCAGTTGTTTGACCTGCTGGGGTTCTTTTGCTATTCTGTGAACCCAGCAGGTTTGCGGCTGTACTCTCAGACCTGCTTGCTTAATCCTCCCTCACTGTGCAGTGCGTCCAAGTGTCAGTTTAGTAGCAGTAAGCTGAACCTGTGCCCTGCAAGTGGGGGTTAGGATTGTGGATACTCTCCTTGTGTCTATATTTCTATCTCTGACCAAGGAGGTTATTCCCACACCCGTTGGTAACCCTTTGGGGTTTTTTCTGTTGCTCTTAGCAACATCATTTCAGGTGCTCCACATGTTAAATCACTACACCTCGCTTCATTGTCCGCTCTATTCCATCTGAGCATTCCTGACACTAGGGAGACACCCAATTCCTGAGCCTTTGGGCTTCTCCGTTCACTTTGTGTTTATTAGTTATTCCATCACCTCCTGTGTATGTTATGTTATACTGTCTGTGAGTTCGTTTGCTTCGCTTCCCTCTCTGTTCATACACCGGTATACTCCTGTTAGCACTGGTGTGCGTAACAGCCTGCTAGGCAATTGAGTCTGGTCCACTGCCCAGCCTGAATTGTGTGACATTACATTTTCAGGAGATGTTATAATGGGAAGGAGGGAACTGTACTGTGTCATAATCTGATCTGCTCATTGTAATGTGGAGGGCACTATAATCAGGGCTGTTTCTAGCCAATTTGGCTCCCAGTGCGAGATTTAAAAATGCGCCCCCCCCCCCCCCATGACATAAAAAAAATGTCGTTGTCCCCCACACACACACACCTAGATAAAAAAAAAAACTTGTGCACGCTCCCGGGAAGGGGGCGTGGCCTCATCTAAATGGGTGTGACCTCATTTAAATGGGCATGGCCTCGTCTGAAAAGACTACCTCACAATCCAGTTTTTGACCCTGCTCCAACAGATCACGACCACCACAGGAAAAAAAAATTCTACCATATTAAGCCCCACAAAGCCCCCTGCATCGTATTATGCCACACACCACAATGCCCTTGATACATTAAATCCCCACACTACGGCAGGCAAGAGTCCCCATTTCACACATTACGGCAGGTGTCCCCATTTTACACATTGAGAGAGAGAGAGAATACTTACAGAGGCGATTACCGCTCTTCGGCCCGCCTCACCAGTCGCTCCTCGCGCCGGCCTTTCCCTCTTCCTAACTTGGATCCCCCTCTGTACTCCGCTCGGGGGGGGGGGGGGGGGAGCTTCGCGGAGTGACGGGGTCACAACGCAACCGCGTCATTCCGTGAAACTCCGCCCCCCAAGCGGGTTACTCGGGTAGAAATAGGAGGGGGAAGCAGGGAGCCACAGTTAGTGCCGCGGCGGGCGCCCAGTGCGCTTGCACTGCTCGCCTGCCCCAAGAAACGGCCCTGACTATAATGTTACATAAAAGAACTGGGGCAATTTAATGTGGCACAGTATGAACAGGGGACACTGTAATGTGGCATAACATGAACTGGGGACATTGTATGTGATAATGTGAATTGGGGGTACTATGTGACATAATGTGTACTAACAGCCCGGCAATGTAACATCATCTACGATAGGGAACTACGATGGTTCATAAAATAAACTAGGGCACTACTATGGGGCGTGATATTAACAAGGGCACTACTATGGGGAATAAAATGAACAACTGCTGCAGGGAGGTGTCTCTCAAGAAGCATTGGGACAGGGGCCCCTTCAATATGTTGCTATGGGGCCCACAAAGTTCTGGTTACGTCCCTGGCTGCAGCTCAGAAATCTTCAAGCGTACTCCTAATTTCATGTTTTAGATCATTTTATTGTAATAATTGAGCAACATTGGCGGCTAACAATTTCAGTAAAATATTTTTAAGATTTGGCAACTCTTATGCTTATTGCTGTGCGGACATGCAATCATTTTTACTTGTGATACAGTTTTAATTATACAAGTATTATCAAGTGATGCAATATAAAATAAGAAGTCTCTCAAAATTGTTATGTGCCTGGTGCGCACAGGCATCCCCTAATGTCCGGCACCCCACACACACCACGCCTGCAGCACACTTATCGCTGCTCATTCCTGTGCCTGCCACAGCGCCAGCATTACAATGAGTCACACTGATTCCTGTTACGCTGCTGCCAACGCTGCCCTGCCCGCTCCCAGAGTCTTCAGTAATGTGGCTGCAGCAGTGTTCGGGTACTGGCCGGGAAGGGGAGGAGGAGCCGTGCTCTCAGCTCATCCCCCAAAGTCAATAAAGCTGCCTGTGTGGGACTCCCCCGCTGGAGGGGGGAGGAGGGGTTGATCTCTCAGCTCCTTCCCTTTCATACTTCCCGACATCCCCGGCTCGAAAACATCCATGGAAGGGAAGCAAAGGGGCTGACCATCTCGATGTGCAGCAGCAGCAGCACTTGATTGTCCACGCCACAGAGGTCAGGTAGGAGAAACACAATCCTAGATTTGTTCAAGTGGCAAGTGCTGCTCAGCATATCTTTGTCTCTCCATCTTTCTATCTGCCCCTCAGTTCCCACTCTCTCTTGCCCCCTCTCTCCCTCCCTCTGTCCTCTCTCTCTTGCGCACTATTTCTCCCACTTTCTCCCTCGGTCCCCCTCTATCTCTCTCTCCACCTCTCTGTCTCTCTATCCCCCCCTCCATCTCCCACTTTCCTGTCTCTCTTTCTCTGCCCCCCCCCCTCTCTCTTCATCTCCTGCCCTCTCTCCATCTCTTCACTATCGCTCTCTTTCCATCTGTGCCCCTCTTTCTCTGGGGCTCTCTCTCTTAGTCTTCTCCCCTCTCTCCATCTCTTCACTCTGTCTCTCTCTTTTCATCTCTGCCCTCTTTCTCTGTCTACCATCTCTCTGCCCCTACACCCCTCCCTCTCTCTCTCTCTCTCTTTTCTATTCCCTAATATAATTCCTCTTCTATGCCTCTCTCTCTGCCCCCCCCTCTGTCTTTCTATCTCTGCCTCTCTCTCTCTCTGTCTTCCCACCCGCTCTCTCACCATCTCCACTTCTGTCTCTCTCTCTCTCTCTGTTTCCCTGCACCTTTCTTCCTTCCTCTTTACCACTCTTTCTTTCCTTCCGTCTCCCCTGTCTCTCTCGGTCTCCCCCCTCTGTGTCTCTCTCCCTCCGTATCTGCTTCTCTCTCTCTCCTTCTCCACTGCTCTCTCCCTCCATCTTATGTGTGTGTGTGTGTCTCTCTCTCTGTTGCACTGCACCTCTCTTTCTTCTTCACCACCCTCTCTCTCCCCCATATCTCCCTCCATCCCCTACTCTCTCTCCTATTTCCTGATATAATTTCTCTTCTACCCCTTTCTCTGTGTCTCCCCTCCCTCTCTCTCTCTCTCTCTCTGTCTTCCCCTCTCTCTCTCCATCTCCACCTCCCTCTCTCTGTCTCTGTCCCCTCTCTCTCCCGCTGTGTGTGTGTCTCTCTCTCTCTGTTCCCCTGCACCTTTCTTCCTTCCTCTTCACCACACTCTCTCCTTCCCTCAATCTCCCCCAGTCTCTCGATGTCTACCTCTCTCTCTCTCTGTCTACCCCCTTTCTCTTTCTCTGTCTACCGCCTCTGTCTCTCTCTCTCCTTCTCTGTTTCTCTCTCTGACCCCCCTCTCTCTCCATCTCTGCTCCTCTCTTCCTTTTTCTTCACCCCTCCCCCCCCCATATCTCCCTCTCACTTCCTCTCTCCCCTCTTCCTTAACATAATTCCCTTTATCCTTTTAGTAAATTCTTCCACTACAGTATCATTGCCTTTCCTCAGCTCTCATGTTAAAGCCACTTCATTCTGCCTATCTCCCCTACTGATATGTCCCTGTGAACCCTTTCAACCCAATTTCCCCCTTTACTCGCTTCTACAGAGACCATTCATACCCTCTGCCTCTCCTCTTCAACTTCTCCCAGTTACCCTCTCCCTGTCACCCTCTCCATCCTCCAATGCCTCTCCCTGGCACCCACTGCTTCTCCTTCTCACCCTTTTCCAGTCACTGATTGCCTCTCCATTATACCAAATCTCCATCTCCTTGTCATCCTTTGCCTCATCCGCATCATCCTCTGTCTCCTCCCCGTCACCCTGTAACTCTCCCTGACACCCACTGTCTTGTGGCATATTGTGAACTTGGGGTGGAGGGGGGCCCAAAGCATAGTTTTGCACATGGGCCCACCATTCACAAGTTCCGCCACTGGCTCTATACCAGTAGTTACCAAACTTTTTTGAAATCACGGCACTCTAGAGTATCAGAATGTTTCTCACAGCACCCCAAGAGCAAAAGTTTCTTATTGAGAAGTTTTGAAAAAAAATATTAAGTACTGTAAATTGTGTTTATATGTCATGCTTAGGTTCAATTATGACTGCCTTCTGTTTCTCCACATATTTTATTATGGGATGCTACAAACACTGGTTTTGCCTATTACACTGTCCTTAAATTATTTAGATTGGTCAGTGAGGTCCCAGGCTTACAGCTTTTGGGTTTAAAAATCATCTGTATCCCTCACTGTTCACTCTGTTTAATCAAATTCCCTGTATTAGTAACTTTGCATTGAGTGCCAATATACGGTGTTAGACACACCCAATATGCCGTGTTAGTCACACCCATAGGCGGTTCTAGACATGCCCCTCCAATCGTGCACCCCCTAATAATATGTGCTGCGCACGCCTATGGTTCTGAGTTTAATCAGTTAGTTTTTCCATTAACTGAAAATGCCAGGGTGGCCACATGGAAAGAGCATAGTTAATACTGGGCATACATTACACAGTTATTTGTGCGATCCACCTGATATCGGAGGATCACCAGATAATTGTACAGTTTATGTGCACGACCTATCCAAAAATACTTATTGTTAGATATGCTGAATCATCCAGCTGAATGTCCATCCAATGCATTAAGCTGCAAGTTATCCGCATCAGGCAGTGCATGCACTGCCGCAGCTGACCGACGGGCATGTCCCCTGCACCTTCACATTGGAGGAACGGGGAAATTACCCCCCCCCACCCCCCCAGGAGGGGAACCCAGATATCTATCAGTGCATGCCCATGATATCTGCTGGGTTTCACACTCTCAGATAAAATGTCTGTCGGTCTGGTAGGCATTTTATGTGACCGTGTATGCCCAGCATAAGCAATTGATTTTGAGAGATACATCCATATTACTGTTGGTGGACTGTACGGAGTTAGGCAACTATCCTGCTGAACACCAACAAATCACTAGAGAAGCCCTGGCGAGTAATGATAACACTGTGTAACATACAGATAGGGAAATATTTTCTCTATCAAGCATTAAACAACATGAATTTCGTCTCTTCAATATTTAGAAGGCAACTGACACTACTGCTCACACTCAACAAGCCATTCATTTATTGCTACTCTCCATATTCTCACACCAAACCCCACTGTGACATTCACAGACAGGGCAACTTGATTCTAGTTCCAGTGTGATCCCTACTGAATTCCTAACACTCAGTGTGTTGAAAATAAAATATTGTGTGTATGGGACCAATAAGAAATATGCACTTGACTAAGAACATGATTATCCTAAAGGGATACAATAATAATGGAATGAGTGAGTAAAATGGGCGCTGGGATGCCGACTGCATCCCATATACAATACCCAAAGGGATGCCGACTGCATCCCATATACAATACCCAAAACTACGTACTTGGAAATCCTTTATAATAAAAAAGATGGGTTGTACAACACATACAACTACAGTACATACGGTAGAACATGTGCAAGACTATAGATAATTCTACTATCCATCCAAGCAACATAGAAAGCCAAAAATTTTTAAAAAGTTATTCCACGTATGACAAAAAACAGACATGAGGGGTCGGATGTAAATCAGCCCGAGTTCAGCGGCCGAGCGGGGTGCCGGCCAAACTTTTTTTTAAAGGGGCAATCATGTACAAGGCTAAATCAAGCCTTGTATATGATTGCCCCTTTAAAAATATGTCAGAGTGCGGCTGACATCCCGCACGGCCGCCGAACTCCGGCGCGATTACATCCGGCTTGAGATCTTGAAATGCATCATCTTCAGCATACACATATTTGGACGTAATTTACACTTTTGACTTCAAATATGCATGAACCTCTTGGTGACTAAGGGGTCTATTTACTAAGCCTTGGATGGAGATAAAGTGGACAGAGATAAATGACCAGCCAATCAGCTCCTAACTGCCATGTCACAAGTTGGGTTTGAAAAATGACAGTTAGGAGCCCATTGGCTGTTACTTTATCTCCGTCAACTTTATCTCCAAGGCTTAGTAAATAGACCCCTAAGATTCCTAAATACAAGGTTTTCCATGGTTGCAGTCTCATATTAATTTAGTTTTATCTTAAAAAGTTGCACTATTGAAAATTATTAATGACAAGATGCCTAGAAGCATAATTGTGATCAATTTATGCAGTTAAGATGTAAGTGGTACCTTCTCTATCACCTCTACAGTCTAACAGGAAGATGCCCCTACACGTACAACTCAGCAATGTGATGTTAAAAAATAGTAAGGAAAATAATACAGGTGCAAACTGAGAGATTCCAGTATATTTATTTGCAGAAAACATACCATTATATAGTGTATTATAAATTACATCAACGGTTCACTGTTTACTTTAAGCCACGTAAATACTTCTTTAATAACTCTTTATGGATTATTTTAAAAGTCATCAAATATTGTGTGATTCCTAAAACAAATTAAAACATTTCATTACAAAATCAGAGAGGGAGACAGACATACGGACATACATAACTGGCATATGGCAAAAAAGAATGTTAGAGTATTTTAAAAATTTAAATTTAAAAAATGAGATTTGTATTCTCTAGTTGGCGAAGTATTTTCATTAAACTGGCAATCCTTTTTTAATTACTGCTTTCTGATATAAATAATGCAAACTTTGAAGAATTTGTAACAATCATACACTTCTACAGGAGAGTCTAGCCAACACCAGGATAGTTACCCACTGACATTTAATCACTGTATTTTTAACCTATGCAATGCATGTAAAAAAAAACTATGTTCATCCTAGCATCAGTGTGCATTCATTCTGAAGCTCCATTTGTGGATGTTGCTAGTTCCATTCAATTTACATTTCCTTACCTACTGTACCTACATCTCTTCTCATTCTGGAGCTTGGGAAATGTCATTGTGGGTCTGCTACTGCGATTATAAATCCTGCATACATTTTGTTTGTAAAATTACTTTAATAAATATGGCCCTTAACATAAAGTGACAATCATGTAGGGATGAATTTGCACTTGACATGGAAACACAGGTGCAACTGAAGAGATTTATTCTAGAAAATGAGACATAGCTCTTTTTTTTTTTTTTTTTGCAAACTCTCTATTTTAAAGATAACCAACTACAAACTGCATCTTAACAGATTTAAGCATTCTGTGGTAATCACTCATTTTTGATATGCACAATTTAACATTCAATCACATTTTATTTTGAACTGATTGGTGATGAGAGAGTACCTGGATCTTCATTAGAAGAGTGGTGTCGACTTCCGGTTCCGACGCCCATGTGAGGAGAAGCTGATTGCTGCAGCTCTCCTGCACCCTCGGTAACCGGAGCACACAGCGCCTCCCGTTCGCGGCTTTTCTCCGCACCTGGCACACAATACCTGTGGGAAAGTGCTGGGGACTGGATGGAAAGGTTTCTGTCCTCCCCCATGCCCCCTTAAGCCCAGAGATCGAGGTCTGAAAAACGGCCGGGGGAATCCAAGATGGCCGACGCACCTAGCTCACAAACGAGTCTGCAGGCTGCTGGCAGCATTAAACAGGCTTCTGCAAAACACATTTCTCCCTCAGGTGAGCCTGACTGTTCCCCTGCCTCTCCAGTGACTTATGCTGATGTAGTGAGAGCTGTTAGGGATGCCATGGAGCCTATCATGGATGCACATGCTGCTAAAATGCAGCAGGCAGTAAAAGACCTAAAATCCCAAATCAAGCAGTTATCTAAGACTGTTCTTACAAATGAACAAAGGCTGGGGGAGACTTTTCAGGATGTTGGGGATCTTAAGCACAGATATGATGAGCTCCAGAAATCTCACTTCCAGCTGCTGAACAAGGTTGACGATCTTGAAAATAGATCGAGGAGATCGAATCTTCGGGTGCTGGGGCTCCCTGAGTCACTGAAAGGTCCTGATTTAACACTTTTTTTTTACAAACGTCCCTCCTTGATTTGTTGCATATCCAAGATGAATGCACTGGCTTAGTTATTGAGAGAGCCCACAGACTGGGTCCCCCACGTTCTTCACCTAATAGCAGACCACGTGTGGTTATATTTAAATGTCTGAACTTTCTCCATAAGGAGGCAATATGGACGGCATCCAGGAGGCATAGGAATTTACAATGGGAGGGAGCTCGTTTGGCCATTTTCCAGGACTACTCCGCGGAGGTATCCCGGGCACGTCGGGAATTTACCCCCCTTTGCTCCCGTTTGGTAAAGGCGAATAAAAAATTTGCTCTGCTCTTCCCTGCAAGACTACGCCTGTTTGATGGAAATTCTTTCCGGGACTTTACAAATCTTGCAGATGCAGAGGCTTATGTTTCTGAGGCATCCAAGGCAGATGACGACTCCTCTCAGGCGGATGACACCCTGGATCGAGATGGCTGAGTATTGCTCCTGGACTTCTCTGTTTCCGATTATGTCTGCCAATTTAATTATTGCTGTAGAATCTGCTGCAGGTGTTTTTTCCCCCAAAAGAGACTTTGGTCTTATACAGCGGGCTGAACCTTTATGCCTTGTTTTCTGTTTTAGATTTTTCTTATTCATCTGTTGTCTTTTTGTGGCTATGTAATCTTTCTAGAATGGTTATATATGCTTAGCGGAGATATCTCCCCCTACTTCTTATGTGACAGGCTGCGTTTTTCTTTTTCTGTAACATGTTCTGTGTGCTCTGATATTTTCTTATTTTTCCTATGTATATTTTCATATATTATGTTGCCGAGGGTGGGTAAGGGCGCCCCCTCCCTCGTTTTTTCCTCAGGTTTTCATAATTCTGGCTGGCTCATTGGCGGTTTATGACGGCCTCTGTGCTTGCTTGAACCGGTTGTTCTCGTTTTCTAAAGTTATGATTGTCCTTAGCAGGACTTTCTTTCACAATGTTAATGTTATATTTTGTGTGTTTTCTATGTTTCTGTCCCTCTTTTCTTCTCCCCCTCCCCTTCTCCTTCTAATGTGTCCACCCCGGTATGATTTGTTTCTGTTTTTCAGCGGCTGTAGATATCATGATTACTGCACAGGTTTTCAGGTTTTCCCAGTTCATTTGATGCATGGCTAGTTTGAGTGTCGGCACATGGAATGTGGGAGGGATCAACTCCCCAGCTAAACGCAGAAAGATTTTGCTCTATCTTCGGAAGGTGGGGATGGATGTTGTTTTCATTCAGGAATCTCACCTTATGCCAAATGAGGTGGTAAAACTGAACACTATGGGTTGGTCTGTGGTAGCCTCTTCCTCCTTCTCTTCTAACGCTAGGGGAGTTATTATTTTAGCACGGCACACGGTCCCTATCTCTGTCCATGCGATTTTAGATGACACTCAGGGTCGGTATGTACTGGCAGATGTCACATTGTATGCATCCAAGTTCCTACTTTGTAATATCTATGCTCCCAATCAGTACTCTAAGCAATTTTATACGAACATGGTCACTAAGCTACTAAGATACTCTGAAATTCCTATAATCTTGGGTGGAGATTTTAATTTATATTCTTCTCCAACCTTAGATAAATCCCCCCCTCCTCGCGCTCCCCCCTCGTTACCACGTATTGGTATCCCCTATATTTGCTCGCAGTTGTCCTTAGTGGATGTGTGGCGCGCATGCTACCCATTAGAAAGGGAATTTACATGCCTCTCAGCTGCGCACCACACGTTCTCGAGGATTGATTATCTGCAGTTATCTGACTCCTTTTTCTCAAAAGTGGCTGACTCTAAAATTGAGGATATCTGTATTTCGGACCATGCTTTATGCTGGATGAAATTGATGCTCCTCTCAGAAAAATCCCCTTTTCGCTCCTGGCACTTCCCCTCTCATTTAAGTGGCTCTCTGAAATTCTGCTCCTCATTAGATGCAGCGTGGCTGGATTATCATACGCACAATGGAGAAACCCTGAGCGATGATCCTGCTTTTTTCTGGCAGGCGTCAAAATCAGTTATTCGGGGGCACATTATGTCCTATAGTAAAAAAAGGGATTTAGATTTAAACTCACAATATTTGGAAGCCCAGGCGGCTCTTACTCACTCTTTTCAGGAATTTAAATCCTCCCCCTCCCCTTCTACTAGGGAACGGTACCTTACACAAAAAACACTGTTTGATACCCTCCTTTCTCAAATGGAAGCTAAATATTCATTTTCAAGAGACTGTGGCATCTACAGATATGGCAATAAGTCTGGCAAACTGTTATCCCGTTTGTTAAAAGGCAGACACCCTAAAGTGGTCATTCACTCTCTGCTCACCCAAGGTGGGGATAGAGTACGGACCTCGGCCGAGATTGCTGAGGTGCTACAGTCTTTTTATACCACTCTTTATGCACGTCCTGTTATTAACCAGACCCACAAGTCTAGCTTTTGGTCTTCTACTGATCTGCCTCAAATGTCAGAGTCGCACTGTACCTCTCTTCTTGCACCTATCACCACTGAGGAAGTTTCTTTAGCAATAGCTGGACTGAAGACTGGGAAGACTCTGGGCCCTGATGGTTTTGCCAATGACTATTATAAAATTCTATCTACTAGACTGTGCGAACCTCTTTCTGTCTTATTTAATTATTTTATGCAGGGTGCTTCCTTGCCCCAATATTTTAATTCCGCGGTCATAAAGGTTATCCCGAAGCCTGGCCGGGATCCTGAGTCTCCCAGTTCTTATCGTCCGATCTCCCTTCTAAACACGGATTATAAATTGTTCACTAAAATCCTCTCGAATAGACTCAAATTCATAGTCCCTGATATAGTTCATACAGACCAGACTGGATTTGTCTGGGGTCGGCAATCAGTGAGCAATATCCGAAAGGTCTTGACTGTTATGCAGGTCTTTCAGCTTTCCAAACCCACTGACACTAATGTATTATTGTCACTTGATGCCGAAAAGGCGTTCGACCTGGTCACCTGGGACCATCTGTATGAATTGCTTCACCGCTTTGGTGCACCTGAGGACTTTGTCTCTCTTATTTCCCGATTATATGAATCTCCCTCCACTCAAGTTTTGGGGAATGGTATCCTTTCATCCCCTTTTCTTATCCAGAGTGGCACACGTCAGGGCTGCCCCTTGTCACCTTTATTATTTGCCTTAGCTTTAGAACCCCTAGCTGTTTCCCTGAGAAATTCTCCCAGATTTACAGGCATAAAAATAATGGACACCATGGTAAAATTATCACTGTATGCTGACGACATGCTTCTATTTATTTCTCAGCCTGATACGTCCATCCCTGCGATTGTCTCCCTGATTGAACAATTTGGTTCCTTTGCGGGATACAAAATTAATATATCTAAATCCGAGCTTCGCCTCCTTTCAGGAGACTCTTCCCTCTTTCCATTACGCCCGGTCCTGTCCCGATTCCCAGTGGCTCAAGATAGTCTTAGATATTTAAGAGTTCAGATCCCTACTTCCCTCCCGGATCTATATGCGGTTAATTTTGGTCCTATTTTGTCCAAGGTGTCTAAAATCCTTACAGACTGGGCGTCTCTGCCCTTGTCTCTTATGGGTCGCCCAGAAGTTATTAAATCTGTTGTTTTTCCCAAGATTGCTTATTTTCTTCTTATGCTCCCTATTGCCCTTGTTGAGAAAGATGTCCTTTTTTTTAAACAGTGTTTCACTAGATTTCTATGGGCAGGTAAACGACCAAGAGTCCCCTACGCTAGGTTACAGCTATTACGTGAAGAGGGAGGTATGGGAATCCCGGATCCTGTTCTATTTAGTAGAGCAGCGATGTACCGCTATATCACAGACTGGCTTTGGGGCAGATCAGTATTTACAAACTTGCCACTTGAACTGGCCGTATTCCATCCTTTCTCCCCTGCTGCACTCTTACACACCCCAAACTCCCGTCTCCCATCTGAGATAAAACATAATATTCTATTTTAGCATACATATCGAGCATGGCAGGCCACTCACACTAAAGCCCAGAGAAAACCTGACACCTCTCTTCACATTTGGGGTAACCCATGTTTCCTTCCTGGCCTGATAACGCACATTTTTTGAGTTGGAGAGAAAAGGAGATCGCAGCTATTAGAGACATATACGACCCAGGAGGCAACGCAGTGCTTTCTTTCTCTGATATCAAGATAAAATTTGGTATTTCCCACTGGGAATTTTTTATGTACCTGCAGGCTAGACACTTTGCTCAAACCCAGTCTTATCCAATGATTTCTGAGGCTTCCACAGACCCGCTGCGCACCTTAATGGTGCTTACTAAAGATTGTCCTTACCATCTTAGTTACTTCAGAAACACCTTTAGGGTCTCATATAGAGACCGGCTCTGGGATTCCGCGTTGTCTTCATGGGCCATAGATATCCCCAATATGGGATCGTGCGCTGAATTGTTAGATAACATTTTACCCACTTTTAGGTTCTTATATTCTGCCTCTTTGCAAGAGGTTCACTTGCAGACGCTCCAAAGGGCATATATAGCGCCTAATCAGAGGGCACACATGGTGCCAGACGACACTGGCTGTTGCATCAAATGTACTGCGCAGAGTGCCACCTTGTACCACAATATGTGGTCTTGCCGGAAAATATCTAAGTTTTGGTACAAGGTGGTCGCTTATCTCAACACAGTATTTGACTTACTGTTAATAAAACACCCGAGGGCTTGTTTGCTACTTGATTTTAGGGAGTGGTCTCTTGGGCCTGAAGATAGAGACATTGTTCCGGTACTCTCTGTTATCCTGACAATTGCCAACAAATTCTTAATAATTGGATCAAACCGTCTACCCCTTCTTTGATGGCTGTGAAACACATGACCCTCCGGATTATTTATTTTGAGAAGCGTGCTACTCTTCCTGATATTGAATTGGGGGTCAGGCGGTTTGCCAAGAAGTGGGAGAGGTATATTGATACTCTAGACCCGGATGTACAGTCGTTCATCTATAAACTTTTTGAGACCACAACGTGGTATCTATATAGACAAATCGATAGGGCCTCTTGACAACCTAGGCCCATGTACTGTTCCTTTGGGACCCCCTGCTGTTTTCTTAGGAAATGCAATTATATTAATTTTAATACCCCCATGCTGTATGTTTAGTCTGATGCCATATGGGTACTGAACCTTCTCTTTGGTTAGAATGGCTAACCATGCCTGAATTACTTCTTTAATATTTTTACTCAGGACTTCTTTGGCCGCTACTCATTCATGATATGATTATACTTGTATTGTTTTCCCCATTTGTTTCTCAATCCCCCCCCCCCCCACCTCCAGTCTGTCTTCTTTACTTACCTCTCGGGTATACTGATGTCCTGTGAATCCTCAGGTAGAATTGTATGCTTAGCCTTAGGTATATGGTGATTTCTTATGCTAAGACGCATGTCGGTAATGTTTTCATCATTTCCTAGACCTCATGTAGGTTAAGATTGTTTATCCTTTACCTCTTACTCAAGCCTACAAGTACCGGCTATGTATCTGTGGTTTCACTGATGTGGCTTAAAAGCACCTTACAATGGATTATTGTAACTATAAAGGTTTCTCTCCGGTTTTTGGTATGTCTGTATCATGAAGGTCTTCCCTGTTCTTGTATTTCTATAAAAAATCTAATAAAAATTGTTGAATTGAAAAAAAAAAAAGAAGAGTGGTGTCATTCTCTGGTAATCACCAAACTTAACATGAGCTAATGTGGCAATCCTGATAGTATTACAGTATCAATGTGTATTTCAATGTAATCAAATGTCAACAGAAAGAACACCGAATGCTGCTGATGCACAACTAATGACCTTTGCTTTGTGTTTTTATCCCCTGATAATTCTGTTGACAGAAACAATGTAACATATTACATATGAAGCCGGTGGGTGTAATTAGCGGATACTACGTGTGACTGTACATTAATCACAGATGTAGCTTCTTCTATTCCCATCCCATGACACGCAAAACGTCTGGAAGTGACTACTGTTTACCTAGTGCTGTGGAACTTTGCTCCCTTGTGTCTCGGGAACTACAGTATGTGAGGTAAAACTCTATAGTGATGGGCCATATTGTCAATCACCAGAACTCACACCCACAAACTGTAGAACTTTGCTATTACTGAGAATGAAATGCATAGATGAAGCTGTATATTGGTTATTAATTAGCATACTGTCAATCTTTTGCTGTATTTTAGATGGTGGAATCATACAGACCATGAAAACGAAGTGAAGGTTTGATTATTTTAGGTTTCCTATAAACATCAGAACCGTTGGCAACTATTAGGTGTGCCTAATGGTAGCGCTGGCCACGGATCTATATCATAATCAAGATACTAGGATATTCAATAGAATTTATTGGCTCTGTATTGATGGGGTACTCAGATCTATGGGCTTATACAGAAGTTTTTGATGGTAAGAATGGCAGGAGATAGAAATGCTCCATTCCTTCTCTAATTATCACTTTCCTTACCGAAACCCTAGCCATAAAAAATAAACATTTACAATTTATGGTAATAAAGTAGGGACGTTTGAACATTAAATAGCTCTTTACGGGGATGATGTTCTTCTAACAATAACAAATCTGTGTCCCTCTCAAACCTCTTAGCTGAAATACAGATATTGGAGTGGGTATTTTCAATAAAAACTCTCAGCAGGTCATTCTCAAAAAAACAAAAACCAGTACCTTTCCAATAGAACCACAATATGCAGTATCTGTTTTGTGGAATGAAATGTTAGGTGGGGTGAGGGGAATAAAAAAAAAAAATCTGATTTGGAGGTAGAAGAGATTATTGTGGCATTTTTAAATTAAATTGAGTGTCTACAAAAGACAGAATTGGATGTTTGCAAAGTATTATGAATGCTCAGTCATTTGACTTTCTAGAAACGCCACTTAAAGTGAAATATTTTTGACAGGGTCAATTTATTAGATTAAAATCTAGGGTTTCAGTTTTTTCAGAGTTATTTTACTTATCCTGAATGAAGACCATATAAATTAAATTCTCTTGTTCTCCTGAATCTTCAAAGAATAAAACCTCTTATATAATAAAAGGCTAACACTGTTCCTCATCTCTACAGGGGGGATTCAAGTGTTTTGCGCACCTACGTTCACTAGATGGTGCCTGACGGAGCAATTTAAGTGATGCGTTGTCTGAGCGCACACAGCCGCCGGCGCCAACATAACTGTTATTTCGTTCCGTCATTCCAGAGCACAGGAAAGCTTTCACCGATACAGCAAATCCCATTGATGGCAGGAGTTACCAGTTTACACAGCCCAAATTACTTTTCACCCTACTAGACCCCTAATGTACTAAAATGTACACTAGTACAGAAATCTTTTGCAAGAAGCTATAAATATAGAATTAGGTCAGAGGATGATTTTCTGCTATGCTGGAAAAAAGGGGGAAAAACCACGGCAAACAGCTGCTTGTTTATCATTAGAGAAATAAGGCATAAAAACATATGTTCGTCAAGCTGAGAAAGAAGTCTTACGCATTCAGATGTTTTGTAGCCCTCTATCACAATGGTGTTTGCTTTATATATAATAGCATACAGTGATGTCACTTCAAATATATAGTAGTTAAATATAAGAGAAATATGCTAGTGAGCAGCACCCACATTGGAAAACAAACATTTTGCTTCTAATGCCAGAACATGAAACACAAGTAAACCTGCTGTGATTAAAGTAAAGGAGGTTTAATATGCAGCAACAGCGGTATCCGGTCTCAAGGTCAACCACACTTTAGGTCGACATGCATTAGGTCAATCACTATTGGTCAACATGTATTAGGTTGACATGGTTTCTAGGTCGACATGGTCCCTAGGTCGACATGAGTTTTTCACTTTTTCATACTTTACGATCCACGTTGACTACGACCGGGAGCGGTAACCTCTGCCGAGCGCATCTGTAGCGGAGTGAGGCACCTTGCCCGAAGTCATGCGAGGGGACACTGGGGGTAATTCCAAGTTGATTGCAGCAGGATATTTTTTAGCAGTTGGGCAAAACCATGTGCACTGCAGGGGGGGCAGATATAACATTTGCAGAGAGAGTTAGATTTGGGTGGGTTATTTTGTTTCTGTGCAGGGTAAATACTGCCTGCTTTATTTTTACACTGCAATTTAGATTGCAGATTGAACTCACCACACCCAAATCTAACTCTCTCTCTGCACATGTTATATCTGCCTCCCCTGCAGTGCACATGGTTTTGCCCAACTGCTAAAAAATTTCCTGCTGCGATCAACCTGGAATTACCCCCACTGTGCACTAATTGGGGTTCCCGATCACTCTACGAAGAAAACGACACCAAATAAAAAAATACAAAAATTGTCAACTTTTTGTCATGTCAACCTAATGCTTGTGTCGACCTATTTTAGATGTCAACTTAGTTACTGTCGACCAATAGTTGTCGACCTAGACACTGTCGACCTAAGTGTGGTCGATTCTATGATCCACACCCAGCAAAAACAACCCCAGACCTGAGCATTTATCTTTTCTAGGCAACTAAAAAAAGATAATGCTAACAGGTAGGTCCCAAGGTATAACCAATATGTGAACATGACAACAGGCCTGATTCATATTATCACGGAATTGCAATGTTTTGCAACACTGCAGTCCTTTTTGAGTTCACACTGCACACCTGCAGATCCTGATCTGCGATCCCGCTCACAGTGCCCACTGCCTCAGCATGATTAATATGCTGCGGCTGTTTGAGGGGCATAAAAGGGGCGGCTATACTAACCTTTTAACAAAATGTGTCACCCCTGTTTTGTAGGCGTGGCCAGGCTAGGTTAGACTTCCTGTGATGGCCAATGTCTGCCTGATTGTGATCCGATGTTGAGTCCACAGACGCAACACTTCGATCCGCAATGCCAGCAGTGGGCGTCTTTTGCCCAGCGGCATTAGAATACAGTAATTTAGAAGTAGCAGCTACTGCTAACCATGATGCTATGAATCAGGCACAATGTGCATTAGTCTAAATACGCACTTTACGCAGTATTACCTATGGACTATTTCATGTAGAAAATTTTCATTACAAATAATAAATATGCTGCCTGTTATAAATGTAGTTTGCCGTTCACTGGAAGGGCACAAATTCAACCAGACACACATTGGGCTTCTAACAGACAATTGCAGTAATAAACTAATCTCTTGGACAAAGGCAGATATACAAAGTCAGGACAAAAACATGACCCGTGGAAGCAGAAAATACTTTTTTGTTGAATCTGGAAAGCTCATTTCAAGCCACATACTAAACACTATAAACACTGTCAGCAAAATGCATATACACCATGCTTACCACACAATAGGAAAACTGTGCTATGACAAAACTAAATCCAATTATTTGCTTAATCTCCAGAAAGTGACTTGTCTGGGCCAGCAGCCTGATTAACTGAGCAAAAAACCTGCATTATCTATAGTCTGGAGATGTGTCATCAGAGGTTTGGTAAATGTCATACAAACATACTGTATGTGCAAGGAGAAATGTTACTAAGATTATTTCCTCCCTGTCCCTTTTTACTCATAAATTGTATTTTGGGGTTTATGTAGATCTCTGTGGATAAACTCATCCGGTGGTCCCTTGGCTCACATACTGTACTTGTCCACTTTTGAAAAGATTGTGAAAGCAACACCTACAGTATGTGCACAGCCTGGGAAAGGGCATGTACGTCTACCCACCAAAAGAAGTGTCATAAAATTGACCTGTGTCCAATTATGAGCGCCATAGTATACCCAGGGTCTTATTCAGGTTTGTTAGCAAACAAAAAAAAAAAACACACAAAACTAATGGGTAAGACCATGTGCACTGCAGGTGGGGCAGATGTAATATGTGCAGAGAGAATTAGATTTGGGTGGGGTGTGTTCAAACTGAAATGTAAATTGCAGCGTAAATATAAAGCAGTCAGTATTTACCCTGCACAGAAATAATATAACCCACCCAAATATAAATCTCTCTGCAAAGGTTATATCTGCCCCACCTGCAGTGCACATGGTTTTGTCCATTAGTATGCTTTTTTGGTTTGCTAACAAACCTGAATAACCCCCCAAAAATGGGCAGTGGTCACATCTAGAAAGCGCCTGCAGAGATGGCCAGTCTGTCTGCTCTTTAGCACATGTACCCACTAAAGTGAGATGTTTTACCATAGATGTGACTGTGCATTGAAAATATGACTATTATTTTACAGTATCTTAAATGACCCTCTTTAACTAAATCTCTTCAACCATGTTCATGCAAATTGTTAAATATTGACCTAGTAATTGTTGACATTATGTGCATGTCGACATTGTCGTGTTGACATTATGGGGGGAATTCAAATAGCTGAGGGGTTTACTCCACAGCTAACTGATCTTGCTGCAGGGGGAATAGTGATTCTATAATCAGCATTTTCCCGGCACAGCAAAATTTGCGGATACCCGTTGATTCTGTGTAGAATGCAGAATCGAATGAGTTTCCCTACGTGTAAATCTAGAGGGGTGCATTTAACGCAGACTTTTGCCTCTGGGGATTAGTGCGTGGGGTTCCCACAGATAACGGAATCGAGCAGCATGATCAATTAGCTGTGGGGTACACCGAATGGCTAACTGAACCCTCCATGAATATCAACATTATGAATGTGCCACTTCCCTACAGTGCATACATGGAATCCAATCGTCTCCCCCCAACCAGATGCAAGATCCAGCTAACTTGTCACTCAGAATCCCATTTATTGCTGGGAATACAGAAGTATTTTACCAGCAGTGAAGGGATTTCAGAACATGCTTTATTGTTAAGTAGATCCATCAATGTTTTTCTAACAATGCTCTACGGAGCATTTCACTAATGTTTTTTTTTTTCTGGCAGATGCTCAGTCTCATGTGTACAATGATGTATAAGACTTATCTAAAGTAGTGCAGTGTTTTGCAAAACATCATGGAAGCCCGTATATGCATTAGTGTAATGACTGTTTGACATCACAAACTCTGTGTACCAGCATGACAGGAGTCACACATTACTACCCTGTATTAGTAACTTTTACAGATACTGGCTACCTGTTTCCTAGACTCTGCCACTTCAAAATGGCTTACACATGGGCATAAAGGGTTTGCTGGCAGATTTTGTGCTGCTATTAACGTTCTAATATATTGGCTACAGTTTGTTTGGTGCCATCTTCATCCCCTGCTCTTTACTGTGACCCCTGTTTTAAGAATATGAGACATACTTGCTCTCTCTATGAATGTCAGGAAGATTCCCTAAAACAGAAAAAACATCCCTGATTCACTGAAGAGCCTAGGAAACTCTCTGCAGCTGCGCCAGTTAGTTGCAACCCAGCATACATGCCTACTATAAAAGTCTCTCTGGAAGAAACCTGTGATTGGAACATGACCAGACTATTTGCGTCATAAGCAAATAATCATGTCACTAGGTGCCGCCCCCTCATCATAGACTGCGATTCTAGGTATTACTCTCCCCATCCTGCCCAGTTCACTGAGAAGTGGGCAGTATGCAGGAGGAGAGTACCCCCTCTTATGGGGATGCAGAGGATTACTCTAAAAATCTGGAGTCTTCTGCAGGTTCCGAAAGAGTAGGTACCACCCTAACCATGAAGGAAACGGTATCCGTTTGAATGGTCGACAGTCATTAGGTCGACCACTATTGGTCGACATTGACATGGTTGACATGGACACATGGTCGACACATGAAAAGGCCGACATTAGTTTTTCACAATTTTTTTTCTTTTGTGGAACTTTTCCATACTTTACGGTCCACATAGACTACGATTGGGAGCGGTAATCTGTGTCGAGCGCAGCGGTAGCGGAGCGAGGCACCTTGCCCAAAGCATGGTGAGCGAAGCGAGCCATGCGAGGGGACACGGTGCACTAATTAGGGTTCCCCGTCACTTTCCGAAGAAAACTACACCAAAAAAAGGAAAAAACTCATGTCGACCTTTTCATGTGTCGACATTTCACTGTGCTGACCATTTTCATGTGTCGACCATTTGTCCATGTCGACTATGCCAATGTCGACCAATATTGGTCGACCTAATGACTGTCGACCATAACATAGTCGACCATTCATACCGGAACCAAAGGAAACACTGGTGAAAAAATAACTGCTACAAGTAAATGGGTACCACTCTCCAGCACACTGTTGCATTACAGATAGGATGTGTGGCAAATCACATGAACCTAGTGCAAAGGGGGTAATTTAAGTTAATAAAAAATAGTATAGTGCACCATACTTCTAATTCACAGACACACCTATGCTAAAACATCTCACATCATCAGTGGGTTTATGGGCGAAAGAGCATACTTATTGGCCATCTGTGCAGGCTTCTTCTGTGACCATTGCATGATTGTGTGACAGCTGTGCATGATTTGCAAAATTTAAATACTTGGTATCACATTTAGCTGCATAATCTAGCTGTTATACTGTATAACTTGGCAAATACACCACAGTAAATTAAAAAATGGATCTACGTCAACGTTATAAAACGCCTCTCAGACTGAGCAGTACACGTCCTCTTCTGTACAATCCTAGACAGACTTAAAAATTAGCAACCAATAGAAATTAAGTAGTAATTGTAAATATTTAAATAACACTGCACAACAATATGCAAATTGAATTAGTAAGTATATTACTGCAAAGGAAAATATGTAGAAGAAACATCATAGGACTACTGTATCTGAGAATATGAAAACCTCACCTATAACCTATACAGTATGTCCTTTTTCTTCTATATGCTGCTAATACTACTATGAACAAAGCATTAAAAAATATACAGTATATAAAAAATAAATGTAACAAAAAATGGCAAGCAAAATACAAAGGGATAAACACCAACACAAGAAGTCGTTTTTGGAAAGCTTTCAATATAACGTATAATTATATTTACTATTTTTATTTAAGCAGCATCATTATTTCCCATAATGCACAAAACATCAGCCCATCTAGTTCTTGCACAGCCAGCAAGCTCTTTTTAATTGTAGTTTTCATAGGTGGCTAACTACAGTAGTAGACACTGAGTGGGACAAGTGAGTGGCAAAGTAAAGTGATAACTGAGTAGCTTTCGGTTGCAGCCTTCATAGGTTTGTTCTCATGCAAAAGAATAGACAAACCAATAACATAATCAATTATACTCTTCCAGCAAAGAGAAGTCCTTTCATCTTGTCTGAATACCACATACAGACATACATTTCAGTTTCTGGATGCTCTTCCATCAACTCTGAAACATTTAAAAAAGCAACCTGAAAAGAACATATCTGTAGAGACCTGTGATATTCATTATGTGAAAATGCGGTTGAACAAAATGTCCATTTTACTTTGTATTCAATAATGGTCACAATGAATAGAGTACAAAGCAATTGAAAGTCCTCAAGTTTCTCTCAGTGTAATGTTACATTAGAACAAGGATGTTAACAGCTCTGGTTACTCTGCCAGGGAGTGGCAGACATGCAGCTTTCAATCGAGGGAGCTAATAAAATGACATGGTTACTTGAAGCAACATCACACAGTCACCTGTAGGTTACCCAGCAGAGCATAAGCAATCAAGTAATATAGGGATTCCCACTGACCGAAGAATATGCATCTCACTATACGCTTTTATGTAAAACACATTCTCTACATTATGACATTATCTTAAGTCCAACCAGACAACACAATGGTTTGTTAATGTGTACTGCAATTCACATGTAATATATTTATATATACTATACATCTTTTCTGTCTCAGCACAGAGGTCCTCCAAGCTGTATTATACTTGTAGTTGTATTGCGAAAGAGAAGTGGAGTTATGAAACTTGATTTAACACACAAGGTACAAATGAAAAGCTGAACAATCAGTGGGACAATAAAAATACACAGTCAATCCAACTAATTACATGTGAATTCCCTTCTAATCTGGTCCTCTGAGTGAACAGACAGGACCCGGTTCATATTCCTATCTGGCATTGTGCCAGTCTACATAAAACACCTGCAACCTTCCTTTGTCCAAACCTCTTTTGACCTTATACAAAACAAATGTATTCAATTCGTTACTATAGACTTCTGTACTCTGAACACAGTGAAGCATTGTTCTGAAAAAGAACAAGGGAAAACAGATTAAGAGGGGGAAAATAGGTAGGTAAACTTGTATTTACTGACTAATACGACACAAAACAATTACAAATAGTGATGAGATGTAAAAGAAGCTCAGTAATATCTTGGACAATAACTGCAGTATCATGAAGAATTCATTAAAAAAAATATTGTATTGTTTTCATAGCTTACACTGGGTTATATTTACTAATACCTTCAGATTTAGAGTCGGCAATTTGCCAGATCTAAAAGCCGGCAAATTCCTGGGTCTCAGCCCCAACTCTTGTAAAGAGCAGGGTCAGTGACCCTTTGCGTTCAGACCTACCAAAATCCCTGGGACGATGCGCATTCACTAGCAAAAACTTGGGATTTAGGTGCTAGTGTGAAAGGGGTATAAGTGGTATCTGCAGTTCTGGCTGAGGGATTTCAAAGGGCAATACACTCCTGGCTTTGCATTTAAGGCCAGTACTCACTGGCCGATGGCAGAGAGATGTGTGCTGAGCGAACCGCTCAGCACACATCTCTCCCGGCGCTCAGCACAGCGCGATCTGTGCTGAGCGGGCGGGGGGAGACGGGGGGGCCGCTCACTTCACCCAGCGGGTGAAGTGAGCGACCCGCTAGATTGGCCTGCATGCAGGCCAATCTAGCAGCAGCGATAGCGATGCGCGGGGCTGCGCATCGCTATCGCTAAGGGGACTACACACGGAGCGATCGTGCTTAAAATCTAAGCAATCTAGTCAGATTGCTTAGATTTTAAGCAGCGATCGCTCCGTGAGTACCCCCCTTTAGTATTATTGCCCTTTTAAATCCCACAGCAAAAACTGATGTTTTAAAAGCTGATGCTTAGTACACATACTTCATAGAGTTATAATATTAGTTATACTTACTTTTGTGCCAATATATTATCCACAGCTGTATGGTATGATAATTGTAGTAATTGTCATGCAGTTAGACACAAGGATTGGAAGGACATGAGAAACTGATGTCTGCATGCATTTTGGTGTTACTTGTCACCCCATTTTAAATATGGGTTATCTATACTTTTATTTCATTCCTTCACAGAAGATGAGTTGTGTTATGAATTTTAAGTATAGTGTTTATCCACTATGAATGATCATTTTATTATTTTTGCAAAATGTAACCAGATTGTAGATTATATGCAGGGATTGTTTTAAAATGGGCGTGAGAGGTACAAATGCTTCATACAGCATTATTAGCGGGTAGTTTGATATTTCATGTGTAATTCCTAGCAGAATACCCACTAGAGCATTACAAATACTATTACAGTGAACATTTCATAATACAAGCTGTTTGTGCTCCAAGGTCTCTCCACCATGCACTGTCTGGAAACAACTGCCCAGAAACAAATTTTAAAGGAAATGAATAATTAAATATTGGTAACTCTGCTACTGTACTAGAGGTATATTGATTTAGAGAAGTGAAGTGTGCACAGTCGCTGTCTTCCAAATGTTTGCTAATGATGAGTTTAATTGTTGAATAAATACTGTAGATAGGAGTTGCCATATTGACAAAATATTTAGCTTGTAAGGAAAAAACAAGACTTGCATCTTTAGCATCATAAACACATTTTGGTCAGGCTGATATTGAGTGCTTTTAAAAAAAAATGTAGACATATGTACAGTATATCAACATTTCTCTTTAGGAAGCATTCCCTCACTATTTGCAGTAACTACTTGGCTTTGCTCTACTGTTTGCCACTACCCACGCACAGTTCTGGCAGAGGTGCCTCCTTTGGACAACACCCACCATAGCCACTGCCTCATCTCCCCTTATTTTTGTAGAGGAACGGGAAGGTGACATCTTCTCCTCTGAGTTAAACTAGGGGGTAAATGTATTATAGCGGCACACATCATGCCGCTATAACACTTCCTGCTTCGCCTCACTAACGAGGCGAAGCAGGAAGGGACATCGATAAGATGTACTAACATCTTGTCTGTCGAAGCGAAGTAGCGAACGCTCCCCCTCCGGTGATGCCCCCTGAGCGCACACAGCACAACAGCTCAGCGCTGATGCCCTGTGTCTCCTTCCCGGCCAGCTCCAGTGTGCATTCCCGGGATCTCGCTACTCACAAGAAGTCCCCTGCGAACTCCAGAGCAGGCACCCGCTACAGCCAGGGACAGCTCTGTCCCTGCTGTGGTGTATGGGCATCGCCACCTACAGCCTGCACATATCGGTCTGCTATCTATTAGAAACTGTAACATAACGTGCGCTGATACTGCTTCTTCCCCATATCGCATTTACTCTTATACATTTACTCCTACAAGTGTGATGCTCTGCCACCACCATTCTCCCAGTATATCACTGACATGGAGGATCAACAGCTAGCAGCTTCACTGGTTAAAAGCTGCCAGCTGTTGCTGTTCCATGAAAGTTGTCAGTTCTCAGGGAGGAGGGGCAACAGGGAATATACACAAATATATATATATATATATATATATATATATATATACACACACATACACACACGCACACATATCCAAAATGTTTGGGACCAGAAGTAGTTTGGAATCCTTGCATACCATATTGGGGATGGACCCAAGTCTAAACACAGAATGCATTTATGTTTCATATACACCTTATACACACAGCCTGAAGGTCACTTTATACAAGATTTGTAATTTTCTGTATGAAACATAGTTTGTGTACATACAAAAAATTCAGATTTTGGAATTTGGATATGGGAGACTCCACTTATATACTGTAAATAAAAAATGTATTAATAAATAAAAAAAATAATATCATTACAGTAATTCACAACTTTAGGTGCCCCGAAGCCCTGGTAAAGTATATACTGGAGGGTGAAGGGGGCTGTTGATTAGGTTGTTTGTTATGTCTTCAGTCTATGTTATTTACAGAAAAATGTATACATACAGACAAGCTGATAAAAAAGGAAAGAAAAGTGTTGATAGTTATCCCAACCCTTTGTTACAGCTGGCAAAGAAAATTATACCTCACTTGCAATGGCATCAATCTTGATACTCTCAAACTCTGCTGGCATTTTGCCAAATGAACATCTTACTTGTCTGATCATGGATTTGTAGAGATTTAAATCAAAGCTAGAGCTGAGTTTATTTGAAGACAGGGGCTTTAATGTACTCTACGCTTCTGCCAAATGAACCAATGGAATAAATATATATACTGTCTCAGTGACGGTGGGGTGAGGCAGGTGAGGCAGAGCCTATCCTCTCATACTAAACTATACGCCAGAGTTTTGACTATATAAAGTATATGAAAAAAATACAAAGAATATATTAAAAATATCTTCTTTCTATGGGGTCGATTCTATTCGGCAACTAATGAATAGCGCCGGGAATTAGCTCCCGACGCTATTCAATTCAGCAACTAGTTACGTCGGCGATGGCCCGTTCTCGCCGACAAAACAGGTAGTTTTGTCGGGAGAACGGGCATTCTCCGACTTAACTCCCCGGCGCGAGGCTGATTCCCGACAGAATCAGCCTCGCGCCGGCCGCGAGGCAGCACTTTTGTCGGGTTTCTCTTCTCATCCCCCGGGGATGAGAGAAGAATTCCCGACAATTGCAGGTAATTAGTTGCTGAATTGAATAGCGTCGGGAGCTAATTCCCGGCGCTATTCATTAGTTGCTGAATAGAATCGACCCCTATTATTGTAATCATTTTTTTATAGTCAAAACTCTGGAGTAAAAAGTCCACGGCAGGTGAGGTGCCTAACTTTTCCGCACATCTCCGATCAAATCTCACCAAATTTCCAGCAGTATATACTGCTACAGCTTTGTATAAATATATATATATGAATATAATATAAAATATATATATATATATATATATATATTTCTTTTTTCCCAATGCTGTAGTATCATGCAGTATTTTTTTTGCATTCAGTAGCATCTTGCAAGTTGATAGACTGTTATCACCCATATAATTATTATCTATATACAGCTTCTCTTCGGACAACTGGCTTCCGTCTCATAACGTCTATATTTTAGATTAGTTAAAACTTAAAAATATCACTTACTTTGCTAACTATAGATGCTTTATGAATATATACTTCATATGAATATGTGTAAATCTCCTAACCCAGTTTTTCCCAAACGCAGTCCTCAAGGCACCATAACAGTCCAGGTTTTAAGGATCATCATGTTTGTGCACAGGTAACTTAATTAGTACCTCAGTCAATATGATTCAAGCACCTGTGCTCAACTATGGATATCTTTAAAATCTGGACTGTTAGGGTGCCTTGAGGACCGAGCCACTTCCAACAATTAAAACATTTCCTTTTCCACATACCTAATAAAGATTTTAGGGCCACTCTATATAAAGGACCTACTCGTCATAAAAGCCATCTCTTGCATCACTTTACATACTAACATAGAAAACAACCATACTATCCCTGATTCTATACAATTCAGTCAAGGCATAAGGATCAGCATTTTGGGTGAAGTAAGAATTGTAAGCTTGCGTTGTCTAGTGGGAAAATATTGTGCTCTTACTGGAAAAACCAGCACTTAAGGGGGGTACTACTACTCACGGAGCGATATTCTATGCAATCTGACTAGATTGCTTAGAATATAAGCCTGATCGCTGTGTGTACTCCTTACAGTGATAGCGATGCGCAGCCCCGCGCATCGCTATCGCTGCTGCTAGATTGGCCTGCCGTGCAGGCCAATCTAGCGGGTCGCTCACTTCACCCGCTGGGTGAAGTGAGCGCCCCCCCCCCCCGTACGCTCAGCACACATCGCGCTGTGCTGAGCGGCAGGAGAGATGTGTGCTGAGCGGTTCACTCAGCAAACATCTCTCCCCGCATCGGCCCGTCTATATGGGCCTTAAGAGTGGCCATATTTCAGGTTAACAGCATCAACTTTATTTTGTTTGCAATGATTATTCAAAGAATTGTCTCAACACATCAAAAAAAGCGCATGCTGTGTTTTAAGTGATTTTGTTGTTTAAGGACCTGAGCAGGACACTTCAAATAACTGAATGAAAAAGGTCATAAGGGACTAAAAATACATGTTACATTGGAAAAAGGTCAGCACAGTGCATTATAATGTAACATAAAAATGTGAATGATACCACAGAAATAAAGGGTGGTGACTTACGAAGCATAAGTAACCACCTCCCACAGCAAAACCAGTTTTGGAACCACCGTGTGGCTAGATTTCTACCAAGGTGTATGTGTTTATGAAGCAAAGGAGCAGACGAATGCACTGACTGAATGGAAGTGTATGCCAACATTATCAGAGTTGTGCAAGATTTCATATTACAAAGTGAGAATACTGAATTGAGACAAAATGGTGGCATTCCATACTGTAAAGCCAATTCCATTCTCCAAAAGGGATTGTATTTTTCCCAGCACCGAACAATGTATTAGGCAAAACCAGTGCTTGTGGCTCAAATCAAAAAATATGTGGACAAACAGAGGTGAATCCTGTCCCTCCCCACATAGCTGACGCTAAGAATGACAAATAAACTCAATTTACTTAATCAAATATGTTTTTCTGAAGTTCACAAAAAGAAACTTTTCCCCTAGGGGTTGCGTGAAAACAATTCTGATACTCTAGGGCACCATGTTTCCAAAACGTTTGGGAATATTAAGAGAAATACAGAAACATCTATTATATTAAAATGGACTATACTAAAGTGGTCGGCAGTAAAGCATTCACCCTTCTGATGGCTTCAATGCTCTTACAGGATGCTAAAACATGTCCCATCAGTGGAGGGTAGGTCTGTACTTTGATGTAGGGTTAATGAATGGTCACCATCGATGGTACCATTGGTTTTTAACCTCAAAGGTATAAAACACATCAACAGGGAATAATTGGTGGTATCACCCACTTTGCAGGTCGAATCGCAGAGTGGGGTTTGGGTTCTGTCTTTTGGGGCCAAGGACTTCCTCATCAAAGGCAAAACCATCTATCATCAGTGTTGTCAACCATTGATGGTCGATGGCCATCCCTACTTTCATGCAACCTGGGTGGACTATCTAAACACACCAATGCAAACCCAAGATGTTCTGCAACGTCTATCGTGTGCACTTTGTAAATGACCTCCTATTTTTCATATGGCTTTCATGCATAAAATGTATTTAAATTTGATATACAGTAAAGGTCATAAAGGTGAACAAATCTCACAGTTTCACAAGTAAGAGATCTGAAGAATCTTATAGATAAGGGCTTTGGAATCTTAACTGCTGAAATATAGTAAATTAAATCTATATATTTAATCGGTTGAGAATTTTTTTTTGTGAGAGCAAAATGACAACACCGCTTTTGATGGTTAAGGTATCATTCGAATGGGTGTGTGATGTAGATGTGCAACAAGGTAGCAGAATTTTGCTAAGTGGTCGGGTTGTTGAGGAATAACGTGTCAAAGACGTGATTATTTTCCAAAGTAAAAGCACTGAGTGGTGGGGGTAGCGCGCGCACTTTTTTTTTGCTCTATTTTGAGCAACGGTGACTAGCTAAATATGAATACATCTAGTTCTAGTTCTAATCACAATGCACCTAATGTTATACCATGTGGTAAACACAGACATAAAAATGTAAACACACATTTGTATTATGGTCATGAAAGTTTGGCAACTCTGATTCTACCTATATGAGAGCACTGTTCAGAATTACAATTGCATCTAACGGCAATAAAAGTAGCTGCAAAATCAGGAGACAAAGCTCTCTTACCTCCAATACAAAAAGTAAGCATGTTATCTGCATTTACAATAAAAAATAAGAATTTACTCACCGGTAATTCTGTTTCTCGTAGTCCGTAGTGGATGCTGGGAACTCCGTAAGGACCATGGGGAATAGCGGGCTCCGAAAGAGGCTGGGCACTGTAGAAAGATCTTAGACTACCTGGTGTGCACTGGCTCCTCCCACTATGACCCTCCTCCAAGCCTCAGTTAGGTACTGTGCCCGGACGAGCGTACACAATAAGGAAGGATTTTGAATCCCGGGTAAGACTCATACCAGCCACACCAATCACACCGAACAACTCGTGATATGAAACACAGTTAACAGTATGAAACGATAGAGCCTCTCAACAGATGGCTCAACAATAACCCGATTTAGTTAACAATAACTATGTACAAGTATTGCAGATAGACCGCACTTGGGATGGGCGCCCAGCATCCACTACGGACTACGAGAAACAGAATTACCGGTGAGTAAATTCTTATTTTCTCTAACGTCCTAGTGGATGCTGGGAACTCCGTAAGGACCATGGGGATTATACCAAAGCTCCCAAACGGGCGGGAGAGTGCGGATGACTCTGCAGCACCGAATGAGAGAACTCCAGGTCCTCCTCAGCCAGGGTATCAAATTTATAGAATTTTGCAAACGTGTTTGCCCCTGACCAAGTAGCTGCTCGGCAAAGTTGTAAAGCCGAGACCCCTCGGGCAGCCGCCCAAGATGAGCCCACCTTCCTTGTGGAATGGGCATTGACAGATTTTGGCTGGGGCAGGCCTGCCACAGTATGTGCAAGCTGAATTGTACTACAAATCCAACGAGCAATAGTCTGCTTAGAAGCAGGAGCACCCAGCTTGTTGGGTGCATATAGGATAAACAGCGAGTCAGATTTTCTGACTCCAGCCGTCCTGGAAACATATATTTTCAGGGCCCTGACAACGTCTAGCAACTTGGAGTCCTCCAAATCCTTAGTAGCCGCAGGCACCACAATAGGCTGGTTCAGGTGAAACGCTGACACCACCTTAGGGAGAAACTGGGGACGAGTCCTCAATTCTGCCCTATCCATATGAAAAATCAGATAAGGGCTTTTACATGATAAAGCCGCCAATTCTGACACTCGCCTGGCTGATGCCAGGGCCAATAACATGACCACTTTCCACGTGAGATATTTCAGATCCACGGTTTTTAGTGGCTTAAACCAATGTGATTTCAAGAAATTCAACATCACGTTGAGATCCCAAGGTGCCACAGGAGGCACAAATGGGGGCTGAATATGCAGCACTCCTTTCACAAATGTCTGAACTTCAGGTACTGAAGCTAGTTCCTTTTGAAAGAAAATCGACAGAGCCGAGATCTGTACTTTAATGGAGCCTAGTTTTAGGCCCATATTCACTCCTGCTTGCAGGAAATGCAGAAATCGACCCAGTTGAAATTCCTCTGTTGGGGCCTTTTTGGCCTCGCACCATGCAACATATTTCCGCCATATGCGGTGATAATGTTTTGCCGTAACATCTTTCCTGGCTTTAATAAGCGTAGGAATGACTTCCTCCGGAATGCCCTTTTCCTTCAGGATCCGGCGTTCAACCGCCATGCCGTCAAACGCAGCCGCGGTAAGTCTTGGAACAGACAGGGGCCCTGCTGTAGCAGGTCCTGTCTGAGCGGCAGGGACCAAGGGTCCTCTGAGATCATCTCTTGAAGTTCCGGGTACCACGCTCTTCTTGGCCAATCCGGAACCACGAGAATTGTGTTTACTCCTCGCTTTCTTATTATTCTCAGTACCTTTGGTATGAGAGGTAGAGGAGGGAACACATACACTGACCGGTACACCCACGGTGTCACTAGGGCGTCCACCGCTATCGCCTGAGGGTCTCTTGACCTGGCGCAATACTTCTCTAGTTTTTTGTTTATGCGGGACGCCATCATGTCCACCTGTGGACGACCCCATTGATTTACAATCATTTGGAAGACTTCTGGATGAAGTCCCCACTCTCCCGGGTGGAGGTCGTGCCTGCTGAGAAAGTCTGCTTCCCAGTTGTCCACTCCCGGGATGAACACTGCTGACAGTGCTAGTACATGATTCTCCGCCCATCGGAGAATTTTTGTGGCTTCTGCCATCGCCGTCCTGCTTCTTGTGCCGCCCTGTCGATTCACATGGGCGACTGCCGTGATGTTGTCTGACTGGATCAGCACCGGCTGGTGTAGGAGCAGGGATTTTGCTTGACTTAGGGCATTGTAAATGGCCCTTAGTTCCAGAATATTTATGTGAAGGGCAGTCTCCTGACTTGACCATAGTCCTTGGAAATTTCTTCCCTTTGTGACTGCCCCCCAGCCTCGTAGGCTGGCATCCGTGGTCACCAGGACCCAGTCCTGTATGCCGAATCTGCGGCCCTCCAGAAGATGAGCACTGTGCAGCCACCACAGAAGAGACACCCTGGTTCGTGGAGACAGGGTTATTAAACGATGCATCTGAAGATGCGATCCGGACCACTTGTCCAACAGGTCCCACTGAAAGATTCTGGCATGGAACCTGCCGAATGGAATTGCTTCGTAAGAAGCTACCATCTTTCCCAGGACCCGCGTGCAGTGATGCACCGATACCTGTTTTGGTTTTAGGAGGTCTCTGACTAGAGAAGACAACTCCCTGGCTTTCTCCTCCGGGAGAAACACTTTTTTCTGGGCCGTGTCCAGAATCATTCCCAGGAACATTAGACGTGTCGTGGGGACCAGCTGTGACTTTGGGATATTCAGAATCCAACCGTGCTGGCTCAGCATTTCCTGAGATAGTGCTACTCCCACTAACAACTGTTCCTTGGATCGTGCCTTTATTAGGAGATCGTCCAAGTATGGGATAATTAAAACTCCCTTTTTTCGAAGGAGTATCATCATTTCCGCCATAACCTTGGTAAATACCCTCGGTGCCGTGGAGAGTCCAAACGGCAGCGTCTGGAATTGGTAATGGCAATCCTGTACCACAAATCTGAGGTACTCCTGGTGAGAATTGTAAATGGGGACATGCAGGTAAGCATCCTTGATGTTCAGGGATACCATGTAATCCCCCTCGTCCAGGCTTGCAATAACCGCCCTGAGCGATTCCATCTTGAACTTGAATTTTTTTATGTATGTGTTCAAGGACTTCAAATTTAAAATGGGTCTCACCGAACCGTCCGGTTTCGGTACCACAAATAGTGTGGAATAGTAACCCCGGCCTTGTTGAAGTAGGGGTACCTTGATTATCACCTGCTGGGAATACAGCTTGTGAATTGCCGCTAGCACTGCCTCCCTGTCTGAGGGAGCAATCGGCAAGGCGGATTTTAGGAAACGGCGGGGTGGAATCGCCTCGAATTCCAGCCTGTATCCCTGAGATACTATTTGAAGGATCCAGGGATCCACCTGTGAGCGAACCCACTGATCGCTGAAATTCCTGAGGCGGGCCCCCACCGTACCTGGCTCCGCCTGTGAAGCCCCACCGTCATGCGGCGGACTTGGAAGAGGAAGCGGGGGAGGACTTTTGTTCCTGGGAACCTGCTGTTTGCTGCAGCCTTTTTCCCCTGCCTCTGCCTCTTGACAGAAAAGACCCTCCTTTTCCCCGCTTGTTTTTCTGGGATCGAAAGGACTGAACCTGATAAAATGGCGCCTTCTTAGGCTGTGAGGGGACATGGGGTAAAAATGCTGACTTCCCAGACGTTGCTGTGGAAACTAGGTCGGAGAGACCATCCCCAAATAATTCCTCCCCTTTATAAGGCAAAACTTCCATGTGCCTTTTGGAATCTGCATCTCCAGTCCACTGGCGAGTCCATAAGCATCTCCTAGCAGAGATAGATAGTGCACTTACTTTAGATGCCAGCCGGCAGATTTCCCTCTGTGCATCTCTCATGTATAAGACTGAGTCTTTGATATGGTCAATTGTTAACAGGATCGTGTCTCTGTCTAGTATGTCAATATTTTCTGACAGGTTATCTGACCATGCAGCGGCAGCACTGCACATCCAAGCTGACGCAATCGCTGGTCTGAGTATAATGCCTGAGTGTGTATATACAGACTTCAGGATCGCCTCCTGCCTTCTATCAGCAGGTTCCTTAAGGGCGGCCGTATCCTGGGACGATAGTGCCACCTTTTTTGACAAACGTGTGAGCGCTTTATCCACCCTCGGGGGTGTTTCCCAACGTAACCTATCCTCTGGCGGGAAAGGGAACGCCATTAGTAATTTCTTAGGAATCACCAATTTCTTATCAGGGGAAGCCCACGCTTCTTCACACACTTCATTTAATTCATCTGACGGGGGAAAAACTACAGGTAGTTTTTTCTCCCCAAACATAATACCCTTTTTTGTGGTACCTGGATGTAAATCAGAAATATTTAACACCTCTTTCATTGCCTCAATCATGCAGCGAATGGCCTTAACGGGCATTAAATTTGACTCATCGTCGTCGACACTGGCGTCAGTATCCGTGTCGACATCTACTTGTGCCACCTGAGATAACGGGCGTTTTAGAGCCCCTGATGACTTTTGAGACCCTTGGACAGGCACGAGCTGAAGACTCGGCTGTCCCACAGTCGGCATGTCGTCAAATTTTTTATGTAAGGAGTCTATACGTGCACTCATTTCTTGCCATAATACCATCCACTCAGGTGTCTGCCCCGCAGGGGGTGACATCTCTGCTAAAGGCATCTGCTCCCCCTCCACATCATTATCCTCCTCAAACATGTCGACACAGCCGTACCGACACACTCCACACACACAGGGAATGCTCAAATAGAGGACAGGATCCACAAAAGCCCTTTGGGGGGACAGAGTAAGAGTATGCCAGCACACACCAGAGCGCTATATATATACAGGGACTAACTGAGTTATGTCCCTAATAGCTGCTTATACTGTATACAGTGCCAATTTAGTGCCCCCCCTCTCTTTTCCCTCTTACTGTACTGTAGAAATGCAGGGAAGAGCCAGGGAGCTTCCTTCCAGCCGAGCTGTGAGGGAAAAATGGCGCCAGTGTGCTGAGGAGATAGGCTCCGCCCCTTTTTCGCGGCCTATTCTCCCGCTTTTTTTGGGATTCTGGCAGGGGTATTTACCTCATATATAGCCCCAGGGGCTATATATTGAGGTATTTTAGCCAGCCAAGGTGTTTTTATTGCTGCCTCAGGGCGCCCCCCCCCAGCGCCCTGCACCCTCAGTGACCGGAGTGTGAAGTGTGTATGAGGAGCAATGGCGCACAGCTGCAGTGCTGTGCGCTACCTTGGTGAAGACAGGATGTCTTCATGCCGCCGATTTTCCGGACCATCTTCCTGCTTCTGGCTCTGTAAAGGGGGACGGCGGCGCGGCTCCGGGACCGAACATCAAGGCTGGGCCTGCGGTCGATCCCTCTGGAGCTAATGGTGTCCAGTAGCCTAAGAAGCCCAATCCGGCTGCAAGCAGGCGAGTTCGCTTCTTCTCCCCTTAGTCCCTCGCTGCAGTGAGCCTGTTGCCAGCAGGTCTCACTGAAAAAAACAAATTCTAAGACTATAACTTTCTAAGAGCTCAGGAGAGCCCCTAGTGTGCATCCAACCTCGGCCGGGCACGAAATCTAACTGAGGCTTGGAGGAGGGTCATAGTGGGAGGAGCCAGTGCACACCAGGTAGTCTAAGATCTTTCTAGAGTGCCCAGCCTCCTTCGGAGCCCGCTATTCCCCATGGTCCTTACGGAGTTCCCAGCATCCACTAGGACGTTAGAGAAAAAGGCAATGGTCCAATTTTCAATGGGTTTTGCTTTTCTCTGGGACTTTAAAACCTAACCTGTCATAGGTGCAGGCTAGGTCCTGTATCTGTAAAGCACTGCAGAATATGCAATGTGACAGTACCTTAGTGGCACACAACCATCATATACTGTATCAGCGAAGTGCTATTACAGTACCTTGCTAATATTTAAGTCAATCTAAATCCACTTTACAAGTATGCATAGGTTTTTCATTTAAACACTGTGCCTACTTCACACTCAAAATGAAATAATAAAAGTCATGTAATAATAATAACAACATATATAAAGAAAAACCTGTCAAGTTTGTTGGCTCCCTGGTGTGTCAGGAAGAAAGATTAGGACAGTGAAGGGCAAAAAGTTAATGGAGTTGATCCATGATGTGCTAGGCCTGCTGCTAGTTGTGTAACATCAACTCACAGTTCCTAGTCTGTCCCCTCACTTTCATCATCAATGTAAGAGACAAATGGGGATAAAGCAGTGATGTAGGAGAAAATGGTAATAATTGAAAATGATCAATCATTAAATTGGACATGCAGTATATGGGTCGTCTCTACATATTAGAATATCTGTAGAAATCACTGTGAATATTAGCTCTGGAAGTGGGTATAGCTCTGCATTCTTGAATTGGCACAGTTTACACTATGTATACTTCATTAGCCAAATCGCCACTGAATGAAGCACTAAAAATGAATCTGATAAACAGATGTGGCTCTAATTATAAAATAATCACCACGTATGGCTCGGTATTATATATGGCCCGGTATTAGTGGGCCCCCACCAGGGCTCTGTATACAAGACAGGGCACCAGAAATGACCATGCATATTACACTGGGCATTAAATATTGCTCTGCTTGTTATATAAGACAGACCCTGAATACTGCACTTGGCAACAGATAAAACTCTTAGGGGTCTATTTACTAAGCACTGCTGAGAGAGATAAAGTACCAGCCAATCAGCTCCTAACTGGCATGTTACAGGCTGTGTTTGAAAAATGACAGGAGCTGGTTGATTGGTGCTTTATCTTTCTCCAAGGTTCAGTAAACAGACCCCTTAACGCCAGAAATTCCGCTACATTGCAGACTGTCCCAATTTCTTCTAGAAAGTCCCGATTCGAGGGCTCTGTTCCACCATAACATCTGTGTACAGGTCTGACCAGTGGTGGAAAAGTTGGGAGATATCTCCCGTTCACGAATGCTCTGCACAAACCTCTTTACCTGTTTGCTGCTGGGCATGTTCTGATTTCTGTCCGCCCTGACATTTGACTGACTATTGACAGTTACTGTTGTATTGCTTGCTATTGGACACTGCTGTTTGCCCCCTCTCCTCACCTTTGCATGTATTGACCTTTAAAGTTGTGTCAACTCCCTGACCTTTGATTGAATATGTCATTAATATTGCCACACAACTGGTACCATGTACTATATGGGTAAAAATTAGAGATGAGCGCCTGAAATTTTTCGGGTTTTGTGTTTTGGTTTTGGGTTCGGTTCCGCGGCCGTGTTTTGGGTTCGAACGCGTTTTGGCAAAACCTCACCGAATTATTTTTGTCGGATTCGGGTGTGTTTTGGATTCGGGTGTTTTTTTCAAAAAACCCTAAAAAACAGCTTAAATCATAGAATTTGGGGGTAATTTTGATCCCAAAGTATTATTAACCTCAAAAAACATAATTTACACTCATTTTCAGCCTATTCTGAACACATCACACCTCACAATATTATTTTTAGTCCTAAAATTTGCACCGAGGTCGCTGTGTGAGTAAGATAAGCGACCCTAGTGGCCGACACAAACACCGGGCCCATCTAGGAGTGGCACTGCAGTGTCACGCAGGATGTCCCTTCCAAAAAACCCTCCCCAAACAGCACATGACGCAAAGAAAAAAAGAGGCGCAATGAGGTAGCTGACTGTGTGAGAAAGATAAGCGACCCTAGTGGCCGACACAAACACCGGGCCCATCTAGGAGTGGCACTGCAGTGTCACGCAGGATGTCCCTTCCAAAAAACCCTCCCCAAACAGCACATGACGCAAAGAAAAAAAGAGGCGCAATGAGGTAGCTGTGTGAGAAAGATAAGCGACCCTAGTGGCCGACACAAACACCGGGCCCATCTAGGAGTGGCACTGCAGTGTCACGCAGGATGTCCCTTCCAAAAAACCCTCCCCAAACAGCACATGACGCAAAGAAAAAAAGAGGCGCAATGAGGTAGCTGTGTGAGTAAGATTAGCGACCCTAGTGGCCGACACAAACACCGGGCCCATCTAGGAGTGGCACTGCAGTGTCACGCAGGATGGCCCTTCCAAAAAACCCTCCCCAAACAGCACATGACGCAAAGAAAAAAAGAGGCGCAATGAGGTAGCTGACTGTGTGAGTAAGATTAGCGACCCTAGTGGCCGACACAAACACTGGGCACATCTAGGAGTGGCACTGCAGTGTCACGCAGGATGTCCCTTCCAAAAAACCCTCCCCAAACAGCACATGACGCAAAGAAAAAAAGAGGCGCAATGAGGTAGCTGTGTGAGTAAGATTAGCGACCCTAGTGGCCGACACAAACACCGGGCCCATCTAGGAGTGGCACTGCAGTGTCACGCAGGATGTCCCTTCCAAAAAACCCTCCCCAATCAGCACATGATGCAAAGAAAAAGAAAAGAAAAAAGAGGTGCAAGATGGAATTATCCTTGGGCCCTCCCACCCACCCTTATGTTGTATAAACAAAACAGGACATGCACACTTTAACCAACCCATCATTTCAGTGACAGGGTCTGCCACACGACTGTGACTGATATGACGGGTTGGTTTGGACCCCCCCCAAAAAAGAAGCAATTAATCTCTCCTTGCACAAACTGGCTCTACAGAGGCAAGATGTCCACCTCATCTTCACCCTCCGATATATCACCGTGTACATCCCCCTCCTCACAGATTATCAATTCGTCCCCACTGGAATCCACCATCTCAGCTCCCTGTGTACTTTGTGGAGGCAATTGCTGCTGGTCAATGTCTCCGCGGAGGAATTGATTATAATTCATTTTAATGAACATCATCTTCTCCACATTTTCTGGATGTAACCTCGTACGCCGATTGCTGACAAGGTGAGCGGCGGCACTAAACACTCTTTCGGAGTACACACTTGTGGGAGGGCAACTTAGGTAGAATAAAGCCAGTTTGTGCAAGGGCCTCCAAATTGCCTCTTTTTCCTGCCAGTATAAGTACGGACTGTGTGACGTGCCTACTTGGATGCGGTCACTCATATAATCCTCCACCATTCTATCAATGTTGAGAGAATCATATGCAGTGACAGTAGACGACATGTCCGTAATCGTTGTCAGGTCCTTCAGTCCGGACCAGATGTCAGCATCAGCAGTCGCTCCAGACTGCCCTGCATCACCGCCAGCGGGTGGGCTCGGAATTCTGAGCCTTTTCCTCGCACCCCCAGTTGCGGGAGAATGTGAAGGAGGAGATGTTGACAGGTCGCGTTCCGCTTGACTTGACAATTTTGTCACCAGCAGGTCTTTCAACCCCAGCAGACCTGTGTCTGCCGGAAAGAGAGATCCAAGGTAGGCTTTAAATCTAGGATCGAGCACGGTGGCCAAAATGTAGTGCTCTGATTTCAACAGATTGACCACCCGTGAATCCTTGTTAAGCGAATTAAGGGCTGCATCCACAAGTCCCACATGCCTAGCGGAATCGCTCCGTGTTAGCTCCTTCTTCAATGCCTCCAGCTTCTTCTGCAAAAGCCTGATGAGGGGAATGACCTGACTCAGGCTGGCAGTGTCTGAACTGACTTCACGTGTGGCAAGTTCAAAGGGCATCAGAACCTTGCACAACGTTGAAATCATTCTCCACTGCACTTGAGACAGGTGCATTCCATCTCCTATATCGTGCTCAATTGTATAGGCTTGAATGGCCTTTTGCTGCTCCTCCAACCTCTGAAGCATATAGAGGGTTGAATTCCACCTCGTTACCACTTCTTGCTTCAGATGATGGCAGGGCAGGTTCAGTAGTTTTTGGTGGTGCTCCAGTCTTCTGTACGTGGTGCCTGTACGCCGAAAGTGTCCCGCAATTTTTCTGGCCACCGACAGCATCTCTTGCACGCCCCTGTCGTTTTTTAAAAAATTCTGCACCACCAAATTCAAGGTATGTGCAAAACATGGGACGTGCTGGAATTTGCCCATATTTAATGCACACACAATATTGCTGGCGTTGTCCGATGCCACAAATCCACAGGAGAGTCCAATTGGGGTAAGCCATTCCGCGATGATCTTCCTCAGTTGCCGTAAGAGGTTTTCAGCTGTGTGCGTATTCTGGAAAGCGGTGATACAAAGCGTAGCCTGCCTAGGAAAGAGTTGGCGTTTGCGAGATGCTGCTACTGGTGCTGCCGCTGCTGTTCTTGCGGCGGGAGTCCATACATCTACCCAGTGGGCTGTCACAGTCATATAGTCCTGACCCTGCCCTGCTCCACTTGTCCACATGTCCGTGGTTAAGTGGACATTGGGTACAACTGCATTTTTTAGGACACTGGTGAGTCTTTTTCTGACGTCCGTGTACATTCTCGGTATCGCCTGCCTAGAGAAGTGGAACCTAGATGGTATTTGGTAACGGGGGCACACTGCCTCAATAAATTGTCTAGTTCCCTGTGAACTAACGGCGGATACCGGACGCACGTCTAACACCAACATAGTTGTCAAGGACTCAGTTATCCGCTTTGCAGTAGGATGACTGCTGTGATATTTCATCTTCCTCGCAAAGGACTGTTGAACAGTCAATTGCTTACTGGAAGTAGTACAAGTGGGCTTAAGACTTCCCCTCTGGGATGACCATCGACTCCCAGCGGCAACAACAGCAGCGCCAGCAGCAGTAGGCGTTACACGCAAGGATGCATCGGAGGAATCCCAGGCAGGAGAGGACTCGTCAGACTTGCCAGTGACATGGCCTGCAGGACTATTGGCATTCCTGGGGAAGGAGGAAATTGACACTGAGGGAGTTGGTGGGGTGGTTTGCGTGAGCTTGGTTACAAGAGGAAGGGATTTACTGGTCAGTGGACTGCTTCCGCTGTCACCCAAAGTTTTTGAACTTGTCACTGACTTATTATGAATGCGCTGCAGGTGACGTATAAGGGAGGATGTTCCGAGGTGGTTAACGTCCTTACCCCTACTTATTACAGCTTGACAAAGGGAACACACGGCTTGACACCTGTTGTCCGCATTTCTGGTGAAATACCTCCACACCGAAGAGCTGATTTTTTTGGTATTTTCACCTGGCATGTCAACGGCCATATTCCTCCCACGGACAACAGGTGTCTCCCCGGGTGCCTGACTTAAACAAACCACCTCACCATCAGAATCCTCCTGGTCAATTTCCTCCCCAGCGCCAGCAACACCCATATCCTCCTCATCCTGGTGTACTTCAACACTGACATCTTCAATCTGACTATCAGGAACTGGACTGCGGGTGCTCCTTCCAGCACTTGCAGGGGGCATGCAAATAGTGGAAGGCGCATGCTCTTCATGTCCAGTGTTGGGAAGGTCAGGCATCGCAAACGACACAATTGGACTCTCCTTGTGGATTTGGGATTTCAAAGAACGCACAGTTCTTTGCGGTGCTTTTGCCAGCTTGAGTCTTTTCAGTTTTCTAGCGAGAGGCTGAGTGCTTCCATCCTCATGTGAAGCTGAACCACTAGCCATGAACATAGGCCAGGGCCTCAGCCGTTCCTTGCCACTCCGTGTGGTAAATGGCATATTGGCAAGTTTACGCTTCTCCTCCGACAATTTTATTTTAGGTTTTGGAGTCCTTTTTTTTCTGATATTTGGTGTTTTGGATTTGACATGCTCTGTACTATGACATTGGGCATCGGCCTTGGCAGACGACGTTGCTGGCATTTCATCGTCTCGGCCATGACTAGTGGCAGCAGCTTCAGCACGAGGTGGAAGTGGATCTTGATCTTTCCCTAATTTTGGAACCTCAACTTTTTTGTTCTCCATATTTTATAGGCAGAACTAAAAGGCACCTCAGGTAAACAATGGAGATGGATGGATTGGATACTAGTATACAATTATGGACGGACTGCCACGGTTAGGTGGTATAAAAAAACCACGGTTAGGTGGTATATATTATAATAATAATACAATTATGGATGGACGGACTGCCTGCCGACTGCCGACACAGAGGTAGCCACAGCCGTGAACTACCGCACTGTACACTGGTTGATAAAGAGATAGTAGTATACTCGTAACAACTAGTATGACACTATGACGACGGTATAAAGAATGAAAAAAAAACCACGGTTAGGTGGTATATATTATAATAATAATACAATTATGGATGGACGGACTGCCTGCCGACTGCCGACACAGAGGTAGCCACAGCCGTGAACTACCGCACTGTACACTGGTTGATAAAGAGATAGTAGTATACTCGTAACAACTAGTATGACACTATGACGACGGTATAAAGAAAGAAAAAAAAATACCACAGTTAGGTGGTATATATTATAATAATAATACAATTATGGATGGACGGACTGACTGCCGACACAGAGGTAGCCACAGCCGTGAACTACCGCACTGTACACTGGTTGATAAAGAGATAGTAGTATACTCGTAACAACTAGTATGACACTATGACGACGGTATAAAGAATGAAAAAAAAACCACGGTTAGGTGGTATATATTATAATAATAATACAATTATGGATGGACGGACTGCCTGCCGACTGCCGACACAGAGGTAGCCACAGCCGTGAACTACCGCACTGTACACTGGTTGATAAAGAGATAGTAGTATACTCGTAACAACTAGTATGACACTATGACGACGGTATAAAGAATGAAAAAAAAACCACGGTTAGGTGGTATATATTATAATAATAATACAATTATGGATGGACGGACTGCCTGCCGACTGCCGACAAAGAGGTAGCCACAGCCGTGAACTACCGCACTGTACACTGGTTGATAAAGAGATAGCAGTATACTCGTAACAACTAGTATGACACTATGACGACGGTATAAAGAATGAAAAAAAAACCACGGTTAGGTGGTATATATTATAATAATAATACAATTATGGATGGACGGACTGCCTGCCGACTGCCGACACAGAGGTAGCCACAGCCGTGAACTACCGCACTGTACACTGGTTGATAAAGAGATAGTAGTATACTCGTAACAACTAGTATGACACTATGACGACGGTATAAAGAATGAAAAAAAAACCACGGTTAGGTGGTATATATTATAATAATAATACAATTATGGATGGACGGACTGCCTGCCGACTGCCGACACAGAGGTAGCCACAGCCGTGAACTACCGCACTGTACACTGGTTGATAAAGAGATAGTAGTATACTCGTAACAACTAGTATGACACTATGACGACGGTATAAAGAATGAAAAAAAAACCACGGTTAGGTGGTATATATTATAATAATAATACAATTATGGATGGACGGACTGCCTGCCGACTGCCGACACAGAGGTAGCCACAGCCGTGAACTACCGCACTGTACACTGGTTGATAAAGAGATAGTAGTATACTCGTAACAACTAGTATGACACTATGACGACGGTATAAAGAATGAAAAAAAAACCACGATTAGGTGGTATATATTATAATAATAATACAATTATGGATGGACGGACTGCCTGCCGACTGCCGACACAGAGGTAGCCACAGCCGTGAACTACCGCACTGTACACTGGTTGATAAAGAGATAGTAGTATACTCGTAACAACTAGTATGACACTATGACGACGGTATAAAGAATGAAAAAAAAACCACGGTTAGGTGGTATATATTATAATAATAATACAATTATGGATGGACGGACTGCCTGCCGACTGCCGACACAGAGGTAGCCACAGCCGTGAACTACCGCACTGTACACTGGTTGATAAAGAGATAGTAGTATACTCGTAACAACTAGTATGACACTATGACGACGGTATAAAGAATGAAAAAAAAAACCACGGTTAGGTGGTATATATTATAATAATAATACAATTATGGATGGACGGACTGCCTGCCGACTGCCGACACAGAGGTAGCCACAGCCGTGAACTACCGCACTGTACACTGGTTGATAAAGAGATAGTAGTATACTCGTAACAACTAGTATGACACTATGACGGTATAAAGAATGAAAAAAAAACCACGGTTAGGTGGTATATATTATAATAATTATACAATTATGGATGGACGGACTGCCTGCCGACTGCCGACACAGAGGTAGCCACAGCCGTGAACTACCGCACTGTACACTGGTTGATAAAGAGATAGTAGTATACTCGTAACAACTAGTATGACACTATGACGACGGTATAAAGAAAGAAAAAAAAATACCACGGTTAGGTGGTATATATTGTAATACAATTATGGATGGACGGACTGCCTGCCGAGTTCCGACACAGAGGTAGCCACAGCCGTGAACTACCGCACTGTACTGTGTCTGCTGCTAATATAGACTGGTTGATAAAGAGATAGTATACAATACATACAACAATATACTACTATACTGGTGGTCAGGCACTGGTCACCACTAGTCACACTGGCAGTGGCACTCCTGCAGCAAAAGTGTGCACTGTTTAATTTTAAATTAATATAATATTATGTACTCCTGGGGGCTCCTGCTATAACAACCTGCAGTGCTCCCCAGTCTCCCCCACAATTATTATAAGCTTTGCCTTTTATACATTGATGTGCAGCACACTGGGCTGAGCTGAGTGCACACAGACTGAGTCACACTGTGTGACTGGCTGCTGCTGTGTATCGTTTTTTTTCAGGCAGAGAACGGATATAGCAGAGAACGGATATATTATATTAAAATAAATAAAAGTTAACTAACAACAACTGCACTGGTCACTGTGGTAAACTCTGTCTGACTCTGCACAATCTCTCTCTCTCTTCTAATCTAATTTCTAATGGAGAGGACGCCAGCCACGTCCTCTCCCTATCAATCTCAATGCACGTGTGAAAATGGCGGCGACGCGCGGCTCCTTATATAGAATCCGAGTCTCGCGAGAATCCGACAGCGTCATGATGACGTTCGGGCGCGCTCGGGTTAACCGAGCAAGGCGGGAGGATCCGAGTCTGCTCGGACCCGTGAAAAAAACATGAAGTTCGTGCGGGTTCGGATTCAGAGAAACCGAACCCGCTCATCTCTAGTAAAAATGAGTGTGACATACTGTCTTTCTTTTGTTTTGTTTTAAAAATGTTGTCTAGTGTTGATATGGTTGCTTTCAATAAAGGTTATATAAAGTCTAGCTGGGTGTGGATTATAAGGTACCATCTGTACCCTCTGTACCTGAGAGGTGACTGCACTTAACTGCAATTTACCGCTGTATTAAGCATAAATGCTGAATTGGGGTCCATTGACAATCAGCTGCAAGATTAAATATTTTGATCAAGCTATGAAAAAAATCCAGATTATTTTAGTTACTAGATATCAAGATGTGCAGTACTAGTGTTAGTGCCAATAACAAAAGTATTTCTGCTTTGTATACATATATGGCATCAATATTGCCATGTACAATATGGGTATAACCGAGCACAGGCATATTTCTTTTCTTCTTTGAATGGATACTGACCTAATCAGTCACATCTCCAAGTCTCTGGATTCTACCCCTCTTCTTGTTGCGCAGACTATATGTACGTTTTATAATTGTGTTGCTGTCAATATTTACACCTTTCTCCATCTACTGCCTACAAGGGCTTGGGATAAATGGCTAAACCTTCAAGCTAAAGTCCTGGACATATCTGAGCTCCTATGAGTGCTCTTAGGTGTAAGGGAAACATGGGCTGATAAATGTGAAGACCATAAGCAGCTTCGTTTTTTACATTTATCCAAAGGCACTTGTGTTGTGGCATCACTGGCACCAGATATGGCTCTTCATATCAGTGACACTGGGCTCATATGATCATTCAAAGCCAATGTACTGAAAGGTGGTAGCATGATGTTGCCACGGGGTGAACATGCTCCTGCTCGTACATGGCTGCTTCACAACCTCACAAGACCAGTATCCAAAAATTTATATTTTCTGAATTGAACCAAGGAGATCAGAAACATTGGTCTGGGTTAGCCTGTGACATTTCACTTCAGCACTTTTACAATGTGAAGTATTACCGCTCCATCCTATTATAGACTCTTACATCTGTAGCACAGTATCCACATGGGACCTGAGAAACGTCAAAAAGCTTTGACTCAGTTCCTGTGGCAACACTGTCCCTGTCCTTGTATATGAATAGACCAATCCACAATGTGCATTTTTGCAAGGTCAGTCTGTATAACTGTCAGGTACTGCTTCTTTCAGTAATATACAGCCTTTAATGTGCTGTACATTAGGGTTTACTTGCAAACAGTGGTGTTAATAATAATGCCCTGTCCTCACTAATGCCTCTGCATCTGGCTTGCCCACCTCCAGCATGACATAACAGTCAGTTTTCACTTGTGCATAAAAAGTGTATTTTGTTAATGTGTGCGGTACAATGGGGGTCATTCCGAGTTGTTCGCTTGTTATTTTTTTCTCGCAACGGAGCGATTAGTCGCTAATGCGCATGAGCAATGTCCGCAGTGCGACTGCGCCAAGTAAATTTGCTATGCAGTTAGGTATTTTACTCACGGCATTACAAGGTTTTTTTCTTCGTTCTGGTGATCGTAATGTGATTGACAGGAAGTGGGTGTTTCTGGGCGGAAACTGGCCGTTTTATGGGAGTGTGTGAAAAAACGCTACGTTTCTGGGAAAAACGCGGGAGTGGCTGGAGAAACGGAGGAGTGTCTGGGCGAACGCTGGGTGTGTTTGTGACGTCAAACCAGGAACGACAAGCACTGAACTGATCGCAGATGCCGAGTAAGTCTGGAGCTACTCAGAAACTGCTAAGAAGTGTCTATTCGCAATTCTGCTAATCTTTCGTTCGCAATTTTGATAAGCTAAGATTCACTCCCAGTAGGCGGCGGCTTAGCGTGTGCAAAGCTGCTAAAAGCAGCTTGCGAGCGAACAACTCGGAATGACCCCCAATGACTTTATCAATGTAATGTAATACTCAGGGTTGTAAAAGTAGGCGTTTTAGAAAAATATGTACATGAACACATTCTGCCACACCGTGAAAATAACAAATAACAATTGTACATAAAAACGTATGAGTGAAAGGCAGAAATTATTCCACTGTAGAGACTTCCAGGGAAAAAAAGGCAAATCAAACCTTAATATTAGGAAAAGGTAATGTAGTTATAATATCAACGTTTATAATATCGACAAAGTAGACATGTTGAAATGTCGACAAAGAACATGTTGGCTCTTGCAGACTATCAACAGAATATCAATGTTTTGTCGACATTCTAATCATGTTGACCTTTCATCAGCATCAAAATGATAAACGTTGACATAGTCAATGTAGGCATGCCAAATTAGTTTACCAAAAGACCAGGACAGATTTACATCACAACAAACTGTTGTGATCTCTAGAGGCAGTTACAGTACCCGTAATTGGATACATTACAGAAACCATCAACTGCCTGTCTTTAATGTACTTATTACAATACTGGTCTTCATTTTCCTAGTGCGAGGTCATAGAAGGCAGCCAAACAGTGACTGTCATGAGTGATGCACTCATATTGTTTGCTATTTTCTTGTTCTTTTTGGACAACGCGTAGGATATGGTAACTAGCTGCATTCATCAGATTAGAAGCTCATGTCAGTGTGAGACATGCCGAGTGCATTCTTGTATGCTGCTGCTGCTGCTGTGCCATCTGTCACCACAAGTACCCACCGTTGGAAAAAATTCCAGTGAACACACACACTCGCACTCACACCATATCATTCACATTTCAACAGTCAGGCTTCAATGTCCTTTCAGTTTTCTTCAACTTTGACCTAACTCTACCCTTCCTCCAGAGAAAAGGAGAAAGACAACAGCCCAGCAAGTGGGACACGCAAAACAGACAGTCTTTGTTCACTTTTTTTTCTTCATCTGGCCCATTTCTTTTGAGATAAATGAATGAAAAGGCTTTGCCCAGTGTTCAAGGAGTGGACATAAAGCAGCGCACCAGCTTTAATCTACCTTACAGAATATTGTTACAAATCCCCTCGATATACATCTTCAGTTAGTGAAAGTTTGTAACCTAACCGTAATTACAAGAGGAACAGTGGTGTTAGCTGCACAAGCTCCAGCACACAAACACCGTCTGTTTTCTGCCGATGGACAACTCGCTGCCACAAAAATAGCTTGGAGTTTTTTAAGCCACGTAATGGCTTGTATGTTGCCCAAGTAGAAGTAATCAAAGGCACGCTGTGATGTCTGAGCAAAAGAATAGAATACATTGTTTTTCCTTATCGCTGAAAGAAAAAAAAAAAGTGTTCCTTCCATGTGTCTACTGAGAGTGTGAGAAAGCATGAGAAATATTATCAGACAAAATGATGTATGCTGCATTGTTTGAATAGCTAGCCCACTGCAAATGGTTTCAGATTCATGACATCTTTCATAGCTCATGACCTCCCACAGTATTCCCCAGTCTACACCAGGCTAATGGCTTTTATTCCTGTCCTGCTCTTACTTCAGTGTTACTAACTATTCAGCACCCTTCCTGGTTCTTGGGCGGTGATTGCAGCAACTGAGCACTATAGCATGGAGACAAAGATATCTTGTTTTTCAGTCACGATTCTCCAGGCAAGTGTTCAAGTAGAGAATGAAAAAAAAAAAAAAGAAATGGAAATGTTCAACATAAAGGAGACTAGAGAACAATAAGGAAAAATTTGCTGTCTATTCAGATGCAAAGCCCCTGGGTTTATCGTGGCATTTTCATAAAGCTTCTTTCTAAACTAAATATCAATTAGTTTAGTGCTGTTTATAACTTCAAGTGATAAAAGAGCACAGAGAAGTGACGTCATATTTTGTTTTGAATTACTGAGGTAATATATAATTTGACATGAAGTCACCTTACTGAACATGAGTGTAAATTGCAAGCTTGATCTTATTCTGTAAACTCAGACATATAAAGGTTAGTGGAAATGACCTAGCACAGGAGGGCTACAGATCTGTGTACTTAACAAAAAGAGTACAAAAAAAAGGTGTTTGCACTTGGGTAGCATCTGCAGAGAATACAAAAACAGCTCTTCCATTTACTTTTACTGGCAAACTTTTGCACTCTATAGTCAGTCTTTTCTGCAAACATTAGAGCACAGTGCACACATTCGTATGCAAATCCTCATATTGTTGTCTTTTAACCAATTAGTTGCTTGGCCATCAATGTGACATGCAATGTTTTACATGCAAATGAAAGCTGGCTCATGGTGCTATAGTTTAAAAACATAAGTTACTAGTCCTAAATAGAACACCCTTCTAAAGGGTGTAATAATTATCCTACTTTCTGGCAAAACTGAAAGGAAAAATGAAGCTTTCTACAGTGAATTTCAATCACTTGCAGTTTATTAAGGGCCTATTCATCATCAGAGGCCGGATGGCCCCCAATGAGTAAGTATCCAACTTGATACAAGTTGCAGCGGTGGATACATAATTACTGGTGCAATTCAATTTTGCGCCAATCCAGGAAAATCAGCTGTCTCCGCAATCAGTATCACATAGAGGTGGCAGTGATACTTACCGATGCCCGTCCAGCCAACTGAGCATGGCAAAGGTTGTGCTGTATGGAGGTGGCATCCGCTTGGATGCCTTTTTGCAACCAAGACCTTGCTAATTTCTCTTTCACTTTTTTTTTTATAGGATTTTAATTACCTACCAGTAAATCCTTTTCTCGTAGTCCGTAGAGGATACTGGGGTCCATTCAGTACCATGGGGTATAGACGGGATCACTAGAAGCCATGGGCACTTTAAGAATTTGATAGTGTGGGCTGGCTCCTCCCTCTATGCCCCTCCTACCAGACTCTAGGAAACTGTGCCCGAGGAGACGGACATACTTCGAGAGAAGGATAGATAAGGATAGTGGTGAGATTCCGAACCAGCACACACAACAAGAGGGAAGCCAAGCTAACCAAACTTGAAACAGGAACAGCAACAGCTGAACCAACATTACTTAACCAAGTAACAGTGCAGGAAGAACGAAGCACTGGGCGTGCGCCCAGTATCCTCTACGGACTACGAGAAAAGGATTTACCGGTATGTAATTAAAATCCTATTTTCTCTTACATCCTAGAGGATACTGGGGTCCATTTAGTACCATGGGGATATACCAAAGCTCCCAAACTGGGTGGGAGAGTGCTGAGGTTCCTGCAGAACTGATTGACCAAACTGAAGGTCCTCAGAGGCCAAAGTATCAAACTTGTAGATGTGTTCGAACCTGACCAAGTAGCTGCTCGGCAGAGCTGTAAAGCCGAGACACCCCTGGCAGCCACCCAGGAATAGCCCACCGAGCTAGTGGTGTGGGCCTGTACAGATTTTGGACATGCCAAACTAGAAGTGGAATAAGCATGCTGGATAGTAAGTCTGATCCAGCGTGCAATAGTCTGCTTTGAAGCAGGACACCCAATCTTATTGGGATCAGAAAGAACAAACAGCGAGTCCGATTTTCTGTGAGGAGCTGTTCTTTTCACATACACCTTCAAAGCCCTCACAGCATCCAAAGACTCTGAAGTAGCAGAGCCGTCGGTGACAACCAGGACCACAATAGGTTGGTTGATGTGAAACACAGACACCACCTTAGGAAGAAATTGCTGACGAGTTCTGAGTTCAGCTCTGACCTCATTCGAAAGAAAATGGACAAGGCCGAAATCTGGACTTTTATGGAGCCCAGACGAAGGCCTACATCCACTCCTGCTTGTAGAAAAAGTAGGAAACGTCTTAGATGGAATTCCACTGCAGAAATTTTTCTGCTCTCACACCAAGAGACGTATGCCTTCCAAATACGATGGTAATGTTTAGCATTACCCCCTTCCTGGCTTGGATCATAGTCGGGACAACCGTGTTAGGGATTCTTCTCCTAGCTAGAATCAGCCGGTCAACTTCCAAGCCGTCAAACGTAGCCACGGTAAGTCCTGATAGACGAATGGGCCCTGTTGCAGAAGATCCTCGCAAAGGGGTAGATGCCACGGATCTTCGAGGAGCATCTCCAGAAGGTCCACGTACCAGGCCCTTCTGGGCCAGTCCGGAACAATTAGAATTGCTTGAACATTTTCCCTTTTTATTCTCTTCAGAATTCTTGGGATCAGAGGAAGTGGAGGAAACACGTACACCATCTAATAGACCCATGGAGTCGTCATGGCGTCTACCGCCACCGCCTGCGGGTCTCTCGACTTGGATTACTAATGCCTTTTTCAACGGTAGGAACACCTTTTGCCTCTGTGTTGGCTCTAGGTGAGATTTTGGAAGGTTCAGAATCCACCCATGATCCTGGAGAAGTTTGGTTGAGAGAGCAATGCTGTCCAGCAACCTTTCCCTGGACGGTGCTTTTATCAGGAGATCGTCCAGGTACGGAATTATGTTCACTCCCTGTTTGCATAGTAGAAACATCATCTCTGCCATCACCTTGGTGAACACCCTCGGTGCCGTGGAGAGGTCAAAGTACTACAACTGGTAGTGACAGACCTGCAGTGCAAACCGTAGATAAGCCAGATGAGGCGGCCAGATTGGAATTTGAAGGTATGCATCCTTGATATCCAGAGACACTAGGAAATCCCCCTCCTCCAGACCTGAGATCACCGCTCTCAGAGACTCCATCTTGAATTTGAACACTCGCAAGTACGGGTTCAACGACTTTAGGATCAAAATTGGTCTTCCGAACCGTCCGGTTTCGGTACTACAAACAAGTTGGAATAGTACCTCTTGTTTAGCTGATGAGGTGGAACTGGAACAATGACGTGAGTCTGTACCAGTTTTTGGATGGCATGTTGTAAAGTTATACTTGCCTCTCGTGAAACTGACAAGCCTGATTTGAAGAATCTGTGAGGTGGGAGCTCTTGGAACTCCAGTCTGTAGCCCTGGGAAATAAGAACGATGACCCAGGAATCCTGTCACAAGCTTGACCATTTGACTGAAGAATTGTAGTCGGGCTCCCACCTGACAGCCATCCAGACATTGCGGTTCATCGTCACGCTGAAGCCTTTGAGGAATCAGAGCCTGGACTCTGTTCCTGAGCACCTGCAGTTGCTGGCTTACGTGGTTTATCTCGTGCATCGCTGGAGGATGTAGAAGCACCTCTGGAATTGCCCTTGAACTTGGGCGTTCGAAAGGACTGTAACTGAGAAGCTGAATAAGTCTTCTTGGTTGGGGAAGCTGCGGAATGAAGACACGCAGACTTACCCGCAGTAGCTGTGGAGATCCATTTGTCTAGTTCATCTCCAAACAAGGCCTCTCCTGTGAATGGTAGGCTTTCCACGCTTTTCCTGGAATCCACGTCAGCACTCCACTGGTGTAGCCACAAGCCCCTGCGTGCCGACACTGCCATAGCGGTGGTGAGTGCGTTAAGCACGCCTATTTCCTTTATGGCTTCCACCATAAAGTTTGCAGAGTCCTATATATGCTGCAGGAGTAAGACAACATCCCCCCTAGACAAGGAATCTAACCCCTCAATTAGGTTACCTGACCATTTAGCAATGGCTTTAGTGTTCCACGCACATGCAATAGTGGGTCTTTGGGCCACCCCAGCAGATGTGTACAATGATTTGAGAGTACTCTCAACTTTACGATCAGCCGTGTCTTTCAGGGAGGCTGCACCAGGAACAGGCAATACAATCTTACGTGACAGCCTAGAGACTGATGCGTCCACTATCGGTGGATTTTCCCATTTTTTCCAATCCTCCAGAGGAAAAGGAAAAGATGAGAGTAACTTTTTAGGGATCTGAAACTTCTTATCAGGATTAACCCATGGTTCTTCAAACAGGGTATTCAATTCCTTAGAAGCAGGAAAAGTGACTGAGGACTTCTTTTTTACATTAAAATAAGATTCCTCACATTCCTCTGACACCTTATCAGGAATATGCAGAACATCTCTTATAGCCTCTGTAAGAGCCTCTATACCCTGTGACAGACAGAGCTGCATCCCCCCTCTGAGTCCACCTCCCCTCCTCCATGTCTGACCTGTCAGCGGCAATGATTTTGCATCTCAGGAGTTACTCCCAGCCAGCGCAGCTCCTGCGGCTGACCGGGAGAACCTCTTCACTGCCCCGGGTCGCAGCGGCTGCGTGTGACGTCACGCAGCCGCCGAGGGCCCCCCCCCAACGGTCCGGCCACGTCTGCCTTGGCCGGACCGTGCCCCCTAAACGGCGGCTTGATGCCGCCGTCCATCCCCCTTCCCGTCCAGCGACCGCCTCTGCCTCAGAGGCGATCGCTAGGCAACGACGGCTGGCATGCGCCGGCGCATACGCAGTTCCAATCCGATCTCTGTGCTGCGATAAACTGCAGCGAGTGATCGGGTCGGAATGACCCCCCTAGTCTTTAATAGAAAATCTAGTAGCAGGTTGCAAGTCCACAATTAATTGCTGTTCTTACAGGAAAAGGAATTTCCTTACTTCTATTTAATACTGTTTTTCTTTGGCTCTAAAAGTATTCATCAATGTTTAAAGCCGTGCCTAAATCACCTTCAAGCCCTATAATAGAGAACATAGTGGCAGATTGCAAGTCCACATATTAACTGCAGTTCTTACAAGAGACACATTTTCTTTTTCCATTTACCATTTGACCTATAAAACACCCTGAAAAAGTCAGGAATGATGAAACGCAATGGGTGATTCTCGCTATTTCGTTTGGAGTATTTCAAGTATACCTGAAGCTCCTAGGAATGGGTTATTAACAGGTTAAAATTTACAAGAGAAAATATACTTTTCATGTAATTCAATGTTAACATTTTAATATATATATTTTTTTAATTTTATGTTATTATATTCAGCGTTCTTCAAAAAGCATCTGTTCCTTTCACACTCAAACTGATATGTAATAAAGTTTAGTCTATAATTGGTTATGGTGTAAGCCATTATTAATACAAAAAAAACGCTCCTCGGGACCTTCTTTTTCACATAAATTTTACTTTTGTCACTTGCTGGCAGAGAGATTATACCTGAGAATGGGTGTAGTATGAGTTGCCAGCTGCCGGGTCCCCGGCAGCCAGCATATCGGCGCCGGGATCCATACCTCCGGCTTGCCGAAGCAGGGCGTGCGCAAATGAGCCCCTTGCGGGCTCGCTGTGATCGCCACGCTGCGGGCACGGTGGCACGCTAGGTGCGCCACGATATCTATTCTCCCTCCAGGGGGGCGTGGACCCCCAAGAGGGAGAAAAGGTGTTGGTATGCCGGTTGTCAGGATTCCGGCACCGGTATACTGTGCGCCGGGATCCCAACAACTGGTATACTGAATACCACCCCTGAGGATAGCTGCTTTCATTACCATTACACTGGTAAATCTAGTTCAATTCCCAATAAGAACAGGCAGTCTTAGCACTTATTTGGTATTTTAAAGCATATATATATAAATGTCCAATGGATCATTACGACCAATTGAGGGCACTCACGAAACTTTAAAATCAAAAAAGGTATTTATTAAGTCATCATAAATCCATAAGCAGTCAACGTTTCGACCCTACATGGGTCTTTGTCAAGACAAGTATCCAGGACATCCTCACAGCATTGAAACAGGAGACATACTAACACTGCCTGATAGGCCCCCTTATATACCTCTCAATCTAAGCAACAATTGTTTCATTGACTAATTCATCAATCAGCAGTTGTGCAATAGTTATCACCTATATAGAGTACAGAGTCCACATGAAACACCATTAATATATAAAGTATGCTCAATATATATAGATATAGTGAAAGCTATTAAATTCTATTACACCCAGCACTACCATAAACATGTGTATAAGGCAAAGAGTGCTCAAAATCCTTGTATCTAATAAGGTATTGCTGGGCACCGACTTTTGTATAGACGAGAAGTGGCTCGGCTCCGGTAATCGGAAGCCGCACCAACCGGAAGTAGGCACCTCGCTCCTCGGCTTGCATTCCACGCAGCCAGGTAACGCTGCACCACCTTCCCGGAAGTCAAACACCACTCAATGGCATGCACAGAAAGCAGCCACAGGGCGTTGCACATATGCTGCATCACTTAGATTGCCGGGACCGGAAGACGCCATGGACTATGTGACCGGAAGTCACACTGTCCCAGGAAGCTTGCGTTCCACCGGCACATGACAAACAATAAATAACATATTAACACAGCAACCTCATTTTGGTCATCAGTATTAGATTGGTTCAGTAACTAAACTACACAGCATGAACAATACCAAAATTAAAAACCAATATATTATACTGATGACCAAAATCGATGTTATATTATAGAGGCCTACTGGAGCCCAGAAAGCATAACCCAGTCGGCATAATATTACATAAACATAAGAGACATACAAGTATATAATTGGAAGATTCCAAGCGTATTGTTCTCGTTAAGTCCACGTGGTGCAATGGTGTCAAGTTGATAAATCCATCGAGCTTCCAACTTTTTAAGCGTCAGACCACGGTCTCCACCAAGTATGGGAAGTGCGATCTGCTTATTAAAGAAATGCAAATTTAAGGCCTTGGGGGAGAATTTTACTAATTCTCCTCCAAATGCCCTTTAGTACATTTACGTGATTCTAAAATAATGTGAAAAATTTCACATTAATTTTAGTAAAAAAACATTTTTGATAAATATGCACGTTATTGTGCTATGGAATGGCATATTGTTCACGCTTCATATATAATACTGCAATCTATGGTGTGGAATGGCATATTGTTCATACTTTATATCAATTACTGCAACGCATATTACAAAGCTTCAGACAAGAAAACAACAATAATTAAACAATAAGATTACCCTGAATCACTGGTTACCTGACTGCAGGCGCTATTGGTCAGTAATGGCAGTTTCTGCATACAAAAATTCCTATTTGCTTTTTCAGCCTCTTTACGCAATACCTGCCAAGGGTTACAATCAAGCAACCTAGGCAGCTGACTAGGGCAACAAAAGATAGGGGGTGCCTACAACAGTGAATAATTAACATAATGTCATTCATCCTGTGGCACCCCCACAGGGAACGTTGGCCTTTGACATGAAGGTGCTGAAACCAGCAGCTGCAGTGCATCCGGAAAGTATTCACAGCGCTTCACTTTTTCCACATTTTGTTATGTTACAGCTTTATTCCAAACTGGACTAAATTCAATTTTCCCTCAAAATTCTACACACAATACCCCATAATGACAACGTGAAAAAAGTGTTTTGGAGATTTTTGCAAATTTATTAAAAATAAAAAAGAAATCACATGTACATAAGTATTAACAGCCTTTGCTCAATACTTTGTTGATGCACCTTTGGCAGCAATTACAGCCTCAAGTCTATTTGAATATGATGTCACAAGCTTGGTACACCTATCTTTGGGCAGTTTCGCCCATTCCTCTTTGCAGTACCTGTCAAGTGCCATCAGGTTGGATGGGGAATGTTGGTGTACAGCCATTTTCACATCTCTCCAGAGATGTTCAATCTGATTCAAGTCTGGGCTCTGGCTGGGCCACTCAAAGACATTCACAGAGTTGTCTGAAGCCACTCTTTCGATATCTTGGCTGTGTTCTTAGGGTCGTCGTCCTACTGAAGATGAACAGTCGCCCCAGTCTGAGGTGAAGAGCGCTCTGGAGCAGGTTTTCATCCAGGATGTCTCTGTACATTTCTGCATTCATCTTTTCCTCTTTCCTGACTAGTCTCCCAGTTCCTGACGCTGAAAAACATTTCCACAAAATGATGCTGCCATCGATTCGACTTGATACCTTGATAAAGACACCAGATCGAGGTGGAAACGCGTTGGTGAGCTCTGTGGCAGCAAGGAATGCGGAGAGAACTACCGGTGATCAGCGTGCAAAAGCCGAGGTGGTGACGAGGCTATCTGGAATCCTCTCATTAAACCAAAACGCTGTTAGGAACTGTTTGGCCGCAGTTCCGTTCCATCTGGTAATCACCTGCCTTACATGTTACCATAGGCTTTGGGTTGAATACAATTTCATGGGGGTAATTCCAAGTTGATCGCAGCAGGAAATTTTTTAGCAGTTCTGCAAAACCATGTGCACTGCAGGGGTGGCAGATATAACATGTGCAGCAAGAGTTAGATTTGGGTGGGTTATTTTATTTCTGTGCAGGGTAAATACTGTCTGCTTTATTTTTACACTGCAAATTAGATTGCAGATTGAACACACCACACCCAAATTTAACTCTCTCTCCACATGTTAAATCTGCCTCCCCTGCAGTGCACATGGTTTTGCCCAACTGCTAAAAAAATTCCTGCTGCGATCAACTTGGAATTACCCCCCATGTTTTTATGTTTATGATTGATATGTATTAAACGGTATTTCACTATATATACACCTTTGTTCAAATTCCTTTTGGTGAACTTGGACTTAAAAAGTGGAAGTTCAAGGAGGATATAAGAATAAGGAAACAACTTAACAGCGCCGGCTAAGTGTTTACTCCATTTTCCCTGACTAGGGTCCTTCTCCCCCGATCACTCAGTTTAGAGAGCTGGCCAGCTCTAGGAAGAGTCCTGGTGGTTCAGAACTTCTTCCATTTACAGATGATGGAGGCCACTGTTCTCATTGAGACCTTGAAAGCAGCAGATATTTGTGCCTAGAGACAATTCCTTTGACTTCATGCTTGGTTTGTGCTCAGACATGCACTGTCAAGTGTGGGACCTTATATAGACAGGTGTGTGCCTTTCCAAATCATGTCCAATCAACTGAATTTACCACAGGTGGACTCCAATTAAGCTGTAGGAACATCTCAAGGATGATCAGTGGAAACAGGATGCACCTGAGCACAATTTTGAGCTTCATGGCAAAGGCTGTGAATACTAATGTACATGTGATTTCTTAGTTTTTTATTTTTAATTTGCCAAAATCCCCAAAAAACTTTTTTCAAGTTGTCGTTATTGGGTATTGTGTGTAGAATTTTGAGGGGAAAATTAAATTATTCCAGTTTGAAATAAGGCTATAACATAACAAAATGTGGAAAAAGTGAAGCGCTGTGAATACTTTCCGGATGCACTGTATATACTGTACGACATTCTCTTCCAAGTCAGTATTACAGACGGAGTATGGCGCTTGGCTATGATGTCACAACTAACTGCTACACTCGCTGTCTGAGGAGCAACTTTGATGCAATAAATGTTCCACGTTTTATTTTCTGTTAAGCATGAATCTACATTTCTACAGACAATTGTGTTACGTCTTATTAAAGAGAGGTCTGATTCTTTGTACCTGACACAGCTGCATGTCATAGTATTGAAAATGTCTTCATCAAACTGCTTTCAACAAACCATACTTGCCTACCTGACCCTCTCCATGAGGGAGAAAATGCTCTGTTCCTGGACTTTCCTGGTAATGTATGATTGACATCACCTGTGGTGAAACGCCTTTCTTATCAATTAACTATCTCACCACAGGTGATGGCAATCATACATTACCAGGAAAGTCCAGGAACAGAGCATTTTCTCCCTCATGGAGAGGGTCAGGTAGGCAAGTATGCAACAAACTTTTATATAAAGCGTAAACCTGTTTATTGTAGCAGACAGGTACAATTCTATTCTATTTGGTAAAACATAATTTCTACATTGCAACGCCACGTAATACAGTATTACTTCTATGGGATTAGTGCATACTTGCCTACCTGACCCTCTCCATGAGGGAGAAAATGCTCTGTTCCTGGACTTTCCTGATAATGTATGATTGCCATCACCTGTGGTGAGCTGGGTAATTGATAAGAAAGGTGTTTCACCTCAGATGATGACAATCATACATTACCAGGAAAGTCCAGGAACAGAGCATTTTCTCCCTCATGGAGAGGGTCAGGTAGGCAAGTATGGATTAGTGTCACCAGTCTGCAAATAAAGTAGTGTAGAAAATGGAGGTAAAGTGAGACATAACTGACTGAACAAGAAGATGAGATCCTGCAAATAATGAGCTTATATAGAAATGATAACACAAAATGAATAGCGATTCTGATTACACATATTCACCTACATGCAGTTACAGTAGCACCAGAAGTGATGCCATCCCTTTCTGCACAATGCTTTGACAACACCGAAGACCAGATACAAAATCCCTAAAATATTACAACACTGTAAATGTGGGTTATTACTTTATTGCCAACATTGTAAATGTGTATATACTGTATAATACTTTATGCCTATCTCATGAAAACAGCTTATAATTGCTCTATAACATACAGCGTCCAGCCACAATCAGCCCAGCACTGACAGCTATGTCTCACACAATACATGAGCATATCAACATAGTGCCTCCGTGTCCTCAGGCAATCAACAATAACCTTTATAAAGCCATAAACTAAAGGGCAGACATAAATAAACTGTAAAATGAATATCTGCCATAGTGACGGTAATTACTGGGAGAAAATGAAGCCATTAGGAATATACACATACAGCAGTTGTTGCTGGTGGTTTTACCTCAAGCTCCATATTTTGTTGTAAATACAAATCCTTAGTAACCTCCCCAGGGTATCAGTAAATTAACATTAATTCTTTATCTTCTTATATTTACATTAAATGTATATTTTAAATGCAGCTTGTAATGGGTGGGAGTGGGGGTGTAATTGCACCTTGTCATGGGGAGACCAGGTGCAGCATCAATTTCGGAAATGAACAATTGGGATCTCCATTGACAGTATGGGAAGTGCTATGGGCATCACTAGTAGTAGTAATAATAATCCCCTGAAGGCTAGGGGGAGGGGAGCTGGCAGCACTGGGGGCAGTGTGGCTGCTGCTGCCGCTCTTAGGTAGCGCTGAGGCTGAGGGTACATCTAGCAGCTGGCTACAAGTAGCTGGGCAATGTCCCCTCGGATATCCCTCACATTTACTAATCCATCAGTGAGAATTAATGTCCCCAGCCCCCCGTGGGCACCTAGGTCCGGGAACGTCTCCTATAGGAGAAGCGGGGCCAGGTTACACAGCATAAGAAGGTGGCACGGAGGGGAGAGCGCCCGGGCCACGGCTTCCACTGCAGCCAGCGCCGGAATGATGAAACTTCCCGGGCAGCAGTCTCCTCCGTGCGGGCGTCAGGGAGGTGAGAGACGGCGTGGACGTGACAGCAGCTCCGTGCTCAGCAGCTCGCTCAGACATAAACCGATTACTGCAGGATGCATGTGTTGCCGGGCAGCAGCTCAGCCTCAGCCCCGAGGGGGAAGATTGCTAGTGGCACTGACAGCTCAGCTCCCCACCCACAGGCTCAGCTCCACGGCTGCCTATGCAGGTGCACACAGCGGCTCTACGCATCCCCGGCTTACCTCTGCTGCAGGATGCTCAGCTCCGCTGCCGGCTAGGAGGATGCGGGGTGTATGTGATGCTGCTCTGTCCGCCGGAGCGCCGCTCACACACACTCTCACTCAGCAGCAGCAGCCTCTCTCTATCCGCAGCTTCAGATCAGACCAGCAGCAGCATCCTCAGCGCGCCCCCGACGCCCGGCTCCCTCCAAGAAGCGGGAGCGCGCAGGGCATCAGCCAGACCCGCAACAGCGAGGCGCGCGCCCGCCCACCTGCACGGGGAGAGGAGACAGGCAGTGAGCGCGCTCCCGCGGGATGGTACCCGAGTCAAAGCGCGCTCCAGCGCCCCCCACAGACGCCTCCCATCATATACAGCTAATTACCCACCTAGAGCAGTAACTGAGCTTTTCTGGCTGTCTCGGGAGAATTGAACTTACTGTAATAAGTAACTTTCTTTTAGCCAGCCAGCGCTGCTGTGTGCTGAGAGGTGATACCTGTTATTTTATATACAGAGCAGCCACAGAACAGCACGGGTCCTCGGCACACTGATGTTAGCTAACGGATACTGTATTTCCTTTTACAGACACTAGTATTAACATTTATTTACGAATGTATTTAGACATCTGAATTTATTTACAAATAATGAAGAGTTTGGGCAGTACGGATGGTGTAATGCTTAGCATTATTGCCTCACAGCACTGAGGTCATGGGTTCGATTCCCACCATAGCCCTAACTGTGCGGAGTTTGTAGTGTGTGTGTGTGTGTGTGTGTGTGTGCGTGCGTGCGTGCGTGCGTGCGTGCGTGTGTGTGTTAGGGAATATAGATTGTAAGCTCCACTGGGGCAGGGACTGATGTGAATGGCAAATATTCTCTGTAAAGCGTTGCGGAATATGTGTGTGCTATATAAATAACTGGTAATAAATAAATAAGAGTTCTGAATTTATTACAGGCTAGCAGTAATGTACTGGGGAAAGGTCTGAGTGTTTCATCCTCATATAGCACATCTCTTTCCCTTATATATTTATCTTTCCTGTCATCTGCCTGCTGCCCGATTCTTTAATGTGCCCATTGCGCTATTACCTACCCACTGCGTTGTCTCTAGTGGGTTATGTTTTTTAATTGAATTATTCTACCAATGGCCCTCATTCCGAGTTGTTCGCTCGCTAGCAGATTTTAGCAGCATTGCACACGCTAGGCCGCCGCCCTCTGGGAGTGTATTTTAGCTTAGCAGAATTGTGAACGAAAGATTAGCAGAATTGCGAATAAATATTTTCTTGCAGTTTCTGAGTAGCTCCAGACCTACTCCTAGACTGCGATCAGCTCAGCCCGTTTCGTTCCTGGTTTGACGTCACAAACACTCCCTGTGTTCGGCCAGCCACTCCCCCGTTTCCCCAGACACTCCCACCTTTTTCCCTGACACGCCTGCGTTTTTTAGCCAACGCCGGGAAACTGCTGAGTTGCCGCCCAGAAATGCCCCTTTCCTGTCAATCATTTACCGAACACCAGTGCGACTGAAAAGCGCCGCAGACGCTACAGCAAACCAACTAAGTTTTTAGTAAAATAATTAAGCGCATGCGCTCAGCGTACCTTGCGCATGCGCAGTAAGCGATTAATCGCAGTATAACAAAAATCGGCAACGAGCGAACAACTCGGAATGACCCCCAATGTACAGATATAGCCAGCTACATCGTTGCCATGATGCGTAAACACAAGCATCGCAGCAGTGACTTATTGCACCTGGGAGCGACTACATATATACACACGTGCACGCACATGGTACAAGGTAATCATGGGTGTGATTAGCTGCACATTAGATGAGTGTGGCTCAGTGGCAGCGCCAACCATATAGTGCAGGGGGAACCACTTAGCACATATAAAGGGTTGGATAAGGGATCCCAGGGTTTGGGATGCAGGCTGTCAATATACCGACATCGGTATTTCGGCATTTCAGATTTGGGGGTTTATTCATGAAGCAGTGAAAAGAGTGGAGAAGTGAGCCACTGGAGAAGTTACCCATTGCAACCAATCAGCTTCTCTGTATAATTTTATAGTATGCAAATTATAAATGTTACTTCAGGGGTGATTGGTTCTTCTCCACTGGCACACTTCTCCACAGTTTTCACTGCTTCATGAATAGATCCCCTAGACCAGGCATTCCCAACCACGGTCCTCAAGGCACACCAACAGTGCAGGTTTTAGTGATATCCAGGCTTCAGCACAGGTGACTTAATTAGTAGCTCAGTTATTTTGATTTAACTATCTATGCTGCAGCCTGGATATCACTAAAACCTGCACTGTTGGTGTGCCTTGAGGACCGTGGTTGGGAATGCCTGCCCTAGACCAGTGGTTCTCAAACTCGGTCCTCAGGACCCCACACAGTGCATGTTTTGCAGGTAACCCAGCAAGTGCACAGGTGTATGAATTACTCACAGACACATTTTAAAAGGTCCGCAGGTGGAGCTAATTATTTCACTTGTGATTCTGTGAGCAGACCTGCAAATCATGCACTGTGTGGGGTCCTGAGGACCGAGTTTGAGAACCTGTGCCCTAGACAGCTACAATTAACTAAGTTAAAGATTTCCTTCGTAGTTGACACTTTCCTGCTAGAGAGAACCAATCTACATTCAGTACTGGTTTAGATTTAATGGTTCATCTAGTTTTCCCCTGCCCTAAGGACCTTTTATCTTATTCACATCTGTGCAATGGAGCAAGTACAAAAGCTGTTAAGCCGCAATTTTGTACAAAGTTGTAGAGTAAGATGTTATTGTGGCTGACATCCAGACCACGTCCACCCTAAACTTATAATTCTAGCACATATTCACTATACTGAGGGGTCACTTGAAAAACCAGACATCTTATTATGCTGTGTCAGTGCACTCAGTCCAAAGTGGACACATCTATCAGATATTTGCAGACTGCATCATGCATGTACACAGGGAAGGAGATCCCGGTGTGGCTAGATCCCTCTTTCCATGACACCAGTGCTTCTGGGCGACAACAATGTGAGTACAAAAGAGGCGAATGGATACATTTAGCATAAGGTAGTATAGCTGTCTGTTGTGGACATCGCACTAGTGGGCGACTTATGTCCGACTCAGAATCATGCCCTATATTGCTATCTGCTCTCCATCCTTAACCAGTCCAAGATAAATACAAACATAATGTCAATCGTATACACATACAGAAACACACACACAAACACACACTAGTATTTTGGACCTGTCATTTGCTGTTGTGCAGGGGTTTTTAACGGTCTCTTCCCTACCTTCCTAACAATTTTACCCCTATTCTCCCCGCTATTCCTCCCATTTTCCCCGATTCTTTTCCCTGCCCTTTCCATCTCCTCACATTCTTCCTCCCAGGGCTCCACATGTCCGGGGAGTAAGTCACAGGGTCTGGCTCAGCCAGAAGATATATGTGCCACCACCATGACCAGAATCTACAGTATATAAAGTGCCTCCCCTGCTGCTCATACTGTACTAAACCCCATCAGTCGTGTTGACATAACAGTTGAAGAGAGAGGAGGTAGCTTGATAGTACTGAGATTGGCGTATGAACAGCAGCATGGGATGCTAATGGTGATTGGAGTGCTTCACTGTTTATGGTAAGGATATACTGTAACTACTTTTGATTTAGACCAAATGTGAGGGTGTGTAGGGTGTGTAGGGTGCACTGAGACTTGTGCTATCGATTGTATCTAGCTACTAATTGTAAATAAATCTGCTTAAAAGCCGGAAGTCAGCAGATGTTGTTCGTGGACATATCTAGTCGGCCCTGCAGCACAGCTGGTCTGGCTGAGTGTATGGGCGACCTACCAACCACCCTGTACACTGGCAGCAGGGACTGACATCACAGCTGGGCAGGCACATTCAAATGTACGCCCAGTTGTGACGTCAGGAAGAACACTTTGACCGGCTGATTGGTAAGTGTGTATGCTTAAATCAGCCACAATGTCTGCGAATCCGTCTGTCTGCGGATCCGTTGACATATGGTGTATCTTTCTCCACCTTATCAGTTTCCAAGGCTTAGTACATCTCCCTCCAGTCAGAGAAATAAACCATTGAAGTATAGGAAAAATAACAGGAGCAGTATTATGATATCTGTGTACTCCAGTTTTGAGTATAGAAATGATATGAAAAAATAAAAAAGATATTAGGAACATCTTCTTTGTATTATTCTAATAATTTTAAGAGTCAAAATTCTGGAGTATGCCAGTCTTTAACAGGTGAGGCAGTGCCTCCTCTGCCTACCTTGTCAACACATCTGTAATGAAAACTCACCAAATTTCGTGCAGTATATACTGCTGCATCTTTGTATAATGTCAGCATGAAACCTCAGGTTCATATTTTTGTAAATATGGTTGCGATACTAGCTGGTACCTCCAGAGCCATGTACCTCACCACATGTCCCTGTTTGTGTGTACACACCCACCGATTCACAAATATTTCAATAGAAAGAACAATACAGAATATTGTCCAGTTTGTGCCCAGCATAAATAAAAGTTGTTTTGTGATGCACTGCTTGAAAAGTAAGTTGTAAAATATAACTGTTATTTCATGGTAAACCAGTTATTACCATGTCCTAATGGATAAAACCAGCAAAATAAAATTCTAAGGCAAAAAAATATCTGTAAGAAAGAAGTTAAGTGAAATAAAACTTGTAACAGGAAAGAGATGAACATTGCTAATATTAATTCAGTAAGTTGCAAATTCAATAAAATGCAAATGTGTATTATTAATAGTATAATAAAAAACAATAATTATATAGTGTGAGATCAAGGTAGGGGTGCCCTCTATTGGGGTAGATGGACACCTCCAAACAAGCAGCAGCTAGGAAAACAACACAATAGTCCTTGGTTTTTGTGCAATCTAGTCGTGGCTAGTTTTATTGGGCAGTACATAAAACAAAAAATAAAAATAAATCCTAGCCCGTCTGGACCTTATGCCCCTACCACAAACACAAGTTAATGCACAGTACTTCCTATCAGTAAATCATAGTGTCTACTCACAGGCCTGCTTCCTGTTTCCCCAGGTAGTCAGACCCTCAGCCATGCCCTGACTCAGCTTCTATCAGATGCAGTCACCAAATTATACTGCTCTAAGGATGAAGCCCTAAAGACCTGAAATGGTGTCATCATAACTGGTTGGGTATACAATGTTACCTTCAACTCCGGAAAAAAGCTTTTCTGCTTCAGGACTCCATTTAACTATAACTTTCTGTTTGCCCTTGGTAAGGTGGGACTGCAATGGTGGCAAAATTGGGTATAAACCTTATATGGGATGTAGTCAGGATCCTGGTGGGCAAATTCCCGACCTCCAAAATGCTGGCAGTGGCGCCACAGCTATTCCCTCTCATGGGTGTCCACAACACCCATGGAGGGGGAACAGAACCTGTGGCGAGCGAAGTGAGCCACCGAGCCCGCAGCATGGCAAGTGCAGCGATTGCCTTGCCCCTTGTCGGCATTCTGGCAGTCAGAATTCCGGCATTGGAATTTTGACTGCCAGGATTTCGACCACCAGGATCCTGTATCCAACGCACCTTATATAATACCCTGTGATTCTTAAGAACTTTTTTATGGGTCATGGCCAATTTTGTATTGGCTAAATATTATTAAGTTATGAAGCTTTATCAAACCTCTGCCAATGGTGTATACAAGATAATTTACGTTTTTTCATCCCTACACAACATTTTTTTGGGTTGGCTGTCAATCCTGCCTTACTGATCGAGTCCAACACTGCTTGTACTCTGGGTAAGTGAGACTGCCAATCATGACTATACTGTACATGATTACATCATCCACATAAGTAGCAGCATACTGCCTATGTGGCTGTATCATTCGATCCATCGTCCTCTTAAAGGTAGCAGATGCCCAAAATAACTCAAATGGCAACATCTTGTATTGGAACAATGCTTCTTGGTGTATATTTACTAAAATTCGATTTTGGAATCATCTTTATGAATCTTCAAAATTGATTGAAATCGATTCTTTTTGATTTTCTAAAATCCTTATAAAAAATCCCTCATTTATTAAAAATTGATTTTGCATTTGATTTTCAAATTGAATTCAATGTGGATTCATGTTTAGAAGGGAGTTTGAGATGAATTTATGAAACTCCTTCCAAAATCAAACCTCAAAACTCTATTAAAATCCCCAGCAAAATCAAATGCAAAATCGAACAGGACCTCCTCATTGCTTCCTATTGGTCCAAATGTATTACATGCACACTAATTAAAGTATAAGCTCTCTCTTTACACTGGTTTATACATGAAAACTGATGATTATTTTATTTTTTAAATACTTACAGATTAAATAGTTGTCAATAAGCATAGATCTAATCTGCCTTCATAGCTGCCTTCCACTTTCTGTGCACACATAGTCAGTTGTTGGTGTAAAAAAAAAAAAAAGTCTGCCTACTCCCTGTTTATTGCATAATATGGGGGGGGGGGGTTATTTAATGCACGATTATGCAATAGACAACAGAAGAGCACAATAACGAACACTTTTGCCAAATGATATAATAATATGTCTTCCAAATATTTTTTTATTTTTAAATAAACCAAAGGTGGATTCTGTTATGGGTTGGGTGGCTATATGTGGCTCTTTATACTTATGCTCAGCAGGAGTTTGTGGTTTTGACAATGGAGTCAGAAGCCAGGAACAACAGCCATAGCCTAAATAACCTTTTTTGGTGGAATTGGAACAAATTAGAACAATATAGTAACAATTGCTATTAGCTGCTTTATTAGCACATACTGGTATCTTACACAACAACCATACCTCTGGAATTTGTCCTACAAAAGGATGTAGGCATCATGGGACGAACCAGGATAGCCAGTTATAACACTCATGATTTAAAAAAATCATGTCATCCAGCCAAAATATTGTGCTCTGGTGCACATTCATGGAATAAGTATAATGTATATAAGTATAAATATGTGCATTATTCAACTCATGAAGCTGCTGATGGTGCGCTGATTGATCCTCCAGGGTTATCTCAGGTGGTGATTTGCATTGTGCAGGTAGGTGCACAACATACCATAACCTTGGACATCAATTATTACTACTTCCACAATGCCCTACATGCTTTTGGATGCTTAAAAAGGCTTCATTACCAATTTCCTAACATTAGAATGGTGTTTAGAAGCCAAAATTGAATGTCATCACATCATTCTAAACATTTGGGGATTGGAGGTTCGATTTTGAGCTTGATTTCAAATCAATTTGCAAATTGAATTTTAGTAAATGAGGGGATTCTAAGTTGGGCTATGGGAAAACTTCAATGTTTTTAGAAATTCAATTTCTATTGGGATGTGAGTTAGGTTTGGCTTTAGAATTGATTTAACATTTGATTTGGTCTTTAGTAAATCTTTTCAATCCAAATCAAATGGAAATAGAATGCCAAATCCCTTGACACTACAAAATAAAATTGTAGTAACTATGGCCCAAATTCAGAGTTGATCGTAGCCATTAAAATTTTGCATGGCTACGATCAGTTTCACAGACATGCGGGGGAACACCCAGCATTTTGCGCGCTGGCAGGGAGCTCCTCGTTGCTGCTTGGGTCACAGCGGCTGCGTGTGACGTCACGTAGCCACTGCGGCCCAGCCCCCCAATGGTCCAGGCACACCTGTGTTGCCTGGACCATGTCCCCTAAATGATGGTCAAACACCGCCGGTCCACCCCCTTCTGCCCAGCAACCGCCTCTGCCTGCCAATCAGGCAGAGGCGATCCAAGGGCTAAAATAGCCATTGGCACCGGCGCATGCGCAGTTCAGAAAACGCACAGCAGCAATCAGGTTTGAATTAGCTCCTATACTCCTTGGAGCAGAAAAAGCTGTCTTTTTTTGGGCATTCTCGGCTAACATCACAATATCCTGTGGTTAAGTTTGGAGTGTTTGAGTACCTTGCTGTTCTTAATCTTTCTCTAAGTTCATCCACTCGAGGCATTGGGTAGACATCAAACGTTGACATATTATTCAAGTTGCATAAATCCTTGCAGAAGCACAAATTCCAATCTGGCTTCGGAATAAGCACAATGGGACTTGACCACTTACTATGTGATTCTTAAATTACCCCCAAGTCCAACATTTTTTACATTTCTTTAGACACTGATTCCTGTTGGGCTTCTGGTATTCTATAGGGCTTTAAGTTAACCTTAACCACTGGGTCAGTGATTATACCATGGTTAATGTCTGAAAACAAAACTCTATGTTTTATGAGAAATGATTTCGCCTCCTGCTGTTAAACAGTTAAGAGTATTTTAACTATTGTTATTTTGGAACCCAAAGGCATGGGTTTACTGAAGGTACTGGTATGGCTGACACAGCCTCTCTACCCTTCCAAGGTTTTACAAGATTTACATGGTAGATCTGTTCTGACTTTCTTTTCCCAGGCTGGTGCACTTTATAATTAACCTCCCCCACTTTTTCTAGATTTCAAAGGGTCCTTGCCACTAAGCTAAAAGTTTACTTTCTACTGTGGTAACTAAAAGAAGCACACTGTCCCCAGGAGCAAAGACGTGTTACTGGGCATTGCGAATGTACACCCCCCGCTGCTGTGCCTGTTTGGCCTGTTCCAAGTGCTCTCTCACTATCGGCAACACTGCAGCAATCCTTTCCTGCATCTGAGAAACATGCTCAATAACAGTTTATATGGACTGGATTGCCCCTCCCATGTCTCTTTGGCAATGTACAGTAATCCCCTTGGGTGTCTCCCATATGATAAATCAAAAACCCTGTGGAGGACTGGGGAGCCTCTCTTATGGCCAGCAATAAATAAGGTAGTAAATAATCCCAATCTCTTCCATGTTTAGTCACCACTTTCTTTAGCATGTTTTTTTTTAAAGTTTTGTTAAACCTCTCCACTAACCCATCAGTCTAGGGATGATAAACAGAGGTTCTTAACTGAGTAATTTTAAACAGGCAACACAATTCTTTCACGATTTTTGACATAAATGGGGTACCCTGTTCATTAAGGATTTCCATAGGTATTCCCAACCTGCTTAAGATATGAACTAGTTCTCTAACATTGGTCTTTGTTGACGTATTGTGCAATGGTGTCGCTTCCGGGTATCTGGTAGCGTAATCCATTATCACCAAAATATATTAATGGCCCCAGGCAGATTTTATTAGAGGTCCAACTAAATACATAGCTATTCTTTCAAATGGAACCACAATAATGAGTAATGAGACAAGTAGACTTTTAAAATTTGACCTTGGAGCATGATACTGACATCCAGGGCAGGATGCACAATACTCAGATACCTCTTTATGGATCCAGGGCCAGAAAAACCTCTTTAAAATTCTCTCAGTGTTTTTGTCTACTGCTGGGTGACCTGCAATTATGTGACCATGAGCTAGGTCTAATACCGTTCATGACTTGGGGACTACCAATTGTTCCACAATATCATCCCCTTCCTTAATTATTAGAGTAAAAAAATCCTGGTGAGAATAAGTGATATGCTAGAGGTGTCTTGGGGAGAGTGAGCGAAGAGAAGGATTGTGTATATGGGAGAGGGAGTGAAGATGGTGGCTGTGTATTGGGGATAGTGAGTGATATGGGGACTGTGTATTGGGGATAGTGAGTGAAGATGGGGGCTGTGTATTAGACAGAGTGAGTGAAAATGGGAGCTGTGTATTAGGGATAGTGAGTGAAGATGGGACTGTGTATTGGGCAGAATGAATGAAGATGGGATCTGTATCTTAGGGAGAGTGAGTGAAGAATGGGACTGTGTGTTGAGGTGAGTGAAGATGGTGGGTGTATTGGGGAGAGAGAGTGAAGAAGGGGTTGTGTATTAGGGAAAGTGAGTCAGGATGAGGGCTGTTTATTAGGGAGAGTAAGTGAAGAGAGAAGCATGTTTATTGAGGAGAGTGAGTAAAGAGAGGAGGCTGTGTATTGAGGTGAGTGAGTGAAGAGAAGATACTCTGTACTAGAGAGTGTGAGTGAAGAGAGAATGCTGTATATTGAGGAGAGTGAGTGAAGAGAGAAGGCTATGCATTGAGGACAGTGAGAGAAGAGAGAAGACTGTGGATTGAGGAGAGTGTGTGAAGAAAGGAGGTTGTGTATTAGATTTTTGTTACTTTGCTGATGGTGGTTCACCGTAAACCACAAGCAGGGTTTCAAAACAGGCACATATCACCAAACACCTCCACACATTTGCATTTAGATGCTACAAACCACTTGCTAATAAATCCAGAGGCTTGGAGGACAAATCAACAGCAGTATGCTGTGGTTTTGAAACCACACAAAAAACAACAACACACAGCTGCTTAAGTTTCCCTCAAGTTATCTGAAATTCTTGTCTTTCTACTCACTAATGAAATCCTTGCTCTGAATCTAGTCCTAATCCTTTAAACTCAACAAGGGGAATTCAAATTTTTTTGCATTCTGCATAGTAATGGGCCCCTGATGGAGCTATTCAATTGTTGCTGTAATCGGACATCAGTGCCACTGGTGTCCATAATTTCTGCTTGCACACTTCTTAGGTGGCGATCAGAAATATGCAAAAAGTCTGGCTTTTGGGCACCCAAACAGCATTTTTCTTTATGCGGCTAAACTTAGTTCATTTGGGTGCAACAAGCGCAATAAGTAATGGATGCTCTAAAACATTTGAATAGCTCCCCGGACGCCCCTTGCTTACCAGCAAAAAACTATTCCCTCCAACAAGTCCAGACAGAGATTCTATCTGATAAACCTCCTGAATAACTGCATTTTCCAGACAGTTTTCCTTCTGTCACATAAATTCAAGACTTAAAACTGGTCAAACAAAATCTTACAAAAGACTGTCCAGATACTTAATAGAATTGTTTGGTGGACTCCTTATAGAATAGATAATAAGCTGTACTACTGTATATTGAGTCTTGTGAAATAAATGTAAAACTTCTAAATATGTTTCAGTCCATCATACTTAGTTGATGCTAAATTAGCAAAAATGGCTAAGGATCAAACTGCATGCTGGGGGGCGCCCAGCTCAGGACAATTCAATTGCGATCACGCCACAGGAATTAAAATAGAGAACAGTCCCCTGCATATGCAGCCAGACTGATTATACAGGTGCACCGCCATGTTTCCAGTCACAGGAAAAGCAGGCGACATCATTGGACTGCCCCAAAAAATGGCCATGACACGTCTGGGTTTCCTGCTCCACTCCTCCTCAATGCCGCATTGCCATCTCTGAACGCCCGCTGGCTGTCAATCATGATGTGAACGCATCCTTCCGGTTGCAGCTGTTAAACATCACTGAAAGTTTTCACTGCATACTGCAGCACACAATAACACAATACCACAATAAAGCACAGTATGCAATGAACCAGCTGGACATCCTGCAACAAAGACTAGTGCCAGTGGTATAGGGGGGAATCCAGTCAGCAGTGAAGAAAGAAACATTGGGTGTGAAAAATGTAAGTTTTATCCTGAAATTTTACCCGTATTTTTTTTTTTTTTTACAGGATATCCAATTTGGTCGCCTGTAAAAAAAAAAAAAAAAAAAAGATTCTCTCCCGAAAACACACAGGTTCATTCAAACCTGTGTGTTTTCGGTAGAAACAGTCCCGCTTTAGGATGAAAACGGGACTCTTTCCAAGGACTCGGTTTCGCCTGCCTTAGGCAGGTAAAACAAAATCCCCGATAAGCCGTTGCCCCCACCGGCGTATCAGGGTTAATTGGATAACCCCCGGCGGGACAATAATTGGATATCCCCCTATAGCTATAGATTTATTACCACTGATCAACAGAAAACACCATAAATCATATTTTTAATTAATTAGTGAGAGTTGCCATGGGCCTCTTTCAGGCCTTTTTACCAAGTATCCTGCTTGCACAGATGCTCAGTTTTGGAGAACAGCCTATTGTAAACAAATTAACAATCATACGGTACTCCAGGGGCAGGATGTAATGGAGTCCGAGACTGCTGGAGGTGTGGAATGCCGACCGATCTCTGAATTCTTTTTAAAGGGGCAATCACTTACAAGGCATGGATTTTCGTTGTAAATGTTTGCGACTTTAATAAAAGTATGAGATTGACCGGCATCCCGCACTTCTGGCAATCTTGGACTCCATTACATCCGCCATCTTTCTTTATGATAGTGCCTTGAGAATATCAAAATGCTTAGAAATAACTAAAGCTCTTGTTTGTACATGCATTAACCAAGGGGTCAGTGTAATTATGTGCGAGTATGCAAATGCGAGTTTGTTTCTCGCAACTCGCACACATTGTGCACCTGAGACATATGAGATTAAATTAGAAATGCCAATTCGCTGTACTCACGGCAAGTAGTGTGAATTTTATGCAAAATACTGGCTGAGAGAAGTACAGAAAACGTGGGTATAAACCGGCATGGACTCCCAAAAAGTGACAACTGAACCTGCAGAACCATATGGAAATCTGTTAGTGGGCAGAACAAAAGTACTAGTAGTTTTTAAAAGGTGTCAAAAGGCTGATTAGTGCATTAAAAAAAAAAAAGGCTAAAAAGCAAACTTTTTTGTAAAAAAACCCAAACAAATAAAATGAAAAAATGCACAAAAGTAGAAATAAAGGTGATTTGGGGGTAGTTTAAGGCCACTACATTTTTGCTATAAAAAAAATGACAAAAAGCAATAATTTTTCATTTAAATACTTTAATAAAGTTTGGAGTGCATAAAAAAAGTAAAAGTTTTTTTCCCCCACTCCAATAATGACAAGTAAATATTGGCCCAATTAAGCTAATTGAAACCTTACAATTAACTGTAGAGTCATTAAGGGGGTTGTCTGTAGAATTCTAAAGCAAGCCCCAACATTTTTATCTTAAAATAAAGATTTCCACTACCTTTTCACCTGCTCAGGGGAGTACACACAAGAAAATGTGAATTTCCTCTAGAAAAGCAATGCGAGTTAGAAATTGAATTGCAAATGTAATTTGCAACGCACTATAGCCGCGAGAACAGCTCGTAAGACCAACTCAATCGATCCCCCTAGCTGTATTTATTTTGGGGTTAGTTGTAACAGCTTAATTGTACACAGGTGGAAACCACATTAATACATGTGATTTCTGAATGCAGGAGTGCGCCAGTGTTTCTATTAGTTTATTTTACTAATATGAAATTTTTACGCAATTATTATTAAAAGCCAATTTAAACTCACTCTGTGTACCATTTGGTTCAAGAGTATTAGTTCTCATCCCTTAACATCAACATACTGGTTCCTGTAACCTGGTATATTTGTGATCTTGACCTCTGCTTGTTAACCATGTATAATCCTGACCCTGTAACCATTGCTATGTCTGATATTCTTTGTCTTGAAATTTTGTACATCGCTTTGTTACTATACTACCTTACCACCCAGCTTGTTACTTTAAAGGGCATTTATCTGGCAACTTCCTGCAGTCCTCCAACAGCTAAAGCCACCTTGTGGGGATTCCTGATAAAGACCTCAAGGGAGCTTAAGTCATTATACACCAAGATTTGCACTTCAAGCACCAGCCCCAACTGATAAATAAAATTCATCCAACCAATCTGGTATACCAATTTTTCATGAACCCTAAAAATGTATAATTTCAATGGGAAATGCTTATTTCTGTGGCATCAATTTACATAATCTCTGAAAAACGGCATGCAGCATTTTACTAAAGCATTTTATGTGACAGTAAAGCAGCATTTCCCATTGAATCAATGTTTTGGATTCTGGATGTTTTTGGGCTGTATTTTAAAATCCCCATGTACTACTGTTAAAAGTGTATCATTTTGTAGGAATCAGATGGACTAATTCCTTTGAGAAAGAAGGATGAACAATTGAGATATCACAGAGGCAAAATCAAAAGTCCCATTTGAAAATACGGAAATCAGAAACATACACATTCTTTTGAAGCTAGACTTTGATATCAATGAGCAGACTTCAAACAGCTCAAATCTAATAAATGTTACCTTGCTTCTACAATTTGCCATTATCTTGTGTTTTGTTTTATCATTTTGTATTTACCTCATAGCTCCCTCAGATAGTTTTCTACATAGTATAATTTTCAGGGTATTGTGCATATAAATCTAAAAGGCATTTTGCATATTTCAATAAATAAATAAATCTGATATATTTATTTTAAAAGATAAATATTATATTTATACTAGTTTTGCCAAGTTAACTGCACATATATTAGCAAATATGAAACGTTTCATTCTGTTTTAAGCTTCCAAATTCTAATATCATGTTAATTATATTGACCTAAGCCTGAACTGCTCATGATAATAGCAGATGTAAAAAAAATTACAATTCTAGAATATTTGAACTATCCATTATTAACAGATTTCAGTCAGCTCACTACTGTATAATTAACAGTCTGTAAATAAATGTTCAGATATCTTAAGTAGAAGCACTGGCTAATGAATAGGAAGGATGACTGTGAATAATGTGATAAAAGCACTAATTAAATAATTTTGAAACCTCAACAAGAACCCATAGTTAAGAAAAGCTCAAATAGAATATACATCTGTTGAATTACAGTTTTAATGTGCCCTCTTCTCCTTACTGTTATGAAACTCCTGAACAATTACATAAGACCCCTAGAGCCACTAGGGAGGTTCTTCTGCCTATAACAACTGCCTGTTGTTCCCTTAGTGTTTTATACACGTATCAGTACTTAGGATGCCATCAGGTCTAGGGGCTTATAAAACTGGCAGCAGATCTCAGGATATAGCTGAAGAAGTAATGCAGGATAATTCCAATATGACAAGAGAGATAATACTAATGCACTTTAAGTAATAACAGGATTCTCCCCAGACAATTAAATAAATGGTGGTATGTTTGGAGAGCACAGCAGCTACTAATGAAGTAGCAGTGGTTGTATACAATAGTTAATGCAAGTCACAGGTAGCATACACATCAAGGGAGATGAACACAGCTCCAAACAGCAACTACTAATGAAGAAGCAGTAATAAGATATCTTGGATCATGTAAGTCACTGGTAGCATCCACAGCAAGGGAAGTGAACACAGTTCCAAACAGCAACTAAAAATGAAGCAGCAGTAATAAGGTATCTTGGCTCATTAAAGCCACTGGTAGTAATATACAAAGATACAGGCACTTAGCTGAAAAGAATAGGTCTGGAAGTATGGTCAGGCATCAGCAACAAGAGTCTATAAAATCAGCAGCCAGGAACAGAGGCCAAATGACAATTCTCCAGAAATCAACCATCACCGACAATGAAGCACAGGACTGAATGCCTTATAACAGTAGCATGGGCCAATCACACTGCTGCAGAGAGACCAGACCATGATTTCTCAAAGCAGACATAGCTGAGTGGCTGCACACTGGCAATGGCCAAGACCAGCAATGACTGAGACATGCGTCTGCAGCTTATAACACAGAGATCTGCATCTGCTCTGCATTCTTCATCTACAGTATGACAGCTTTGGCTGCATAGGCTTGAGGATCTGAGAGAGACCTTAATTTCTCCTGGAGGAAGCTTCTTATCTCCAGAGTCTAGCCCTACCAAAGGCTTAATGTCTGCTAACCATTCTTGTAAGTCCTGAGACTCTACCTTCACCCCCCCCAGGACATGAATAAATGCCTTGCTTATGGGGTATGCGCTGGAGATCTTCTTCCACTTGTGTTGTACCTCCTGCACCCTGGCCATGTGACTCGGCTGTACTGTCCTTCATCCTCTCTCAGACCTGCCTTCTCATGGTGGTGCTTGTTCTGGCCAATTTGCAGTGCTCCTGCAGTGGACCTTGCTCCCTGAATCTGTAAAAAATTCTGTTAGGGAACTCCAGTGGTATTTTTGTGAGAACCCTAAAGCCAGTGAGAAGGTCTTCCACCAATAACAGCAGCTTCTGTTACCATAGACCTGTATGCGCTCACCGGTTCTTAAGATGCCACCTAGACTTAAACCTCTAACAGCAGGGTCTAAACACAATAGGCTGGAGACCACAAGGTAATTAACCTGGATTGTAGCAGCTGGCAAGACAAGAGTTAATTGCAGGCAGACTAGACAAGATATGCTAACTGAAGACTGCTTGACATGAAGTGCACAGGATTCACAACAGGACAATGGTTACTGGAGTAGTAACGTTTTTAGCTGCAGGTGAACATGGCCTGACGATAGTTAACTGCTGAAAAAATCAGGAGCTGTGTGTGTACTGGGATCTGAAGCAGAGTGCTGACAGCATGAACCTAATTGCAGGGAAACTAGCTGGATGAGTTGTGTGACTAGGCAACAGTCTGCAAAAACAGACAGGATACAAATACTGTGGCTAAGCTATTATTATTATTATCCTTTATTTATATGGCGCCATAAGGGTTCCGCAGCGCCCAATTACAGAGTACATATGCACATAAAACAGGAAAACAGTGACTTACAGTTGAAGACAATATAGGACAAGTACAGGGTAACTAAGCATAACTACACCAGTAAACAACATAGAGATAAGTTCCAAGGTGGCCAAAAAAACTGCGGGATTTGGGCAGTTGAGGATTATTAAAGTAAGAAAAGGATAAGCACATGAGGGAAGAGGTCCCTACTCATGATC